>NW_022196910.1:4179848-4202805 GCF_008632895.1 Mastomys coucha | reverse complement strand
CCAGGCTGGCCTCAAACTCAGAAATCCGCCTGCCTCTGCCTCCCAAGTGCTGGGATTGAAGGTGTGTGTCACCACCGCCCTCTGGTTTCTTATTGCCCAGAGAATAAGTACAGCTTGGATGGAGGAGAAGTCATCAGCCTCCTAGAGACTTGTGTCAAACCAAAAAAAGTAAGGTGTCCTTGGCACCAGCAGATTTCTTCCAAGTCCTTTCCTGCCCTATGGACACCCTTGGGGATGATCCAGCCATCTGGAAACACAGCATCCTAGATGCTGCAGTGGGAGATTAATAAGACTGGGGGATACAGCCACAGACTCTGATGGATGTGCATAGTCAGGAAGGGCAGCTGGGCCATGTCGTCCTTAAGGAACATACCACACAATTGTCCAGGCACGAAACAGAGGCTGCCAGCCCAGGTAGATCAGCAAACTCTCATTCTCAAACGATCTAAACCCAAGGGTCAGAAGTATCAACTGTATAAGAATTAGAAAAGTAAAGAAGTGGGGGAGGGGTTTCAGGATGGCTAAACAGTTAAATCACTTATTGCTCTTGCAGAGGACCCAGATTTGGTTACCAGAACCCACATGATGGCTCACAAATATCAATAACTACAGTTCCAGGGTATCTGACATTGTCTTCTGACCTCTCTAGATACCAGACATTGTACATGGTATACATAGATGCAGGTAAAGCTATTACATATAAAATACATGAATCTAAAAAAGTGAAGAATTGATAAAGTGTCCTGAATGAGAGACTCTCCCACCCATTTGAGGGCTCCTGGAAGGCAGTTTCCCGGCCTGAGCCCATCTCA
This sequence comes from Mastomys coucha, assembly GCF_008632895.1. Lineage (NCBI taxonomy): Eukaryota > Metazoa > Chordata > Mammalia > Rodentia > Muridae > Mastomys > Mastomys coucha. Next base: position 4,201,993 of record NW_022196910.1, on the reverse strand, counting down.
GGTCTGTCTATGGAGCCCAGATGGAGCTCTGACACAAAACTGAGGTAGGAAGACAGTTAACAAGGCTTGAATGAATGAATGAATGAATGAATGAACAATGATGAATGGATGACCCAGGGGAGCTGGACAGCACATAGATCACCACCCAGGTATCCCTGTGAATCCCTAGACCCGGTGGTACAGTAGGAACTAAAATGCATGAGAAGAGCAAGCACTCACGAAGGAAAGGGTGCTGCTGGGGAAAGGGTAGGGAGAGTGCACTCTCTGAGCAAGGGTAGGCATTGTTGCTGTTCTCTCAGCAACACAAATCTTTCTCTCATAACCCTTCCATTGCTGGCCAGGCTGAGTATCTCCCTCTGAATTCAGCTCCTATGCTTACTGAACAATAACGGAAGAATTAGCAAAACAAACTTCTCTTCTCCATCTGGGGAGGAGAGCCAAGGAGAAGGGCCATAGAACAGACCACAAGGACTACCCAAGCTACCCCAGTTCCAAGGGCTCCAGACACCAAAGTTCACTGAACTCTTATGTTGGGCCCTGCTCATTAAGGTCAAAGTATGACATTACTGGAAAGCCCTGAGCTCAGAGCAAAATGGTGGACTCCTTTTAACAGGAGGGCTTCTCCTTCTCCGACTTTGTCTGAGAGCCCCAGACCCCCAAACCCTCTACTTGCAGAACATCACATGGTGTCTTAGTTAGGGTTTCCATTGCTATGAAAATACCATGACCAAGACAACTCTTGTAAAGGACAACATTTAATTGGGACTGGCTTACAGGCTCAGAGTTTCAGTCCATTAACAACACGGTAGGAAGCATGGGAGCATCCAGGCAGACACGGTGCTGGAGAAGGAGCTGAGAGTTCTTCATCTTGTTCTGAAGGCTGTTAGGGGAAGACAGACTTTCAGGCAGCAAGGAGGAGGGTCTGAAAGCCCAGCCCCACAGTGACACACTTCCTTCAACAAGGCCACATCTCCTAATAGGGACAAGCATATTCAAACCACCATGCATAACCTTGGTGAAATTACAGATTCAGGTTCCTGTCTCCCAAAAAGAAACCTGGTCAGCCAGTACCTGAGATTCCTGGAATGCCTTCCCATACTAATAGACCTCTCTAGGCCCTTAGCCTTCAGCCAATGACTTTTGATCCAATACCTTAGCTTCCAACCAATGACCTTTGTTTCAATACCTTAGCCTTCAGCCAATGACCTTTGATTCAATACCTTAGCCTCCAGCCAATGACCTTTGATTCAATACCTTAGCCTCCAGCCAATGACCTTTGACTCGATACCTTCAGCCAATGAGCTTTGCCTACCCTGGATATCCCCACCCCTTCCCTCAAAACTATATAATCCTTGATTCACTCCAAATAAAATTGATCTGTCCCCCCATATTCACAGGGCATCTGAAAACCCTGTTCATCAGTTCTGCTCCCTTCAACCTCGTGAGCTGGTGGCTAATGGCCCCTCTTACATATCTCCTTGCCACTATAAGCAAGGTCCCCATTCCACATATTTTATGGTAGCTACTTGGTAGCTTGATTTGTTCCTGAATAAATAGTTCCATGTTTCTGTGTGGAAGATTTTTTTTTTTTTAGAAAGTAGCTAGTGATCTGACATGGAAGATGAACTCATGACAATTTGCTTCAGAAGTTAGAAGTGAAGAGTTACTACAAAGACCTCTGCTCCCTTTCTAATGTGCTGGATCCAGGGAGTCTTATGTCCTTTGGAGTCATTCAGGTGGCAAGTATATAGACTCCTCCTTTGTCAGGAAGAGAACTTGTTTAGCTCTAAAACAAAGTTTTCTCTCTCTCCCTCCATCACTCTCCCCCTCTCTCATCTCTGTATCCCTTGCTCCTTCCCTCCCTCTTTGGCCTCTCTTTACTTCCTTGAGGGGAACTAAATGAGGTCATGCCTGTTACTCTGTATGAGCCACAGGTGAGCATTCTGGCCTTTTTCCTGCCATATAAACTCTGCTGCATGTACAGATAGTACTTTATTACCTGGAAATTGTGTGCAGACAATAGGGAAATCATCACTACAGTCCCATTTTGGCTATGCCTGCTGCCATGACTAAGGGGACTGTCTCTGAGCATGGATTTGGTGCAGTGGTCAGCATAGGCATGGATAGATATAGCCCCCACACAATAATATATTCTTGGAAAACCTTCAGGTTCCTCAAAGTTTCAGACTTGGCTGTCTTCTTTGCCTAAATCTCTCTATGTCTAATGTGTCCAGTATGTCCAAACACAAGGACATGCATGCTTCACAACACTAAGTTATTAGACCTGATATTTGGTGTCAATATTCATTCCACCCCTTGAGAAACCCATTTTGGTCAGCAGCAGCACATCAATGAAGTTCAAAGGCTTGGACTTGGCCTTATCTTTAAAGAAGCCATCCAAACCCTGACTGGAGAGGATATGACACCTCTCCTGGGATTACAGCATCAGTGAGGCCATGCACCATGCTGCAGGCCTTACAGCAGCACATCCCATCTGGGATGAGATGGTCCCGCAGGTCCATGTGCAGCAGGGCTCTTTGTTTCTTCTAGACATTAGTATACTAAGCTCCAAGATGGCAGCAATATATCCACTAGGCTTCATGCAGGATTTAGTTACAGAGGAGGAAAGGATTTAACATGTGTGAATCCCAAGGACTACCTCTAGATGGCAGTCAGGAGCTTAATTCCATCAGAAACAGATGAGCTAGATGGTCACATAGATGCAGTATTGAGTGGGGGCTAAGACCTCTCGCCATAGTGTCCTCTTCATTTCATCTTTGAGCTGATGCCAACTCTGCAAACCCTAGATCAGTGTGGATAGCAGACTCCTGTCCTTCCTCTACTATCCATGACCTAGACTTCCCTAAAACTCCTACCCAGCTAGACATCATTCTTTTTCTGCAAGTTAACACTCAGCTCCATCCAAAATGTCCCTGAATTGAATGTCAACTGATCTAGGGTCTGTAGGACAATCAATGGTGACAGCTCAGGTATGCTAATTCTTATCATCAACTCTACTGTAATTTGGAACTGTCTCACAAAGGCAGTGGATTAAATAAAGCCTGGTACCCTGACTCTGAGAGCATTCAGAACCACAGATTCTTAAGACATGGTGTCTTAAGGAGGATGATTTATTAGGGATGTCATGAATGAGATGGTGACATCATGATCTCCTCTGTGTCTGTGTCTATGTCTGTGTCTGACTCTCTCTCTCTCTCTGTCTCTCTGTCTCACCTCAATCCCTCTCTCTTACTTTACTTTCGGATACCATGAGGTTTCTAGCCTCCTTCCTTACCTGTTCTTAGCTAAGACATACTGCCTTTCTACAGGCCCAATAGCAAAGGATCCAGCTATCCTATTTGCCTTAACTGTCGATTTGACACGGCCTACAGTCATCTGACAGGACAGCCTTGATTGAAGAATTGCCTAAATCATGTCTTTAGGGGATTGCCTTGATTTGTAATTGATGCAGGAAGGCCTAACCCACTGGACAGCCATCTCTAGACAGTTGGCCCTGGACTGTATAAGAAAGCCAGCTAGGCACAGCCCTGTAATTCTGTCTGAGTTCCTTCTCCTTCTCCTGTCAATTATGGACTGTGACCTAGAAGTGCAAGATATGATGACCCTTTTCTCTCCAAGATGGTTTTAGTCACAATGTTCATCACAGTGACAGAAAGAAACCACAACACCAGCCTACTGCTGACTGAAGTCTCTGAAACCAGTAGCCACAATAAGCCTTTTCTCATCTCAAGTACTTTGTCACATTGTGGAAACATGCCTAACAGGAGCTCAGGTACCTTCACCTCAAGAACCTCAGGAGTCATCATTTTGCCCACCTCTCACTGTCCTTGTGATTAAACCACTGCTGGTCCCTCTTCCTCCACTCCTTTGCTTGCTCCCCACTGCCTGTCCTACATGCTCTGCTGATCTACATACTGTATCTGCACACAAACAACTCTCTCTCAAAGATCTCTCTCTCTCTTTCTCTCTCTCTCTCTCTCCCTCCTTCCAGGTGAGTCATTGACAGTTCTGATTCACCTCCTTCAGGAAGACTCTCTAACCACTCTGTCCAGCCCTTCCTCCTTTGCTTCCATGGCCCAGGTTCCGAAGCCCAAGTCTTGACAGTTGCTGTCAAAGCTGAAGATGTATTTCTGAAGGCTGTCCAGGGTCATGAGGGTGACATGCTCAAATATATTCAGGTGGGTGTTACCCTCAAGAGATCAAACTAGTCATTTGCCTGTCCAAAGAGAGGAATGTGGCCAGTGTTTGGCCTTAGTCCTCAATTCTCTACTCACCCTCAAACACCTGGACCACCACAAAACTGGCCTCTTCATCCATTCTTTGTTGGCAACCACCCAAATAGTTGTTTTGGATGAGAACAGACATTGTCGGGGACTCATAGGCATGATGTTGGTGCTGTCATTGAAAATCTTCACATAGAGCTTCTGGATGTTGAAATGGAAGGCAGGTATCAGCATGTGACAGTTATGGCTCCATTTATCACCAGCATTCACCATCTTCTGATGAGGCAGCTAAAGAAATGCGTGAGGACAGTGTCCTCTCCTAACCCTCTTTGTTGTCCATTGCTTATGGATGTTCTAGATACCTAGGGATACTTATCTAGTCAGGGTTTCAGAAAACTGTAGAAGAACACATCTTTCAGCACCACAGCAGCTGACATGAACAAAGACCACCGTGGGACATAGAGAGTATGGGGGACAAATTGTGAGAGTGGATGAGGTCCACCAGCCATGGGTCTGCATTTCCCCTCCAAACTCAAAATGGCTGGAAGGGAACAAAGAACCGAGGAAGTAGTAAGGGGGAGATAAATGCTAGGAGCCAGACAAGGCAACAACAAGTAAGGCAAAGGCACACCCTGACCTGGTACATCATGTTCTAGCATGCCTTCGCATGGCTTCTACATAGATCAACATGTCTACTATACTTGAACCAATAACAACACTCTATAGGCTTTTACAAGGAGCTATTGCCCTCTGACTACTTAATAATCTCTTATGTCTCCTAATATAGATGTGGAAAACATGTCATGAACACACAAGAGATAACATGACATGACCCAGCCTCAACACTCATGATTTGCCCTGTCATGACACCACATTCCATGACATGCTCCAGAGATAGTCTGAGAGATCTCAGTGTACCTAAGAGTCAGACTTCTGATTAGATATGAAAAGTATCTCATCAGTGTGTCAGTGTGTGCATCTTTAATATGTTATCAGGACGTTGCAACAGGAGAACCGGGAGTTTAAAGCCATCCTAGGCTAAGTAGCAAGTCCCTATCTTTAAGAAAATGTCCACCAATATGCCATATGTAGCCCAAGTATGACCATACTGGACCACTGATATCACCTGGATTTACTTAAAATCCTTCTCTAAACAATACTCAGAAAAAGTCTGTCACTTCTCAGCGGGACCCTGGGTCTCACACTGCAAAGCAAGCTCCAAATAGAAGACGGATGTAACAAACAAGAGAAAACAAAGACAATCCAAACACCTGCTCAAAGAGCACCTGACATGCTCAGATGTCAAGGTTGCCAGCTTAGCCAAGGCATGACCTTTCCCATATGGTCCCCAGTAGAACATATACCAGGTATGTAAGGGACCCACATGTACAAGTAAATTTGACCTTACAGCAGGTGTGGCCATACAGAAGACACCAACAGAATTATGCTCCTGACAAGCTACAAGACCAGAGGTAAATGGGTGATGTTCAGGGTGATGTTCAGGTGTGACAGATTCAGGGACATAACCAGCATAGCCAACTCTTTCTGCTCTTAGGGTGCATGAGCAGCTGGAAGGAGCACAAAAATTTCAGAGGTGGGCAAGCAGGGGCAGGTGCATGTCAAACTGGAGCAGAGTTTAGTGAAGATAGTGTGCAAGACTGAAATGAACACATGTCACAGCCCCGCCCATCCACAGAAAATTTTGGTAACTCTATCTATCACCTCTTCATGTTCCATACTTAGCCCTGCCAGAGCTCCCACCCAGCATCCCTGCTACACAACAATTTGTCTCACTTACCACAACAAAAAAGTCATCCCAACTTGAATCTAAAACAGCATATTAGCCTGGGTTCTCCTCTATCTCATCTTCCCACTAAAGAGTCTGAGTCTGGAGGATGCAGACATTTGCCCATCATTTCCCATAAGGCATGCAGGGGACTGGGGAAACCATCACCTGAGTTCTCTGTCCAACTGTTTTGTGTTCCCCAAGTAATAGCACTGGGAAGATTGCTCCTGAAGATTGGGCAGTAGGAGTCACAGTAACTAAATGAGAAATTTGTCTTGTGAATCAGGCCAGAATAATTAGCTGAATCATGGAAACTTGGGGAAGGGGGTGGGGAGTTCTCCCATAGAGTTGAACTTTTGGGACTCGTTTCAGTTTTAAGAAATACATACCTTGAATGAACAATGATGCAGAGGAAGGTAAAAATAAAAGAAAATTGATTCCCAGAAATATGGGTTGAGAGATGGATCCAGTTGTGCCTATAGATCGATCTCTATAGTTACTACAGTCAAGATATTTCCCTTCTGTCTCTGGACTGCATGAAGTTGAGTTTCTACCATTTACAATGGGAAAAGAATTTGGCATCCAGAGAGAGTGGGGGACCTGCCTTTGCAGGTGTTAGAGCCATAGTCTTTTGGAGACACTTCCCCTTCCCAAGACAGAAAATTAAACAGCACAAGAAAGTGATCCTGCCACACTGTGATGTCTTGGAAGAGATTCCTAAGCAGGACAGCAATGGACATAAGATGACCAAATAATAGAAGAACAGAAAGGTCAACCCTGCAGAATTGGGTGGCATTGAAATAGCAGTCCAGATCTTCCACCAGCCACAAGCCTTCTCATTACTGTGATTCTGGGGATGGTTCTGTTGATGCCAGGCCTGAGCCCCAGCTGCTTCTGATGTCCACTGAGCCATCTGCCCCTGCCTTCAACATTCCTGCACATGGCTGGGAGCATCTCCTCCTACAGGAACCTTTAAACACATCCTAGCAGAGACCACGCTTCTCAGCTCATCTGTGAAGGAAAATGTGCAGAGTGTGACTTCCCCAGACCAAGGAAAGGGATAAGAACCTCCAGTGTCCAAAAAACTGAAGATCCGGGTGGGAACAGCATGACAATAGAGGAAGAGAGTAACATGGGAGCTGGTAACATCATGGAGAGAATGGGAAGAGGCTGAGAGAGAAGAGAAAAAGGACTGGACTACTATGGGGGCCTCACAGAAACACGGGGGTGGGATTCCCACAATACAGCCACACGATCAGCTTGTATGGGTATCTGCAGATTTGGCAATGCCAGGGTGGCATAGTTTGAGAATGGAAACCAGTGGGGTCATTCATAACATAAAGCCCTAGGGACAGTTCCCTACCAGCTTAGTCCCATTCTTTGTGCCCTCCTCTGAGGAGCCTGGAAAAAAAAAGTTACCTCCACATTCACTTAATGAATCAACTTAGCTGGTGAAGGGATGCCCAGGAAGCTGATGCACCATGACTTCTGGGTGTCTGTGATCCGGAAGCATTTTCATCAGTAGACAGAGTCAAGATGTCCCACCCTTTGCAGTGTGGGTGGCACCATCCAACCCACGGATAATCCCCATAGAATAATAGATGGAGGGAAATTTTGCTCTGCCTTCCTGAGCTGAGACATCCATCTTCTCCTGCCACCAAACACTGTAACTTCAGGTCCTTGAGGAACTGGAATCCGGCATTTACATGTAAGTCTTCATGCACCCCCTGGATTCTCACTCCTTCTTTCTGAGGCTGAATTGAACACATCCAAGATTCCTCACAGATTGTACACTAAGGGATCCCTCATTCTACATAAGTACATAAGCCAGTTCCCAGAATGCAATATACTGTACCATTCTGTCTCTCCTCTCCTCCACTCTATATATGTGCATAGATGTGTATGAGTATGTGTACATGACTCTGTGTACATAATCATATGATGTTGATGTTTTCATCAAAAACAGACTGCACGAATGACTTTGATCACCAGGTTGCAATGGAGTCAGAGAATTCCTGCTTTCTATTATATTTACTATGCTTTTCTAAATGTACATAAATGTATGAGAATGTACATACCATGATGTAGTGGCAACAACAGTTGGGTAACGCATATCTTAAGTCTTTATTAAGCTTTGCTGTGTAGGTTTGTGGGACTCTGATGTTAGCACAATGATAAGATCACTCACTTCTAGATAAATTTCTCTGAATGTGTTCTTATCACTATTTGAGGTAAGACTCCATGAGAGTGTGTGTAAGTGTACATGTGTGCTCAGGTATGTGCATGTGTGTATGTGAGAAAGCATGTGTATATGTGTATGCATATGCAGTTGAGACAATGTGTGAGTTTGTGTGTGTGTGTGTGTGTGTGTGTGTGTGTGTGTGTGTGTGTGTAAATCATTGGTTCCTTTCCTCTGGAAAACCCTAAGACAGTGTTCTAGGGGGTACCAGCAGATCCCTCCTACATGCTTTAGAAGTGACACAGCCTCTAAAGTGAACCTGTGTCTGGATTTTGCAAGGGTGAAAGGAATCACAGCTTCCCCTTACTCTTGTGTGAGTTCCACATGTTTATCCAGGTCCAGTAGATAAGTTATTCTGACTTTCTACGACATTCTGGTAGGTCCATACAACCTTCAGTTCCTTCCTTGGGCAAAGAGCCACATACAAGAGATCTTTCAGCTTTGGCAGGTTCCAGTGGAGCAGAAGTAACCTCCACATCTCTATTAGGGTGCCAGCTCCTATCCACCAGCACCAGCTGCCCACCAACCTCAGACAGAGCATCCTGAACCTCTGCACACAGCCCACACTGAGCCATTTGCAAATGGCTAAGCCATCTAAGTGGGAAGGCAGATGCAAATCAAAGTCCAAAGTGTGGGGTAAAGGGTGGAGTCAAGGAAGACTCATGGGAGAGTGAGTGGACAGCTTTTATCCAGGTAGCAAGACAGGACTCACCACTTGTCTTAGGGAAGAAAAGCATGATAAAGAGGAAGTGGTCCAGGGAGGGGCAGTGGGAAGTCAGCCTGCAGCTCTGCGGTAACCCAGCTGAGCCCTGTCTATGTGCAGACATTAGAATAATATAAGATCAAATAAAAAATATAAAATGTCCTGGGCTTCCTGTGAGGAAGCCTGAAGTCGGCAGAAACTGGGGAACTGCCAGGGGTCTTCACTCTGTATATCCTACCCTGAGAACTTCTCAGCATCTTCCAGTGTGAGGAAGATAGTTGTAAATGCCAGTGAGGGTGGGAAGGAAAGGCACACCCAAGATCACCAACTAACCCACTCCATCACTCCGAGCCTCATTTCTGGCCCCTTAAAAAACCATCCACCTGACACTCTCACCCATTTTGATACCATACTTACCATGCCCACATGACCCATAAGCCATGTGGGGATGTGATGATAATTCCTATAGACAGCATAGACCTGGATGAGAATGTGAGCCAAGAGCCAGCAGGCCCCAACCAGCAGCAGGAACTGTCATGGGGATGCCACCCTAGGCCCCAGCCCCAGCTCTGCTGTGGCATCCTCCTGGGAAGATACACAGAGCATGAGTTCCCGAGCCAAAGAAAAAGATAATGACCTCCAGAGACTCTAAACAGTAAAGACTGTGAAGCTTGGAAGCTGACCAAGAAGGAAGAAGGAGACATAATGAAACTCAGGGGAAGAGGCAGTAAGAGGAGGAAAAGGTAGAGGAGGAGAAGGAGGAGGAGGAGGAAGAGGAGGAGGAGGAGGAGGAGGAGGAGAAGGAGGAGGAGGAGGAGGAGGAGAACTAAGATGAGATAAACACAAAATGGGGGAGGGGGGAGGGAGGAGGAAGGAATGCCTGATCAGAATCAAGACCTTCCTAAATTACATAGAAGTTACTAGGGGTTCAGTTATTCAAAAACATTTGTCTCAGTGGTTGCCTGGTTCCCAGCTGCTGCTATACCTGGTCAGCTGGCTTCCTCTCCTGTCTAGACTAGAACCAGCCAGCCCTACCACTTCCCAACTGGCACTTTCTATCAAGAGTAACAATCCAGGTACTGTCAGAGCCTCTCAGGAGACAGCTATATCATGCTAGCTTGCCCTTCCTTCAGTCTCTGCTCCATAGTTAGCCTCTGCAATTCCTTCCGTGGGTATTTTGTTCCCCCTTTTAAGAAGGAATGAAATGTCCACATTTTGGTCTTCCTTCTTCTTGAGTTTCTTGTGGTTTGTAGGTTGTTCTTCCTGTATTCCGAAATTCTGGGCTAATAACCACTTATCAGAGAGTGCATACCACAGTACCTGACTAATACAGAAGTAGAGGCTCACAGCCATCCACTGAATTGAGTTCAGGGTCCCCAATGAAGGAGTTAGAGAAAGGACCAAAGGAGCTGAAGGGTTTGCAGCCCCCTTAGGATGAACAACAATATGAACTAACTAGTATCCTCAGAGCTCCCAGGGACTCAACCACCAACCGAGGACTATACATGGTGGGACTGATTGTGCTGGCAGCATGTGTATAGTAGAGGATTGCAAAGTCGATCATCAATGGGAGAGGCCCTTGGCCCTGTGAAGGTTCTGTGCCCCAGTGTAAGGGATTGCCAGGGCCAGTAAGTGGGAGAGGGTGAGGTGGCAAGCAGGGGGAGGGGGGAGGCAACAGGGGTTTGTTCTTGTTGTTTTTTGTTTGTTTGTTTGTTTGGAGGTGAAACTGGGAAAGGAGAAATCATATGACATGTAAATAAAGAAAATATCTAATAAAAAATAAAAAAGAGTAACAATCCAGTGTAACTTTCCCCCTCTTCCTCTGGAATTCTTTTATCCCTTATTCCTGACTTGCAGGATGCTGTAAAAGGCTGGATTTGGCTGGCTCAATTCATGCCAAGCTCTTGATGCTCTTTCCCTGACTACAAAAGTGGCCAAGATTGGGGCAGAGCTAGCCTGGCACAGAGAGGAAACAGGGAAGGCCCACTCAGCATGTGCACCTGGACCTCGGGTTTGGATCATCTCCAGTGGAACATAAGTGACTCTAAGCTACGTGTTTCCAGCACCCCTGCCCCATCCAAAGACATGGTGCACTAAGTAAAAGGGTGACTTGGGAATCCACAAACTGGGAGATCAGAATCTGGCCAGCCTGGTCCCCAATCATCTCCTGAGCTCTTGTCTAAACAGGCTGGGTGGACAGCAGGCTCTATTTTTCAATACAATATTAGAAGACTATGGGATTGGAGACCCTGTTCACCAGCTGCCCAGTCTGTCTTCCAGCAGCCCAGGGACTCAACACAGAAAAGACTTTTGAGAGTAGAAACAAAGAATGAATCCTAATTGCTGTTTCCAGTTCAAGACCAGGGATGGAGAGCCCAGTTAGAGGAACAGAGCTGAAGCTGGGTTGGGTTAAAGGTGGGAAGTACAGGAAACGGGGAGAGACATTGGTAAGTGGAGACTGAGAGGGGTCCTGAACAAATGGGGTCCAGGCAAGAGAAGGAGTCATTCTTTTTCTTAAATGAAACTGAATAGCATGTTAAACAATATATAACAAGTCTATACAGCCATGGTTTCAATTTTTACAGAGGCCCAGTAAAGGGACAGGGACATCCAAAGACAGTAAACAGTGGAAGGAAATATAAAGCTTTTTGGCAATCAGGGAGGGTAAGATACCCAGGTCAATGGAGGATAAGAAATATTGTGAAAAAAGAGCAAGAAAACGAAGAGAAAGAGAGGGAGAAGGGGGAAAGAAAGGGGGAGGAATCAGCTAGGAAGACATGGAGGAGAAAAATGAGTGGTTAGAGTCCTAGCCTGCATACATAAATTGTAAGGAGATGACCAAGGCCTCAGTTACACAGAAACCCCCAGCCTCTGGGCCAGCTGGCCTCTGGAACTATATTAGTCTTTAGGAGTGCCCAACGCATCCCTAGGAATGACTCTACACAGCTCCACCACCAGCCACCTGCCACCTTCTCTCAGCAGCAGTGTGTCTGCCCAAAGCCTCCTCAATCCTTCTGGAAGGAACCCTGTTATCCTTGGTTCCTGGCCTGGAGGATGCTATGAGGAGCCAAGCTGGATTGGACCAGCTAGTACCATTTAGGCCCAGCTGCCTTCTCCCAGACAGAGAAAATGGTTAAGATACACACGTAGGACAAGCTGTGTGAAGAGAAGAAGCAATTCATTGTCATAAACCATGAACACCTGCTCCTTAAGATTGGATATTTCTTTATGGAAGATGGGGAAAGATTGGGGTGTGAACAAGGATGATTCACCTAACTGCCACACCTTCTAAGGACAAGGTGCAGCAGATAAAAGAATTTATGGGTTTAGGGGCCAGGAGACCAGGACCAGGTCGAGCCTGGCCTTTGAGCATCTTTCAAGCTAGAGAACGGCATGTACCATTTCTGGGTGCAGAGCTGAGGCTATGTGATGCCTCTACCCATAGCAGCTCAGCTTGAGAGAATTCTTGTTCTGCCAAAGTGTGAGACATCTTTAGCCATAGTGTCATACTTTTCAGTTAGTTCTAGAATACAGCCAACAACCATGCCAAAAGCCTTTATATATAGGGGATCTCTAGGGCCTCTTTGGGAGCAGCTCCTAGGAAGGTGCCTGACCCCTGACACGGACAGTTTCAATCAACAACCATACAGCTTTTGTGGAGCATCTGTTTCTTCCTTGGCAGGATACCAATTTTTTTTTTTTAAGAAACAAAATTAAGTTTAAAAAGGTGAAGTTGAAAGCAGATATTTTAATTTCATCTCTGTTTCTGTAATAATGCACTTTGACTGAAAGCAACTTAGGGGAGGAAAGGGTTTGTTTCAGCTGACAGGTTGTAGTCCCTCATGGAGGGAAGTATGTATACACAGGAACTCAAGCAGGGACTATGAGGGGGAAACCATGAAGGAATGCTGCTTCTGACTCTCTCAAAATCTTCATGCTTAGATAGCGTTCTAGTTCTACTTTTGTACTGTGATGACTAAAGAAGCCCCACTAGGCATGCATCCTGACACCTAACAGCTCTCTGCCTCTGAATCAAGTTCTTGACTCCTTCAACCTCACCCAGAAAGGGGCAGTTGTGGCCATCTGCTTGTTTTCATATGGCTGACTACTGGTTTGGGCTTCTGTAACCTGCTTATGCTGACATTCAAGGACTATTTTGAGGTCCCCACCCACCCACCTAACCTCAGCATAGCAAGTCAGCTCTTGTGGCATTTGCCTTTTTTTTTTTTAACAACATGATTTTAATATTTTCAACTGTTAATATTCAACAAACAGAATAATTACTTTAAGATGTATTTCACTGTTATGTCTTCCTTTTCATTTCTGATTTTATTAATTTGGATGCTGTCTCTGTGCCCTCTGGTTAGTCTGGCTAAGGATTTATCTATCTTGTTGATTTTCTCAAAGAACCAGTTCCTGGTTTTCTTGAATCTTTGTAAACTTCTTCTTCTTTTTTTTTTCTATTTGGTTGATTTCAGCCCTAAGTTTGATTATTTCCTGCCATCCACTCCTCGTAGGTGTATTTGCTTCTTTTTGTTCTAGAGCTTTCAGGTGTGCTGTCAAGCTGTTAGTATAGGTATCTCCAATTTCTTTGGGGGGGGGCTCTCAGAGTTATGATTTTTCCTCTTAGCACTGCTTTCATTGTGTGCTGTAAGTTTGGGTATGATGTGTCTTCATTTTTATTAAATTCTAAAAAGCCTTTAATTTTTTTCTTTATTTCTTCCTTGACTAAGTTATCATTGAGTAGAGCATTGTTCACCTTCCATTGTATATGTGCTTTCCAATGTTTTTGTTGGTATTTAAGACCAGCCTTGGTCTGTGGTGATCTGATAGGGTGCATGGGATTATTTCAATCTTCTTGTATCTGTTGAGGCCTGTTTTGTGACCAATTATATGGTTAATTTTGGAGAAGGTACTGTAAGGTGCTGAGTAGAAGGTATATGCTTTAGGATGAAATGTTCTATAAATACGTTAGATCCATTTGGTTCATAACTTCTGTTAGTTTCACTGTGTCTCTGTTTAGTTTCTGTTTCCATGATCTGTCCATTGTTGAGAGTGGAGTGTTGAAGTCTCCCACTATTATTGTATAGAGTCCAATGTGTGCTTTGAGCTTTAGTAAAGTTTATTTTATGAATGTGGGTGCCCTTGTATTTGTAGCATAGATGTTCAGAACTGAGAGTTCATCTTGGTAGATTTTTCCTCTGACCAGTATGAAGTGTCCTTCTGTATCTTTTTTGATAACTGTTGGTTGAAAGTTGATTTTATTCCATATTAGAATGACTGCTCCAGCTTGTTTCTTGAGACCACTTGCTTGGAAATTTGTTTTCCAATCTTTTTCTCTTAGGTAGTGTTTGTCTTTGTCACTGAGGTGCATTTCCTATATGCAGCAAAACGCTAGGTCCTGTTCTTGTATCCAGTCTCTTAGTATATGTCTTTTTATTGGGGAATTGAGTCCATTGATGTTAAGAGATATTAAGGAAAAGTGACTATTTCTTCCTGTTATTTTTGTTGTTAGAGATGAAATTATGTTTATGTGGCTATCTTCTTTTAGGTTTGTTGAAAGATTACTTTCTCACTTTTTCTAAGGTGTAGTTTTGCTCCTTGTGTTGTTGTTTTCCATCTATTAACCTTTGTAGTGCTGGATTTATGGAAAGATATTGTGTAAATTTTGTTTTGTCATGGAATATCTTGTTTTCTCCATCTATGGTAATTGAGAGTTTTGCTAGGTATAGTAGTCTGGGCTGGCATTTGTGTTCTCTTAGGGTCTGTATGACATCTGCCCAGGATCTTCTAGCTTTCATCGTCTCTGGTGAGAGATCTGATGTAATTCTGATAGGCCTGCCTTTATATGTTACTTGACCTTTTCCCCTTACTGCTTTTAAAATTCTTTCTTTGTTTAGTGCATTTGGTGTTTTATTATGTGATGGGAGAAATTTCTTTTCTGGTCCAGTCTATTTGGAGTTTTGTAGGATTTTTGTATGTTCATGAGCATCTCTTTCTTTAGCTTAGGGAAGTTTTCTTCTATAATTTTGTTGAAGATATCTACCAGCCCTTTAAATTGGGAATCTTTGCTCTCTTCTATACCTATTATTCTTAGGTTTTGTCTTCTCATTGTGTCCTGGATTTCCTGGATGTTTTGTGTCAGGAGTTTTTGGCTTTTTTGCATTTCCTTTGACTGTTGTGTCAATGTTTTCTATGGTATCTTCTGCACATGAGATTCTCTCTTCTATCTCTTGCTGATGCTTGCATCTCTATTCTCTTGCTGATGCTTGCATCTATTTCTTATGATCTCTTTCCTAGGTTTTCTAAATCCAGGGTTGTCTCCATTTGTGATTTCTTTATTGTTTCTATTTCCATTTTTAGATCTGGGATGGTTTTGTTCATTTCCTTCACCTATTTGATTGTGTTTTTCTGTAGTTCTTTAAGGGATTTTTGTGTTTTGTCTTTAAAGGCTGTTTACCTGTGTTCTCCTGTATTTCTTTAAGGGAGTTATTTATCTCCTTCTTGAAGTCCTCTGTCCTCATCATGAGAAGTGATTTTAGATCCTAATCTTGCTTTTCTGGTGTGATGGTCTATCCAGGATTTGCTATGTGGGAGAATTGGGTTCTGATGATGCCAAGTAGCCTTGGTTTCTGTTGCTTATGTACTTACGCTTGCCTCATGCCATCTGATTTTCTCTAGTGTTACCTGCCCTCACTATATCTGTCCTTTCTGTGATCCTGGTTGTGTCAGAACTCCTCAGAGTTCACCTGTCTCTGTGATCCTGAGATCCTGGGTGTGTCAAAGATCCTGGGAGTCAAGTTGCCTCTGTGACCCTGAGATCCTGGTGGGACCAATCTCCTGGGATCCAGTGATCCAGTGATCCAGTGATCCTGTGATCCTGGGCATGTTAGAGGGTCTGGGAGTGGAGTTTCCTCTCAATATTGTGGGATGGCTGCAGAGTTCATGCCCAAGGTCTGCTCGGGGCACTGGCCCAGACCTGAAGGCAGCAGGATACCCATATGTGATGGTTTGTATATGCTTGGCTCAGGGAATGGAACTTTTTGGAGGTTTGGCTTTGTTGAACCAGGTGTGGTCTTGTTGGAGTAGGTGTGGCACTGCAGGCATAGACTTTAAGACCCTACTCCTAGCTGTCTGGAATCAAGTATTCTGCTAACAGCCCTCAGATGAAGATGTAGACCTATCAGTTCCTCCTGCACCATGCCTGCCTAGATGCTGCCATGCTTCTGCCTTGATAATACTGGACTGAATCTCTAAACCTGTAAGCCAGCCCCAACTAAATGTTATTTTTATAAGAATTGCCTTGGTCATGGTGTCTGCTCACAGCAATAAAACCCTAACTAAGACACCTTACTTACTCCTTGTGAATGGATTTCTCATCCTTGCTTTTGAGTTCCTCAAAGGGGTCTCTAGACTGGCAAGACACTTAAAAGTTAGCATTGTAGAATCTATATAAAATGAAACTTTTTTCCACAAATGGGCAAAACAACAATTCAAAGTTCCAAACTACCATCCCATAATGAATAGTGGTTAAGGAAACAACCTAGTGAAACACTCTGAGAGCTTTGTGTTCTGAGCAAGTGTCAGGTGACAACTTCACAAATAAGACAATACTAGGTGAACTGTTAATAAGGACAAATACAACATAAAATGATTTTGCTCACTTGTATTATCTGGTTGTCTCATTCTGTGGCATTTCATATAGTCTCCATGCATTTCTCTCACCTCCAATGAACAAACAATGGAGCTGTTTGGTCTAGCCTGAAACTTATGGGAAAATGTTCACCCACCTCCTTTATTGGGTGAACAATTGGGGTGCACCAAGGAGGGAAATGTGCATGATTTGGTTAGGAAGATAGCTACCTACCCCTCTGTCAAGCTCAATCCTTTTAACCTGTTTATATTTTGTTTACCAAATGATGCTTCTTGTCTTTGATACTCCTGGAAAGCCCCAAGAACTGAGATACCATGTTTCTATGTATCTGACTCTTTCCATGAGTTCCAAGGTTTGAATTCCTGGAAGGGGCTCTTCAGCATAGATCTAACTCGTGCATTTTTCTTGTATCCTGCCAACTGTGAGGAACAGCAAGACGCCAAGATCTCTATTTCATCCTCTCTTACAAAAGCCATTTCCCACTGAGCAGCCATCTCAGCATAAAGCCTGTTTTGCTGTCTAGAGCAGTGGCCATGCAACCTCTCTGGTATCCCATTGACACTCTCATTCTTTATCTGTTACTCCTACAGACAACAGAATTTGTTTAAACATCCTTAGGACATCTACACACTCACCCAAGGCTCCACCCATCATCCAGTCACGCCTCCCCATACTACAGAGAGGAAGAGTGCCTCACATGATCCCCACCACCACCACAGACCCAAACTCTTCCTCTTTATAGAAGACTCAGCCTTCATCACATCTCTCAGCACTTCTGCAGGGGCCATGCTAGCAGTAATATATAAGGAGGCACACTATCCCATACAATGCCGGAAAAGGTTGCC
Organism: Mastomys coucha; assembly: GCF_008632895.1. NCBI lineage: Eukaryota > Metazoa > Chordata > Mammalia > Rodentia > Muridae > Mastomys > Mastomys coucha. Next base: position 4,184,522 of record NW_022196910.1, on the reverse strand, counting down.
ATATCAGAATCCCCACCCAACCCTTCTACTGCCTCATAGTAGAATAATCCCTCTGGGTAGAGGACTCAGCCTTGGTTGCATGTCTTTGTACCCAGATTAGAAGCCACACAACCACTGACATAGCAAGAAGGCACATTATTTCATGCCACATAAGGAAAGGTAGCCTATGGCATTCCCCACGGCCATAGATATTCTACCCTCAAGCTATTCACCTTCTATTATGTTTTGTTACCCATAGCCAGGACCAGGAGATTTCTCCTCACCAATGTCCAATTTAGTGAACCAATGAGTTTTTGTAACTGGGGTTTGAATGAGAGTATGAATGAAGGGTTACTTACCAGGAACAAGGATGGCTCAAAAGCAGCTGCATCATCAGAAAGCTCCCAAAAACTGCAATCCTGGGGCTCTCTATACAACTGTTTGCAGCTACGGTTCAAGAATCTTAATGTCTGCAGTTTGAGTGGCCAGAATCTCTGCCCCCAACAATGATTTGCTTTTTTTTAAGGTTTGATCTTTTGCTGTGTATTATAATGCTAACTGTGCCCCCAAGACCTGGTTGCCCAAAGACAAGAGACTCTGCATGTATACCAAAGTGGTTATGTGACCTTGCCCTCAAATGATTTCTGATTGGTAAATAAAGATGCTGACAGCTAATAGTTGGGCAGAAGAGACATAGGTGGGCTTTAGGGTCCCCAGACCTGTGGGGTCAAGAGAGAACCACAGAGGTGGAGAAAAAGTGAGGGAGGAGAGAGAGCACCATGGGTTAGAAGTCAAGAAAACATGCCCTGAGGGCTGGCCAGTTGGAGCTAAAAGCAGCCCAGATGAAACATAGTAATACCTCAGGATTATCGATAGGGATGTAGACTCTGATAACATAGAGGGTATATATCTTCCCAGCTCTCGTCCTGTTTTAGGCTTATTGAAATTATAAAGGATGTGTGTGTCTTTTATCTGGGAACTAAATGGTCAAAGGTGTGGTAGAAACCCTGGATGCAGATTAAAATTTTCTACATTTAAAAAAAAAAATCAAAAACAAAACAAAAAAACCCTCCTGGATAGGGACCCTCCAGAATCTTCCAAATCCCTGTTTTCCCCTTTAAGCCTACAGGTGGTCATCTGTTTACCTCACCAGAGTTATAAGCCCCTTTTTTGGAAGGTGTGTTGCAATTCTGAGCAAAAGTCCACACAACTGCCCGAGGATCAAGCTCCAGTAGTTAGAGTCCTCAGCAAGTGCAACCCACTGAGCAATCTTCCCAACCCGTTCATTCTTGTTAGCCATGACCATGCCATTTTATAAACCCCTTGCATTTTAATTAAACAATGATGATTTTATAAACTAGTGTTAACTTCTATTTGGGGTTGTTTTATTTTATTTTATAGACTTTGCCTTTCCAACCTTGTCAGTTCCCAATAATGACTGGCCACGATAGACACTTATTGTTTGCCTGGTATTCTTTTTTAAGCATGCAAATTTGCTGTCAACTTTAATACATTGTGAGACTGGGGTTGGGGAGATGTATAAGTCAATGAAGGGCTTACAGCACAATTTTGAGAAACTAAGTTCAATTCCCAGCACCAATGTTAAGGTGGGTGGAATGACACACACCTGTAACCCTGAGAAGGCAGAGACGGGGGCAGAAGATTCTTGAGGCTTGCTGGTTAGCCAGTCTGGTGAAATCACTGAATTTCAAGTTTGGTGAGAGACCAACTCTGAGTCCAGAAGCTTGGATTGGATGTATGGCAACAGGGCTGGTTTCGTCTAAGGTTTCTAAGATTACTGTTGCTGGGATAAAACGCTATGACCAAAGCAACTTCAGGAGGAAAGGGTTTATTTGGCTTACAATTCCATATCACTGTTCATCATGGTAGGAGGTCAGGACAGGAACTCAAACAGGCGGGAAAATGGACGCAGAAGCTGATGCAGAAGCCATGAAGGATCCTACTTACTTACTGCTCATGGCTTGCTCAGCCTGCTTTCACCAGCCCAAGGATGGCACCAACCACGATTGGGTGGCCTTTCACCATCAATCACTAGTTAAGAAATTGCCATAGAGATGGATCTTACGAAGGCCTGCTTAGAGAGACTCTCAGACTAGCTGAGTAGGGGGGAGTTTCCCTAATTGTTGATTGGCTAAATAAAGATGGCCGAAGCTAAGAGTTGGGTGAAAGAGAAGGCAGGATTTCCGGGCAGGACAGGAAGAGAAGGGAGGGGAGGCTTGGGAGTCGGACCAAGCGTTAAGCTGACAAGGAGCTGCAGACATTTAGGTTTCTCAGGGCACCTATAGATCGTGGCCTCTGCAGTTGTGCCTGAGGAGGGCAAGGAGGATGGGGCAGGATATTCCTCGCCCATCCTTTGAGTTATCTGGTTAGTTTTAAAATATAAAAGTTCTCTAGTGTTTTCCTTTCACGGGGCTAAAGGGAGCTGGGTGAGACAGGAGTGGCCATTGTGGCACCAACCGAGCAGCAAACAGAGACCAGGAGAGCTAGCATAGGAGCTGAGTGAGACCAGGGCGGTAGGTGGCAGTCCACAGAGCCAACCGCAGGGTTGGCCGATTGGTGGAGCACGAGTGGTGGCTCTCTCTGGTCGTTCGCAGGAGGGACAGCGCTGAGCAGCTTGGCAGGGCCAGCCGGAAGAGTGGGCTGCAGTGCGAGAGAGCCGCGGCCAGAAACATGGCGGCTGCTGGTCTCAGAGCCTAGCGGAACTAAGCGTGGGTTTCCTAAGTGGAGCTAGCTGCGGTGTGATCTTGAAGCTAAGTCGTGAGGGGTAAGGGAAAGCTTGCTTCATAAAATTACCCGGGAGGAGCAGAGATAAGCTGAACTGTCGGAAGAGGCTCAGAGCCAATGGACTACCAGGAAAGGATACCCTCCAGCCTGCTGGGGCTGACTGCACCCACACTCCTGTAAGTAACCCCATAAAGCTCAGTGGTTCGCTAAGTTGGACTTTGGTGGTGTCATTATTTCATCTGTAATCGTTCCCCTGTCTGGTTTGTTCATATCTTCCCAGGAATAGTGTCACACAGTGTTCACCATGGACCAAAGTGACAATTACACCAAAATCCAAGTCAGTTAACCAGCAAATTGTTTATTGGGGTTATTAACCAGAGTGTTGGTGAGGGCTTACTTACAGAAACAGAGATAGCTCAAAACAGTCAACGCATCACCAAAGGGTAACAATGCAGGAAAACCTTAACACCGAGCGCTCACTCAGTCTCCTCCCCATAGTTGTTTGTTTCTTCTATAAAACTCAAAAAGGGGCTTGAAGAGTCTGGTGAGCCCAGCAGTGGTGACACCCTGCATTAGGATGAAGTGTTTAATGAGGCACGTTAACTAGGGGGTATCAAAGAGGGCTTGTGAGTACAGTACTTCAATAGTTTGACAGCTGCACTTTGGCAGTCAGCCTCAAAAGGAGGAAGTGGTCAAATAAGGGTGTAGACCGTGGTGGCTAGCTTTAGGAATGTAATCTAATAGGTTAGCAAGGCAGAGGGAAAGTGGGAGGGCAAGGCCTACCAGGCTTAGGCTGGCCTCAAACTTTCTCTATGTTCAAAGATATTCTGCAACTCATGATCCCCCTGCCACAGGGACTGGATTTCAGGGACGAGTCACCACTTCCATCTGACACTGGTTTAATGATTTTGTGATGAGGGTGGAGGAATCCAAGCCCAAAAGTGCTACTAGAAAGGGAAATTATAAGATTCTTGTGAAATAAGTGAGATTCTCAATGAACACCACCCAGGACTAAAGTTAAAGGAAGTATGACTTTGTTCATTTTAAGATGCCTTAGTGATCTTGGGTATCATAAGTCTAGAATGTCATTTAATAGGCTTCTCAATGATGCCAAGTTACACCTTTTCTGAGAAACTATTTTAGTCAAACTTTACAAATATACCTTCCCCCCCACCCCCGCTACAGTGTGGCAGCCCACTACTGTAAGTACAGCACTAAGAGGCAAAAAAAAAAAAAGAAAAAAAAATTGGAGGAGCGCTTCAAATATAATAAGGAGGAGGAGGAGAAGAAGGCAGAAGAAAGTGGAAACTGTAATTAAGGCTTCGTTTCGGTAACTAAAGAGTCTCAGCGTCCCTCTCCTAATCTACTCCAAAACCTGTGGTGACTTTAACAGGATGAAGTCCAAGCTTGGGCTGGAAAAGAACTCTAAGCATGAAAGCCTTGCTGATCAGCAAACAGGTTCTTTGACTCAAGGACACCAGCCCATTCTCTTCAGCAAGACCACTGCTGATTCTGGGCCCTCCAGCGCCCCTTGCTGGCGTTCGGTGGAACCACCTTAATTCTGGGATCTAGAGGGAACAATTGGAGGGTGGGGTGAAGAAGTCCCAGGTCAGGATTGGGGTCCTTGCACACCCCCGCTCAGCTGCTCCACCCGCAGCCACAGCCCGCCCTCTGTGCGCAGGATCAGCTCTGGCTTCCGGCGCGGCTCCTTGTCATCTGGCAGGATGCGGAAGCGCAGCAGCGTCAGCGCCAGCACCACCTTCATCTCATTCATAGCAAAAGTCTGTCCTATGCAGTTCCTGCAGAGAGTCAGGGTAGGGACTCTTAACTGTTTAAAGACCTAGACAGGAGCGCCTAGACCCAACCTGACCCAGGCCAGGCCGCGCCTGGTCAGCCCTTCAACTTCCATCCCAGCGTTCTGCAGACATTTGCACATTCTCTGAGCAGAGG
>NW_022196910.1:4174948-4178639 GCF_008632895.1 Mastomys coucha | reverse complement strand
CTAATTAAAACACGCCCCTCCAAAGTCATCCTATATTTTATAAATTTGCTGTGCACAAGTTTTAAAATATTTATACAATGACCTGGATGTAATCGTACTCAGGAAAATGGAGGGTGGAGATTCAGCAATAAATAGCCAATTTAGGCTACTGGAAACATTTCTTCAAAAATCAATTATGTAATAAACTTTTTTAAAGGCAGAAATAAAAATTTTTTAAAGCCTATTAGGTTATTTAAATGAATATATGTACTCAATAGCCAAGTGGCAATGGGGGAATGGCCCATCATTATAAAGCTATGAGTTCTGTTCTCTTTGTTTCTTTGTTTGTTTGACACAGGATTTCTCAGTGTAGCCCTGGCTGTCATACAACTTACTCTATTGACCAAGCTAGCCTCAAAGTTAGAAATCGGCTTACCTCTGCCTCCAGAGTGCTGGAATTAAAAGACTACACCAAAACCACCTGGCTACTCCTTTTGAAAAAAATTCTCAATACTATCTAATAACCCTTTAGATAGGTCTTCTTTTCTTTTTAAAATGCATTTTTAACATTTCCATACATGTATGTAGTGTATATTGATCATACTCACCCTCCATTACTCTCTCTCATCGCTCTCCCACATCGGCTGAAACCCCTTTGTCCTCCTATCAAGTCTCCCTTCTATTTTGATGTCTTTTCTGATTGCAACCTGAGGAAGTTAACTAAGGTTGCTTGCATAAGAATGAGTGGGGTGTGCGTGCATGTCTGTGTGTGTGTGTGTGTGTGTGTGTGTGTGTGTGTGTGTATGTGTGTGTGTATGTGTGAATTTATGCCTGACAATGTTTTCCCAGGACTGGTTTTCACAGGGCCCTGCATAATAAGCAAATGTCCACCACTAACTGCATCCCCACTCAACAACTTTATTCTAGTTAAAAGAATGAATATCCAATAAAGTTGTAGCTAGAGTCCATGCAGAGAAAAGTGATCTTAAAAATAAAAGACAGAGCCAATCTACCACTTACTAAAACTTATTACAAAACTATAGTAATGAAAATGGAAACATTTTCTTAAAAAGTAAGTGTCTGATGTGGCCTGTGGAATACAGAGCTGAGGCAGGCAGGAGAAGACATTCCACACAATGCTGGGAAATAGAGACGTGGTTTGAAGGAAGATGTTAAGAAAGCTAGCAAATAGCAACAAAAATAATTAAATGCAGCCAGGAAAAGAATCCCAGGACTGGAGAAGTAGAGACAGGAGGATTGCGGTCAACGTCAGTCTCAGCTGAAGGGTAAGCTGGAGGCCGCCATGGCCCGAACAGGCAGCTGTCTCAGTAAAGAGATACATAAAACAAATGCTTGCACATCAGGATGGCGCGCATCTTCAAACCCAGAACATGGGAAGCAATGGCAGGCAAATCTCTAAAACCTTGAAGCAAACCTGATCTACACAGTGAGTTTCTTGTGATACAAGTTTTCAGGGTGACACAGTATGACCCTACCTAAAAACAGAACAAAACAAAAAATTCTTGGCCCCTCCATATATACGATAGATTCTCTCAATATATCAGAAACACCAAAATTGTAAGTTAATGAAAATATCTATCATGCCAAAGACTTCTCATTTCTTCATGGTGAGATTAACAAAATGCTTTCCTTCGCCTTGGTATATTCTTTTAAGATAGATAGATATAGATAGATAGATAGATAGATAGATAGATAGATAGATGGATGGATGGATGGATGGATGGATGGATGGATGGATGGATAGACAGACAGACAGACAGACAGACAGACAGACAGACAGACAGATAGATTTTTTTATGTTTATGAGTATGCTGTATGCTGTTGCTGACACACCAGAAGAGGGCATCAGATCCCATTACAGATGGTTGTGAAACACCATGTGGTTTCTAGGAATTGAACTCAGGACCTCTGGAAGAGCAGCCCTGGTAATTTGAAATGGGGAAAATGTTACTAAAAATTAGACAAATATACACTAAGGGATTTGCTTGGTTCTTTTTGTTTGTTTTTGTTTTTGTTATTTGAAACAGAATTTCCCTGTGTAGCCCTGGCTATCCTAGAACCCACTCTGTAGAACAGGCTGGCCTCAAACTCACAGGTATCCACTTGTCTCTGCCTCCCAAATGCTAGGATTAAAGACATGTGCCACCACTGCCCTGCAGGGATTTCTTTTCACAAGGACTGAAGAAGAGGTGTCTATAATCGACAAAGAGAAGAATGGTACAAAAGCCAGAAGGAAATTCACAAGATGGGAGGAGGAGAATCAGGAAAATCAAACTGGTTTTGAAAACTACATAATGAACCCTAACTTGCTATGTTAGACCTAATTACTTAGATGAAGATGTGCAAACTGGGCATGCAATCCCTAAAAGCACAGGGGTTAAGACTCTGCAAGCAAGCCTTAGTTGTAATGTATAGACACACCCTGCTGTAAGAAATGCAACAATGAGCACGGTGACCAGAAGCTATAACATCAGGGATGACCATGCTCACCACTCAATCTCCTCAGGCTCTCGGTCCCTCAGCAGCTCCTGCACCTCCTGCCTGCAGCGATCCTGGTATTCCAGGTGCCTTGCCAGGTTGTACAGGATCCAGGAGACTGCACTGGCGGTGGTGTCATGGCCTGGAGGGCAGACAAGCAGATTTGTGTCTGGCCTGTTTCTGCAAACTGGGGTACATGTATCCAGACAGTAAGGCTCCAAAAAGAATGGATGGAAAGAATGGATGGATTCTAGGTATGCCCACAATACCTACCACGGATTAGCACACCTCTACCTCCTCTGTAGCCCTACAAAGGGACCCTCACCTCCAAACATGAAGGTGTCAACCTCTGCCCGGATATCCTCATCTGACATCTCCTTTCCATGTTCATCCTGAAGACAAAACAAGACCAAAACTCATGCCATGTCTGAGGTGATGTTCAGACCACCGATGTGCTTGAATGCTTGACCACAGACAGTGTCCCTATGATGGGGTGTGGCCTTAATGGAGGAGGTGAGGCTTTGTGGGAGCAACTGTGTCACTGTGTAGGTGGCTTTGAGGTCTCTTTATGCTCAGGCTCTACCCAGTGCTGAAGATAGTCTCCTGGCTGCCTTTAGATGGAGACATAAAACTCTCAGCTCCTCCTCCTGCACTGTATCTGCCTGCACACTGCCATGCCTCCCTCCATGATGATAATAGACTGAATCTCTGAAACTGTAAGCCAGCCCCAATTAAATGTTGTCCTTTATAAGAGTTGCCTTGGTCATGTTGGCCATTCACAGCAATGAAACCCTAAGACAGGTGAAAGGACACAGACTCTGATACCCGTTGAGCACACAAGGTGCCTCCTCTGTCTTCTCCACAGTATGCTTCCATTTCTTCTGTGCTTTCCTGTCCACTGTTTGTTCTTTTAGCAGGCCTTCAAAAGAGCCACACCTAAAATGGATCTCTGTGTGGTGACTGGTTTTCATAAGCGCAGTCTGTAACGCCCCAATACTTCCTGGTCAAGTCCAGCTTCTACCTAACACTGACCCACACCCCACATCAGCCCACCTTGGCCAGCAAGAGCACATCTATGAAATCCAGAGTCTTAGACTTAGTCTTGGATTTCAAGGACTCATCAAGGTTTTGTCTGGAGAGAGTGCGCCGTCTCTCCCTGATGACAGCATCTGTGAAGTTGTGCACCAGGTCACAGGCCTTGCGGAAGCGACGC
>NW_022196910.1:4168286-4173376 GCF_008632895.1 Mastomys coucha | reverse complement strand
AAACCTGGATTTGCCATACTTAACAACAGAGTGAACTCAGCTGTATACAAGACCTTAGGTTTTGTTTGATTTTTAATAATTGTTACCATATTTATCCATTCCCCAACAAACTTCTCCCTGAAGGATCTTAGACTTTTAAAGCAAGGTCTTGTGGATGTAGCATGGACTGGCCTATGATTCACAATCCTTCTTCCAGAGTCTCCCCAGGCATGTATTAAGAAGTGTGTCACCATGACCAGCTTTAAAGCAACAAAGTTTAAACTAGTATTGTACAAAGAAAGAGCTTCTTCGATAGTCAGTATCAACTGTTGTTTGACATTCCAGGGCTTTTGTGAAGAACAGTAGATACTGTCTACTATGAACTCATCTACCTGCTAGAAGCATGACTCCAGGGTACCATCCTGATCACCTTTTAAGTACAGATTATTATTTTCACTTTAAAAATGGGGAACCTGAGAGATGGGAAGAAAGCTGATATCTCCATGACCACAGAACCTCACCTCAACTTCAGACTACATCTGCTCAAGCCATTACCTTTTCTGCAATACTACGTGGGACCCTAGGTTTGAGGAACTCACGTGCATGATGTTTACACTCTGGTTAAAAATCTTCACATAGGGCTTCAGGATGTCCAAGTGGAAGGCAGGTGTGAGCAGACGGCGATGGCGGCTCCACTTGTCACCTGAACTCAGGAAGAGCCCATCTCCTGGGAGGGCAGCAATGTCAGTGGGCAAAGGTGAAAACTTCCTCTGACCCTAAGATGTCCTCTGACCCACACTACAAGGTACTCACCCAGCCAGGGCTTCAGGAAGCCTAAGAAAGCCGTGTCCTTTGGGGCCACCAAAGCTGCCATGGAGGAAGACAGTCAGGGACCAGGAAGAAGACAGATGAACTGAGGGAGGGGTGAGGACTCCCAGACCCAGGGTTTTCTACTTCCCCTCCAAACATAGTATGGCAGGAAGGGGACAGGGACAAAGTAAGTGTGAGAAAGAAAGGAGGTGAGGCAGGACCAGACCCTGCTGCAGCAGCAGGGAGAGCAAAGGTCACCTGACAGGGTGTAACATGACTCAGTACACATTGCCATGGCTGCTACATGGTCTGCCATGTCTTCCACATCTGAGGCTAGTACTACACTCTACAGGCCTTTGCAGAGACCTAGGACACACCATCAATGTGGCTCTCTGACATGTCCTGACACATCCTAGTACATATGAAAGGGGTACATATTATCATGACCAGTCATAATGAATACACATGGCATCCCCTGACATTCCACAGCACAACGTGTAACAGTTGTAACCTGTTTGTGCTCTTCAGATAATCCCAGATCAGCATTTCAATGTGATCCCATTCAAGTCCCAAATGTGACTTAGATATATCCCTCTAGCTCTCTCTCCTATTTGCTATACTAAGCATTAAGTGTTCAGAATTAAGGGTTTCTCTATCTCAGAGCCATGTGCCCACCATGAAGAGTTGCTTCTGCCTCTCCAGCCATCAGGCATCTCCAAGGCCAGCCAGACACAGCTGACCCTTCTGGACTCTGGTACATCTTTCCCTTCAGTTCTTTGTGTTCCAGCTCTGTCTCAAATCATCTCCAGTTTGGGTCACTTCTGTCCAAGGTGGCTGTGACAGCTGAGAATTTCTGAATTGGGGAGGTGGGCAAGGGTTCACATTATGTTACATGCCTCCCACAACCTCGACTCTTCACCCAGGAGGTACCCAAATTGCAAGAACACTGTTGAATGTGATTGAGGACAAACACTAAGTAAAAAAGCACTATTTTGTTCTATTCTACATAGGACTATACAGACCCACTTGTTTGGAAGAAATCTGCATGCACATCCAATCACTAGCAGAAGATATACACATTGCTAATAGCTTGCTACTCTGAGTTAACTACTCCTAATCTTGGAAGTACAAAAAAGAATGTAAGACCCACATCACAGTGCCTTATCAAACTCAGCATCTTTAGTCTGACCCCAACAGCACAGAGGGTTGATAATGAGGGATAAATGCAGGATATGATAAGGAAAGAAACTTAGAATCTTAGAGGCAAGATTGACTATGTGACCTAACTGAGCTCTGAAAAATCTGTCCATCAGTGCTGGCTGCAGAGGAGACACAAGGTAATTTTTCAGGTGGTGGACTCACTTACTTTCTTCTCAGATTGCAACATTCTGAATAAAGTACAACTTAAAGATTCCATCCCTGTGCATGGAGAGATGGGTCAGTAGAAGATAACCCTCGCAGAAGACCTGCATTTAGTTCAAGACATCCACATGGCAAGTCACAACCACCTGTAACTCTGGTTCCTAAGAATCTGCCACCTTATTATGGCCACTAATGTACTGTGTACATGTGGTACCGATACATCCATACAGGCAAACACTCATGAAATGAAAATAAAGGTCTGCCATGGTAGTACACACCATTAATATCAACAATCAGGAGGCTGACAAAGGTGAGTCTCTATGAGTTCAAGGCCAGCCTAGTCTACAAACTGAACACCAGGTCAGCTAGAGCTACAAGATACTTCAAAGTAAATGCATAAATGCCTCAAAAATAATTATTTTAAATGTCTGTATGGTGTTGCTACTGCTGCGAAGGTAAAGATAGGAGAACCCCTGAGGCTTACTGTCCAAACAGTCCAGATTAATGAGTGAGTTCCAGGGAAGTGAGAGGTCTGGTCTCAATAAAGGTAGATAGAGTTCCAAGGATAGCAATTCAGATTGTCTACTGTCCTGCACATGCATGCACACACACATGCATATGGACCAACACACATGCAAATGGACCCATGTGCACCCAGAGCTACAGGCATACACAGATAGGCACAAAAAGGTTCATCAAAGAGTTAGGTTATTTGTTCCGGATCTACAATGGAACCTGCCACTTTGTTGATGGTAGGTAAGTGTTCTACCTTTTGGTGGTAGATTCCAAGCCAATACATATTCTTCCCTTGTTTAAATCACTCTTGCTTGAGATTCTATCACCCACAGCTCATATTTTAGAAGCAAGAGAGACTGAGGACCTTCTCTAAAGTCACTCAACAGGTTAGCCGTATGGCCATGGCCACTGTCAGAAATAGGCCCATCTGCTGCTCAGCTTGGTCAATCCAGGGATAGAATGAGATGAGATAAGAGACACAAAGGAAGCCAATGGTCAGCATCCTAGAATGGATACCTGGGGCCTGGAGCAGGGGGGCAACAAATGCAGGGTCAACAAGCCTCAGCACAGGGATGATGGGTCCCAGCCAACAGAGGTGGACATCTTGGAAAGTCTGGCCTGCTTCAGTCATCAGCTGCATGCCTTCCTCATTGTGCTCAATCTGAGGGAGGAGAAGGTTGAGGCCAGTCCATGCATGGCATCTTAGATTCTCCTGTTTTCTGGTCAACATGCACATCCCTCTAACCTTCCTGCTTGGACCATTCATTCCAGTCTTTTGATGAGTCAACAGTTCAAGTACATGTGTCCCTTCCTGTACCCACATGTCTATACACATCCTTCTCTGATGTATCACTCTTATCATTTGCCTTTAAAGGGATGAAGATACAGATAACTGAAGGGTCAGTTGATGGATAGATAGATAGACAGACAGACAGACAGGCAGGCAGACAGGCAGACAGACAGTTGGATGCATGGTAGGCTTCTGATAGATAGATATATAGAGGATATATAGACAGACACATAATAGACAACATTGGTAGATGACATTGAAAGATGTGATAGGCAACTGGTAGCAGAGGAAATGATTAAAGTGGTAGATCTCAATATACTTCTGTGTATTTATTTCTTTATCATAATTCTGATTCTTCCCAATTTCCTTCATCTGATCACTAACTCTCCATCCCCTTCTAGATGTGTGTATTTTTTTCTTTATGGGATTTTTCCTACACTTAAATCAGCTATATCTCTTCTTCCTTCCTCACACCTCCATAATCTACTCCAGTTAGGTGTAAACCTACAGCTACTTTCATCCCACCCAATTCTCTCACTTGTCCCTAATTCACCACAGCCTAATAAGAGCAGCTCTGTGCAGGAAACTCCCAAGAATTGCAGCAAAGAATCGTGGAGATTTCCAAATATTGATTTCTAGCTCCAGAAAGAAGTAAACTTGGAAGTCATCTAAGGAGGGAACTAATGGCTGACTTAGGAGCTGGGTCCCAGGGGTAAGGAGAGAGCTTCAAGAAAGACAGGAGAAGGAAAATGGGCGAGGGTTGCAGAAGAGTCATGTGGAAAGTTCAGGGGAAGGAGACCTAGAAGTGGACAGAAAAGGGCCTCAGGGAGCTCAGAGGAGACCAAGAAAGATGTAATTCTGGAGCCAAATAGGAGCTACTAGGAAATGTGGGCAAGCCAATGTACCAGAGAGCTATGAGGAAATGAAGGAGATAGAGCCAAGACTCAGGGACATGGAAATCACAAGTGTGAGAGAAATGAGAAACAAGCAGGGAAGTGAACAACCAATGATGATGATCCTTTGTCCATAAGTAGATGGCAGAGGCCTGATGGTATTGGCATAAGTATTTAATCCCTTGGGAGGCAGAGGTGGGTAGGTCTCTGTGAGTTTAAGGTTATCCTTGTGTACAGAACAAGTTCCATGAGAGCCAAAGCTACACAGAGAAATTATGCATCAAAACAGAACAAAACAAAGGACAAGAAGAATAACAAAAGGAAGAACAAGAACAAGAAAGACAAAATAAATAGAAGAAATACAAGTAGAAGAAGTAGAAGTAGTAGGACAAGGAGGAGGAGGGGAGGAAGAGAAGAAGGAGAAGATAAAAAAAAAACAACAAGAACAAGAACACCAAGAAGAATGCGAACAAGAAAAACATGAACAAGAAAATCAAGAGCAAAAACAAGGACAGGAAGAACAAGAAGAGGAAGAGGAAGATGAGTAGGTGGAGGAAGAGGAAGAAGGTGATGAGGAGGAGGAGGAAGAAGGAGAAAAAGAAAATAAGCAGAAAAAACAAACGGGAAGTTTAGTACAGAAAGACCATGTTGGAGGTATAAGAATGGGAGCAGACATGTCACCTGACTCTACAGTGTCACTGTGGATAACAGAACAGATCACATGTCACCTGACTCTACAG
>NW_022196910.1:4161339-4167091 GCF_008632895.1 Mastomys coucha | reverse complement strand
GCCAAAATCCAGGAAGCCGCTCCAAGCAGCAGAAGATGCCATGACAAGGCCACCACAGAGCCCAGGTCCAGCCCAGACACACTTAGCCGCAGCATCCTGCTGAGTAGATACACACAGGGTGAGATTCCAGGGCAGTTTTAGACTTACTTAGACTGTGTGGGTTTGGGAGTATAGCAAGTAAGGGGAGGGAGATGCAGGAAGAGACAGAACAAGATGGGGGAACACACAGACAGGACCTTTTGAAAGTCTGGGATGGCTCTGCCTGAAGCACAGTTATCCATTAACCCAGGGTCACTTGACCAGTTGGCTTCATGGAGCCACCCCCATGGTGATAAATTCATCCTCATCATCCTCATCCTCATACCCCAAGCTGGTACCTTATCTCAGGAGCAACCTGTCCTCTATGATCTTCTCCCCACTCCTTGGAAAAGCATTTATCCCCTACTTCCTACCTGCAGAGAGTTGTGTGGGGAGTCTGGGTTGGGCTGGACGGAACCAATCAACCCCTCTTAGGCTCAGCCACTTCCTTCCTTCCTTCTGGCCTGAGCAGGCCAAAACAAGTTGGGTGGGGCCAGATTGGAGTGGAGGGGAAGGAATCAGGGTGACAAGCACACACAAGCAGGTACTCTATCTTTAGGATACAGTATCTCTGAGTCAAGGGCTAAGGTGACTCTGAGCCACCAAATTAATAGCCACGCTTACCCTTCCAAGGGCAACATTCTGTTGATAAAAGCATGAAGGAGGGCCGGGCGGTGGTAGCGCACGCCTTTAATCCCAGCACTTGGGAGGCAGAGGCAGGCAGATTTCTGAGTTCGAGGCCAGCCTGGTCTACAGAGTGAGTTCCAGGACAGCCAGGGCTATACAGAAAAACCCTGTCTCAAAAAACAAACAAACAAACAAAAAACAAAAAGCATGAACGAAGAAGTACAGGTGCCTGGATGCCTCCTTCAGGACAGGACGTTCCCTGAGCATCTCCCAGGGATCTCTGCACATCTCACTGGAGCATCTCACTGCCAGAGCTGCAGACCTGTCTCTGGAACACTTCTGCTCACCAGCTCCAGTCTTGCAGAGTTCAGTCCCATCCCTTAGCCGCCCAGACCCTGGATAGAAACAATTCCAAACTAGACCAGAGAATCCACCCATGGTCAGATGGAAGAGATAAATGTCCTGGCTGGGAAAACACACCTGACAGCTAACGGGTCAGAGTTCAGAGTGTTTGTGAGGAGGAAAGGAGTCAGACTGAAATGCTATGAGCAGAGGGGGTACAGGCAAGAAAGAACAAGCCTGGAATGACTTGTCTCCCCAGTATGAAATGGGGAATTGACCTTAACGGGAGTGTATGCTGTTCAAAATCCCTATATTGCCATGTCTTGTGCAGAGACAAAAAGCAGCCAGCACTGCCCTTGGTGCAAGCCCTGTTCTGAGTTTAGCAGCAGCACTCCCTCACACACCCCTGCCACAGCCAGCACTCCCTCACACACCCCTGCCGCAGCCAGCACTCCCTCCAGCACAAGTGTCCCCTGCCCTTGGAGTAGGCAGAAAATTAATGTCCTTGAAGTGAGAAGGCCCCCACTTTTAAACTATGAGAAAGAGACAAGCCAGTGTCCCCAGCAGTCAAAAGGAGATATAACAGCTGTGGCCAGCTTACAACAACAGGAAAGAGTGAACTAGTAGCTGAGAACAGGATGAGTTAGTTATTCCTTTCTCAGTCAAAGAGTTCCTTTTCCAGATATATGGTCCCTCCTTGCTGTCGGAGCAAATGTTATCAGTTTGAAGGATAGCGTTCCTTCCCCCATTTACCCAATTTGTAACACCAAGGCTGGGAGAGTCTAGTGCTGGCCGGTGAGTGTTCAGTATGTCTGTATTTTCTTAGTGTCTCTGTTCTCATTTTGTTTTGAGAAAGGCCTTGGGGTGTCTGTGTAAGCAGCAAGGCGTGACTTAGAGTGGCTGTGCTGGAGAGTCAACCTCTCACCTCTAGGGGAAGAATTCTTGGTAGAGGTAGTAGAGCCTCACCATTGGTTCCTTTCCTTTCCATGCTGCTTTCCCTTTTTGAGGCAGGAGTCTGAGTATCTGGATTTTCTTCTGGTTTCAGTGGCAACATGGCAACTTCGTGCATGTTTGTTTATCTACTGTGTTCTTGTGGTATTTGGCTTCTATATCTACTGGACTTTGACAGACGCTATGGGACAGACTGATTCTCACTCTCTCAATATTGTTTTAGCTCATTTTAAGGAAGTCAGGACCAGAGCTCACAACCTCTTGGTAGACGTGAAGAAGGGGAAATGACCATTTACTGCAGCTTGGAATGAATGACTTTGATGTTGGCTGGCAGTAGGGTGGGGCATCTTCCATCTGCCCATGGTTTTAGTGGTAGAAGACAAAATGTTTCAAAAGGCCCAGGAGTACCCTGATCAAGTCCCCTATATAGTACTTTGGAAGGATTTGGTTCCCAATCTGTCACAATGGGTTAAGTCTTTCTTCTTTTCCCTTGCTAACATTTTCCCATCAACAGGAACAGTGTCAACTCTAGTGATGGGGGAGTGGAAACAAGAAGTTCCCATATCTACTGCCCTTCTTCATCCTATCTTACAGGACAGCATCCCTTAGGTTATTGTTTTCCCCCCTTGGCACCACCAGCACTGCCCCCGGTGCAGGCCTCCTGCTCCAGTGGTGTCAACTCCAGGAATAGAAGTGGGACCTACAAGGGAACATGAAGCAAGCATATGGTGCCTCCTGAGGCTGCACAGCCAAAGGAAGATTAAACTATTTTATCCTTAAGGGTGGCAGGACCAGTCTATCAACAAGAGAGTCAACCTCACTATTGTAGCCCATTGCTACAGCTAATCTTTATAGTTGGAAGAGGAAAAATGCCCGATCTTCTGACAGCCCTAGGTAGCTCACTGGTCTCTTAGACCTGTTCACTCATCAACCCATATGTTAAGATTGTCAGCAGCTTTTGCAAATTTTTTCAGCACTGAGGAAAAAAAACACATCATTTTAGAGGCCCAAAAGAATGAAGGAAACAATGGCATTCCAGCCCAGAACCCAGTTGATATTGACAATGGATTTCCCCTCAGACCAGTCTGGGACTACAATACAGGTGAAAGTAGGGACCATCTTCGAATCTATGTCCAGACTCTGATGGCAGGTCTCTGGGCAGCCACTAGGCAACTCACTAATTTGGCTAAGGTTTATGATGTTAGGCAGGAGGCTAATGAAAACCCAGCAATATTTCTTGAGGGGGTTAGGATGCTCTCTGACATTATATGCACCTAGATCCTGAAGAGACAGAGAATTCTAACACAGTAGTGCTGATGTTTATCAATCAGTCAGCATCAGACATTAGAAGGAAGTTACAGAAGTTCGGAGAAAAGGCATTGATGGATTTAATGGAGGTCACAGAACAGGTGTACCACAGTAAAGAAACCAAAGATGAAAAAAAGATTAAGACTGGAAAGATATTGAACAGAGATTTGGCCAAAATCCTTATGGCCAATAATGTTCCCGACTTGACAGAAAGAAAGCACCAGCTCCAATGTATTGCTAAAGAAACAGACAGAGCCTAAAGGAGGCTGTCGAGCAGGATTGGGTAAGAACCAATACACCTACTGTAAAGAGAAAGGACACTGGGCTAAAAGACATGCAAAGAAAAAAGCCAAAGGTTAAGACCATGGTCACAAAGGAAGAAAAAGCTTGAGGGACTTGGGATTTAAACCTGCACCATGAAACCAGGGTAACCCTTAGAGTGGAGGAGAAGTCCCTAGACTTCCTTCCTGGTGGATGCTGGAGCTCAACATTAAGTACTCTAAAGGCTAAAGGGCCACTGTCTTCCAAGAGGTCCTGGTTCCAGGGGGCCACAGGCAACAAACAATATTTATGGACTACCTGAAGAACAGTGGATTTAGGAATGGGATGGGTAACTCATTTTGTTCATAGTCATTCCCAAGTGCCCCTACTCCTTACTGGGGAGGGATCTCCTAACAAAAATGAAGGCCCATATTAATTTTAAACCTGTGGAAGTCTGGTTATTAGATCAGAAAGGTAATCCACTCCAGATGTTGACTCTCAACTTGGCTTCTGAGGATGAGTATACACTATATGAATCACCAACCACCCCCAAACAATACTTGGATTTTTGGTTAAAAAAATTCCTCAGCAATGGTCAGAAACTGGCGACGTGCTCATGGCAAAACATCAATCCCCTATGTTTGTAGCGCTTAAACCAAGGGTGGACCCAGAATGAATCTCCTAGTACCCCATGTCTCAAGTGGTACAAAAGGGGATCACACCCTATAACAAAAAAATTGCAGGCCCTGGGAGACCCCAGACCATGTAAGTCATCTTAGAATGCTCCATTGTGGCCCATAAAAAAGCCACATTCCAATGACTATCACCCTGTCCATAACCTACTGAAAGTTAACTGCAGGGTGATGGACATACACCCCATGGTGCCAAATCCTTATCCTTTATTGAGCTCATTGCCACCAGTTCGGAAATGGTATTCTGTTTTTGACATAAAAGATGCTATTTTTAGCCTACCGTTGACTCCTAAAAGCCAGAAATATTTGCCTTTAAATGGCGTGATCCTGCAAGAGACATTAATTGACAACTCACCTGGACCCACTTGCCCCAAGGCTATAAGAATTCACCCACCATTTTTGATGAAGCTTTGCATGAGAACTTGGGTGAGTGCTAGGCTACCAACCCAGACACAGCTCTACTTTAGTATGTAGATGATCTTTTGGTTATAGCAGAAACTAAAGAGATGTTGCAAGACAGGGACTCAAAGTCTCCTACAGGCTCTGGGGGACATGGAATATCATGCATCTCCTAAAAAAACACAGCTCTGTAAGGACAAAGTCATCTATCTCAGTTATATTCTGAAAAAGTCCAGAGATGGCTTTCCATGGCAAGAAAAGAGACTGTCATCCAACATCCCTACCCCCCAGAGTCCATGACAAGTGAGAGAGTTCTTGGGGTCCATTGACTTCTGTAGATTATAGATTCTGGGGTTTGATGAAATAGCTAAACCTTTGTATAAAGCCACCAAGGAAGCCAAGGACTTCTTTTAGACTCAGAAACACCAAAGGGCCTTTCAAAAAAAAATAAAACATGCCCTGCTGTCAGCCCCTGCTTTGGGGCTAAGCCATTCCATCTATATGCTTATGAACATAAAGAAACAACCAAAGGAGTCTTAACCTAGACTCTAGGGCCATGGAGATGGCCAATGGCTTATTTATCCAAGAGATTGGAGCCAGTGACAACAGGATGGCCACCTTGCCTGTGTATCGAGCCTACAACATTACTCGTTTAAAATGCAGATAAACAAACTTTGGAACAAAATTTAGCTTTAACTTCCCCCATACAATTGAAGGAATGCTCAAACAGCTGCCTGATCATTGTCTCATTAATGCCCCCATTGCTCATTATCAGACCTTCCTAATTACCCCTGGCTGAGTTACCTTCCAGCCATCTGTCTCCTTGAATTCTGTGACTCTTCTCTCTGACCCTGATTTGGATCATCTGCTGCACCGATGCAACAAAAGCTTGGCTCATATACATAGTACCCAGCCTGACTTAAAACACTCTCCTCTGCCAGGGGCAGAGAGGACTTTGTTTACAAATGGAAGCAGCTTCATCTGCAAGGGTCAGAGGAAGACAGAAGCAGCAGTAACCACAGAAATGGAGGTAATCTGGGCTCAGCCTCTTCCCTCAGGTACTTCAGCTGAAAGGGTTGAATTGATAGCACTAA
>NW_022196910.1:4157489-4161329 GCF_008632895.1 Mastomys coucha | reverse complement strand
GGGAGAGGAACAGAGAGGGGGGGAGAGGGACGGAGAGAGAGAGGGAGAGAGAGGTGGGGGAGAACCCAGTCCAGCAGAGCCTCCTGGAGCTGAGCAGGATGGTGAACTTGTTGAGGTTCGGATCTCCACCCCTAGCCTGCAGTCTGTCAAAGCAGAAACTCCTTTTAATGTATCCATCTTTTCTTTATAAAGGGCTGAGAGAGGAGGTGGAGTATTTTTGCTGAGGTGAGGTGACATAGGAAGAGGGGAAAGTTGACAAAGGGTATAGGGTGACTGAAAGAGCTAACAAAGGTACTCTACTTCAGCAGGAGCTAGGCAAAGGCAGGCTTAAACAGGTCATGCTGAGTCACTCCAGTATGGAAGTGACTGAGACAGTTTACAAAACTCAAGCCAGGCTCGGGTTTGTCCTCAAGGCCCAAACCCAGGCCAAATAGGGCCCAACACTAACCCAGGGCCTCATCATGGGAAAAGAACTAGCTGTTAATATTTACACCGACAGCTGATATACATTCACAACTGCTCATGTAAATGGAGCTATTTACCTGGAGAGAGGGTTCCTAACTGCAGAAGGGAAAACCAACAATAATAAGGATAAAATTCTACAGCTTCTCAAAGTCCTCTGGTTGCAAAAGATGTTGGCAATCGTCCATTGTCCAGGCCATCAAAAAGGAACACCAGTGGCTACAGGCAACAACCTAGCCAACAAAACAACTAAGGAGGTAGCCCTAAAAGAAACAACTGCCTCTGTGTTGGCAACTGTCCCTCCCAAACCACCAGATCCCAACTTGCCGCAATGCCCAGTCTATATGGAGAAATCAAATGGGCTAAGAGTCAGCCCATGAGTCAATGCTTAGAAGGTTAGTGGTGATCAACTGATGGTAAGTTAATATCGCTCACCTCCTTGGCTAAAAACATCCTCAGGAAAATCCAGAGTCACTCCTATGGGAATAGGACAGATGGCCAACACACTGAGATAATCTAAGGTGACTTTCAAGGATATGCAAAATACTATTGAAGATATAGTGTCAAACTGCAGAGATTGCCAGCTAACCAACACTCATAACACTCCCAGAATCCAGGCTCTCAACTGTGAGGTAAGAGACTGGGAGCCTACTGGGAAGTTGACTTGACAGAAATCAAACCATGGAAGTACAGTTACAAGTACTTGCTGTTGTTCCTGGACACTTCTCCGGATTGACAGAAGCATTCCCAGTGAAGGCCGAGACTACACAGGTAGTAGCCTAGAAGTTACTGGAGAATATCTTTCCCAGGTATAGATTTCCACATATGATAGAGTCAGATAATGGACCGACATTTGTGTCCAAGTTAAGTCAGGATGTAGCAAGATTTATTGGGGCAGATTATAGATTACATTGTACACATTAATCCAAAAGTTCAGGACAGGTAGAATGGATGAATAGAACATTAAAAGAGACCTTAATTAAATTGACTTAGTTGTATCAAATGATGTTTTGCTGGGGCACACAGCAGAAAGCATATTTTACTAAAGCAGACACATGAAAGAATGTTTTCCTGAGGCGAATACAGGTAAAAGGATGTCTGGATATAGAAAACATATGAGAGGACACCTGATGGAGGATTATAAATATGACCCTACACACACTGGGGGCCGAGCACTGAACCTTGGCTTGGTTGGCTCCGCCTCACTATTCTTTGCTAATGATGGCATGTACTGGTTTGCCTTACATAGCCTTGTTGATCTCCACTAGTGGTAACACCAGAGAGAAACTCACCCAAGAATTGCTTCTGAGGCTCCTGCTCCAGCTTGCTGCTTCCTCTTGGTGTTCATGCCTGGTGTCTGCCTGCCTAGAGGATTGGTTGGCAGCTGCTGAATCTTGCTTGGTGTTTGCTATAGGACTGAATGGATGACAAAGAATATTGAGCTCATTCCCAAAGAACTATTGTTGGTCCACTTCCCCCATATCCTAATAAGTTTTCTCTTCCACTACTGTTGAGTGGTGGACTAGAGAAGAGGTTCAACCCTTATTAAAAGCAGGTGGCATAAAATTTATGCCTAAAGTCTCAGAGTTAAGAGAGCACTTTGAGTATCATTAGAGACTCTGGACTCTTAAACAGTAGAAGGATGAAAACTAACATTTCCCAGATTAAGTTTCGCACTATGAGATAAAAATGAAAGTTTATGGGCCAGGACCAACAGCTATTCTCCACATGCATGCCCACACCCCACACACAAATAGTAATAAAACAACCATAACCAGGGCTGGATTGACTCATCAGTTCTGAGTGTGCTGCTCTTTCAAAGGACATGAGTTACCACTCAATACCATGTTAGGTATCTCACTACCACGTGTAACTCCAAATCTAAAGGCTCTGACACACTCTTCTAGCCTTCCTGTCATCTGCACTGAAGAACACATACCTTTCCACAAACACAATGGACACACAATGTGTCCAAGTGAGTCAAACAACAATTTCACCTGTGCCCTATTGTGCACAAAGCACAAAACCAAGTTCTTTGGGTTATATCTAGACCCATTGAGTACTGGTGAGATTTGGTGTAGAGAGAATCTCTTCTGTACTGTGAGGAAGCATCACCTGTCAATAAAATGCTGAAGTCCAATTAGCTGAGGCAGGATTGGAAGGTGGGACATCCAGAGAAAAAAAGAAACCCTGGGAGATAGCCAGGTTTAGGAAGATCTTCCCTGCCTGGAGGAGTGGAGCTATGAAACTGAGAAGAGGTTTAACTAACAATGTAGCAGGCATAGAATAGTATTAACAGGTTAAATAACTTACAACAAGCCAAAGCTTATGACGTAGGCACTTATTCATATGGAACAAGCCATATTATTCAAGTAATAACAATTAATGATTAACGAGTCATTATTCAGGAAGTAGGGCGTAGGTAGGAGAGCCTGTGGTTACAACTTGTGCTTCCATCAATAAAGCTGTTATTTGTGTAAAAGTTCTGCTGTTTTACAACTCTCAAACCTGAAACCTTTTCTAATTTCTTAAGTAAGTAACATGAGAAGAGGGTAGGAAATGTAGAGCCAGCTGTGCATGAATCATAATGGGAGGAAACATGCTGACGTGTGTCAGGCCCTGGGCTCCAATCCCAAAACTGAAGAAAGTAAGCTCATAGACATTACTTCATGAAGAACAGAGGAACTGTTGAGATAGATCAGCAGGTAAAAGTGCTTGTTATGCAAACATGAGGAACAGAATTTAGATCCCAGCACCCACATAAAATGCTGAGCATTGCACGTGTCTGTAATCCCAGCTCTGAGGGTTGTAGACACAAGAGGATTGCTAGGGCTCACTGGTTTCTAGCTTTAGCCAAGAAAATGGGAGCACTAGGTTCAGAGAGATCCTGCTTCAAAGGACTAGACAGTGATAAAGAAGGACACAAACACTCTCTTCTGGCTTCTGTGCGTTTACAGGTGTATTCCCCAATATACACATAAGAATGTACATACCCTCCTGCTGATCCATGAGCATGGGAGATCTTTCCATCTACTGAGGTCTTCTTCGATTTCTTTCTTCAGAGACTTGAAGTTATTGTCATACAGATCTTTCACTTGCTTGGTTAGAGCCACACCAAGATATTTTATATTATTTGTGTCTATTGCAAAGGTTGTATTTCCCTAATTCCTTTCTCAGCCCATTTATCCTTTGAGTAGAGGAAGGCTGCTGATTTGTTAGAGTTAACTTTATATCCAGCCGCTTTGCAGAAGTTGTTTATCAGCTGTAGCAGTTCTTTGGTAGAATTTTTGGGGTTGCTTATGTATACTATCTGTACTGGCTGGTTTTGTGTGTCGACTTGACACAGGCTGGAGTTATCACAGAGAAGGGAGCTTCAGT
>NW_022196910.1:4155205-4157411 GCF_008632895.1 Mastomys coucha | reverse complement strand
TGTGGGGCATTTTCTCAATTAGTGATCAAGGGGGTAGAGCCCCTTGTGGGTGGTGTCATCCCTGGGCTAGAAGCCTTGGGTTCTATAAGAGAGCAGGCTGAGCAAGCCAGGAGAAGCAAGCCAGTAAGGAGCATCCCTCCATGGCCTCTGCATCAGCTCCTGCTTTCTGACCTGTCTGAGTTCCAGTCCTGACTTCCTTTGGTAATAAACAGCAATGTGGAAGTAAGCTGAATAAATCCTTTCTTCCTCAACTTGCTTCTTGGTCATGATGTTTGTGCAGGAATAGAAACCCTGACTAAGACACTATCCTATCATTTGAAAATAGTGAAATCTTGACTTCCTCCTTCCCAATTTGTATGCCTTTGATCTCTTTTTGTTGTCTAATTGCTCTGGCTAAAACTTCAAGTAGAGGGATGGAGGGACCTTCTAGGGAGAGAGGAAGGGGAGGGAAAAAAGGGGTGAGCAAGAACAGGTATTGGAAGGGACAGGAGAGAAGTACAGAAGGTCAGGAAATCAAATAGAAACACATAGGAAAGGGGGGTGGGGAACTGAGGGCAGCCACTAGAAAGTCTCAGAGGCCAGGGAAGTGAGAGGATCCCAGGACCCAACAGGGATGACTTTAGTCAAAATAACTTTAGCTAAAACAACAAAAGGGAGATAGAACCTGTAGAGACCACCTCCAGGAGTTAGGCATGGCCCCCAGTTGAGAGATGGGGCCACCCACCTATCTCAAAAAAATTCAACCCAGAAATGTTCTTGTCCAAAGGAAAGCCAAGACGAGACAAAAAATGGAACAGAGACTGAAGGAAAGGCCATCCAGAGACTGCCACACCTAGGGATCCATCCCATCTGCAGACACCAAACCCCAACACTATTGCTGATGACAAGAAGTGCTTGCCCACAGGAACCTGGTATGGCTGTTCCCTGAAAGTTTCTAACAGCACCAGAGCAAAACAGTTGCAGGTGTTCACAACCAACCATCAGACTGAGTCCAGGGACCCAAATGGAAGAACTAGGTGAAGGACTGAGGAACTGGAGGGGATTGCAACCCCATAGTAAGAACAATATCGACTAACTGGACTACCCAGAGCTTCCATGGAAGGATCCATGGCTCCAGATACATATGTAGGAGAGGATGGCCTTATCTCGAGTCAGTGAGAGGGGAGGCCCTCGGTCCTGTGGAGGTTTGAAGACCCAACATAGGGGGATGCTAGGGTGATGAGTAGGAGTGGGTGTGTGGATGGAGGAGTGCCCTCATAGAGGCAAAGGGAAGGGGGAAGTGGGGATAAGGTGAGTGGGGCATGGAGGGATAACCAGGAAGGCAGATATCATTTGAAATGTAAACAAATAAAGTGATTAATAAAAAATTGCACTCCGGATGAATGGAAGACGTTTGCTTGTTATTTTGACTATGTTAAAGTCTCAAGCAATGAAAAAGAACCTTAAATTCCTGATCCTTCTGCCAAAGTGAGAGTTGAGGTTGTGTTTTAAATTTTAATTACTGTGTCTAAGAGGTTTCTGAAACAAAAATGCATCTGAAGATTTCTTTCTTTGTTAGGTCTTTGTGTGGTTTGGGTCAGGAATTCAAGGCCCATACTTAAACATAGTAAAAGCAATATACAGAAAACCAGTAGCCAACATTAAGCTAAATGAAGAGAAACTTGAAGCAATCCCACTAAAATCAGGGACTAGACAAGGCTGCACACTCTCTCCCTACCTATTCAATATTGTACTTGAAATCCTAGCCAGAGCAAATAGACAACAAAAGGAGATCAAAGGGATCCGAATTGGAAAGGAAGAAGTCAAGTTATCACTAGTCAAATTTGCTGATGACATAATAGTATACTTAGGTGACCTCAAAAATTCCACCAGAGAGCTCCTAAACCTGATAAACAACTTCAGCAAAGTAGCTGGATATAAAATTAACTCAAGCAAATCAGGGGCCTTCCTATACACAAACGATAAACAGGTGGAGAAAGAAATGAGGGAAACAACACCTTTCACAATAGCCACAAATAATATAAAATACCTTGGTGTAATTCTAACTAAGCAAGTAAAAGATCTGTTTGACAAAAACTTCAAGTCTTTGAAGAAGGAAATTGAAGAAGATCTCAGAAGATGGAAAGATCTCACATGCTCATGGACTGGCAGGATTACTATAGTAAAAATGGCCATATTGCCAAAAGCAATCTACAGATTCAATGCC
>NW_022196910.1:4150222-4152432 GCF_008632895.1 Mastomys coucha | reverse complement strand
TCAGGGAAATGCAAATCAAAACAACTCTGAGATTCAACTTCACACCAGTCAGAATGGCTAGGATAAAAAACTCAGGGGACAGCATATGCTGGAGGGGTTGTGGAGAAAGAGGAACACTCCTTCATTGCTGGTGGGATTGCAAGCTGGTACAACCACTCTGGAAATCAGTTTGGCAGTTCCTCTGGAAATTGGACATAGTTCTACCGGAGGACCCAGCTATACCACTCCTGGGCATATACCCAAAAGATGCTCCAACGTGTAATAAGGACATATGTTCCACCATGTTCATAGAAGCCTTATTTATAATAGCCAGAAACTGGAAACAACCCAGATGTCCCTCAACAGAGGAATGGATACGGAAATTGTGGTACACCTACACAATGGAGTACTACTCAGCTATTAAAAACAATGAATTTATGAAATTCTTAGGGAAATGGGTGGATCTGGAGAATATCCTGAGTGAGGTAACCCAATCACAAAAGAACACACATGGTATGCATTCTCTGATAAGTTTATATTAGCCTAGAAGTTTGGAATACAGGAAGAACAACCCACAAACCACAAGAAACTCAAGAAGAAGGAAGACCAAAATAAGGGCGCTTCATTCCTTTTTAAAAGGGGACCAAAATACCCATGGACGGAGTTGCAGAGACTATGGAGCAGAGACTGAAGGAAGGGCACTCCAGCCTGATATAGCTGTCTCCTGAGAGGCTCTGACAGTACCTGACTAATACAGATGTAGATGCTCACAGCCATCCATTGAACTGAGTACAGGGTCCCCAATGAAGAAGTTAAAGAAAGGACCAAAGGAGCTTAAGGGTTTGCAGCCCCTTAGATGAACAACAATAGGAACTAACTAGTACCCTCAGAGCTCCCAGGGACTAAACCACCAAGCAAGGAATACTCATGGTGGGACTGATGGCTCTGGCAGCATGTGTATAGTAGAGGATGGCCAAGTCAGTCATCGATGGGAGGAGAGGCCCTTGGCCCTGTGAAGGTTCTGTGCCCCAGGGTAGGGGAATGCCAGGGCCAGTAAGCGGGAGAGGGTGGGGTGGTGAGCAGGGGGAAGGGGGAGGGAACAGGGGTTTGTTCTTGTTGTTGTTTTTTTGTTTTTTGTTTGGTTTTTGGTTTTTTGTTTTTTTAGGAGGGGAAACTGGGAAAGGAGAAATCATATGACATGTAAATAAAGAAAATATGTAATAAAAAAAATGCCTCTGATCTGTAAGCCCCTTGCCCAAGCACAGATACTTCCTGAAATACCAGAGATATTGTTTATGGGAAGTAACAATCCGCATGCTTTGACTTCTCTAAACAAGTTTGCCCAAGTTGGGCAAAGACCCAACTACTAAGATGTGCTTGGTCAGAGGCAGGAGGTGTGGATGTGGGAAATATATCACGATACATGCTTGCCACTAACTGGCCATGATGGAAAATGTGGGTTTCTCATTTAAGCCCCTGCAAACTGTGACTCAGGGCCATTTTCTGGAAAACCAGAGATGGACCTAGCCGGAGAGTCCATCAAACTGCCAGTATTTAATTAAAGCTTGTTTCACATTTGACTTTTAAATTGTAGTAATGGTCTCATTCTCACCTCTATCCTCCAAATGCTGGGATCACAGTAATTAGCTGTCAAGGATGGCTCTAGATTGTAGTATAAACCTTAAAAATGAAAATCACGACAGGCCCCACGAGTTGCAGGGGACTTGCAGGGCGGCAGGGACAGGATCTACTCAGCTTCCTAGTGACAGAGGTGGATCAGCTACCTTCTCTGCCCCTTCCCTGCAAGTGGAGGGCCTACCTCCAGGGAGTGCTTTAACCCAGAGACTCAGGTAAGATCCACCATTTTTTCTCCGGTGAGTTTCTAAGACAGGAGCAGCCAGCCAGGAGGCACAGGCCCCAGGAGTCACAGGGGAGTTGCAGGGTGGCAGGGACAGGACAAGCTCTAGTCAGAGACACTAAGAACATCTAACACCATCAAGAGATGGCGAAAGGCAAACACAAGGATCCTACCAACAGAAACCAAGACTACTTGGCTTCATCAGAACCTAGTACTCCCACTGCAGCAAGTCCTGGATATCCCAAAACACCGGAAAAGCAATAATTGGATCTAAAATCATATCTCACAATGCTGGATAGAGGAACTTAAGAAGGACATGAATGACTCCCTTAAAGAAATACAGGAGAACACAGGTAAAGAGGTACAAGCCCTT
>NW_022196910.1:4149512-4149885 GCF_008632895.1 Mastomys coucha | reverse complement strand
CATACAGACCCTAAGAGAACATAAATGCCAGCCCAGACTACTATACCCAGCAAAACTCTCAATCACCAAAGATGGAGATACCAAAGTATTCTATGACAAAACCAAATTCACACAATATATTTCCACAAATCCAGCCCTCCAAAGTGTAATAAATGGAAAACTCCAACACAAGGAGGGGAACTACATCCCTGAAAAAGAAAAATGTAATCTTCCAACAAAACTAAAAGAAGATAGACACATGAACAGAATGCTAGCTCTAACTACAAAAATAACAGGAAGCAACAATTACTTTTCCTTAATATATATATTAATATCAATTGACTCAATTCTCCAATAAAAAGACATAGACTATCAGATTGGGTACATAAACAGG
>NW_022196910.1:4149049-4149267 GCF_008632895.1 Mastomys coucha | reverse complement strand
AAAATCGACTTTCACCCTAAAGTGATCAAAAAAGATAAGGGGGGACATTTCATATTCATCAAAGGTATAATCTACCAAGATGAACTCTCAATTCTGAACCTCTATGTTCCAAATGCAAGGGCATCCACATTCACAAAAGAAACTTTACTCAAGCTCAAAGCACACATTACACCACACACAATAGTAGTGGGAGATTTCAACACCCCACTCTCTGCAAT
>NW_022196910.1:4148669-4149038 GCF_008632895.1 Mastomys coucha | reverse complement strand
GGTGGAATCACAATCCCGGACCTTAAGCTGTACTACAGAGCAATTGTGATAAAAACTGCATGGTTTTGTTACAGTGACATGCAGGTAGATCAATGGAACCGAATTGAAGACCCAGAAATGAATCCACACACCTATGGTCACTTGATCTTTGACAAAGGAGCTAAACTCATACGGTGGAAAAAAGACAGCATTTTCAACAAATAGTGCTGGCTCAACTGGCAGTTAACATGTAGAAAAATGCAAATTGATCCGTTCCTTTCTCCTTGTACAAAGCTCAAGTCCAAGTGGATCAGCGACTTCTTACATCAAAGCAGATACATTGAAACTAATAGAAGAGAAAGTGGGGAAGAACCTCGAGCAAATAGGCAC
>NW_022196910.1:4130728-4147576 GCF_008632895.1 Mastomys coucha | reverse complement strand
CCTGAGAGGCTCTGACAGTACCTGACTAATACAGATGTAGAGGCTCACAGCCATCCATCGAACTGAGTTCAGGGACCCCAGTGAAGGAGTTAGAGAAAGGACCTATGGAGCTGAGGGGTTTGCAGCCCCTTAGGACGAACAACAATAGGAACTAACTAGTATCCTTAGAGCTCCCAGGGTCTCAACCACCAACCAAAGACTGCACATGGAGGGGTCTGATTGTTCTGGCAGCAGGTGTATAGTAGAGGATTGTAAAGTCGATCATCAATAGGAGGAGAGAACCTCAGCCCTGCGAAGGTTCTGTGCCCCAGTGTAGGGGGATACCAAGGCCAATAAGTGGGAGAGGGTGGGGTGGCAGGCATGGGGAAGGGGGAGGCAACAAGGGTTTGTTTTTGTTGTTTTTGTTTGTTTCTTTGTTTTTTGGAGGGAAAACTGGGAAAGGAGAAAATTACATGTAAATAAAGAAAATATCTAAATAAATAAATAAATAAAAATGAAAATCACAGGGAGACTGCAGGAGGGGACTGGCCGGCGACTTGAGTAGTGGCCGCAGCTGCAGCAAGAAGGCTGGCCAGCGGGCACTGCACCCTGGCCTGGCTGCCTGCCCCCCGGGAGGCCCCCTGCGCGCAACTGGACCAGCAGCATGAGCAGTGGCTACAGCAGCCTCTAGGAGGACGCTGAGGACTTTTTCTTCACCGCCAGGACCTCCTTCTTCAGGAGAGCGCCTCCGGGCAAGTCCCCGTTTGGGTCAGTTGGATGTGGTGAAAGAGAAGGAAACCCACAATTATCTGAGCAAAGAGGAAATCAGAGAGAAAGTTCAGAAGTATAACGCAGCCGTCACAGACAGGCTGAAGATGACCCTAAATTCAAACGGGACCTACACTGGCTTCATTAAGGTGCAGATGGAACTCTGCAAACTTGCCCAGCCCGCTCCTGGCCCCAGTAGCAGTGGATGTATGAACACGCTTCACATCAACAGCACAAACACCGTGGGAGAAGTGATCGAAGCTCTGCTCAAGAAGTTTCTGGTGACAGAGAGCCCCACCAAGTTTGCGCTTTATAAACGTTGTCACAGGGAAGACCTAGTGCATACCTGCAAGCTCTCCGACCTGGAACACTCGTTGTATCTGCATTTGGTAGCAGGGCCCAGAACCGACATACTTAGTTTTGTTCTTCAAGAACACGAAATTGGAGAGTAGGAAGCCTTCAGCCTACCGGAGCTGCTGAACTTCTTGCGAATCTTGGACAAGGAAGAGGATGAGCAGCTGCAAAGCCTGAAGCGAGGCTACACAGCCTACAGGCAGAAGCTGGAGGAAGCCCTGGGTGAGGTGTGGAAGCCTGCCTAAGGCAGGGTGCTCTTCCAGGGTGCTGTCCTGAAGGGACAGCTCGGGACTCATGAGAGTGCCGCATTGGTTGCCTGTCTTCTCGGAGAGCTGTCTTCATGCCCCGCCACGCTAGGGTCTTCCTCTTTTCTCTGTAGACACAGTTCTCAAAGCCTGGTCACACAGCATCCCGCGCCTCACAAAGCATTGGCACAACATGGGACTCCCTCCGCAAGCTTGTTCTGTTTTAGCGATGTTACCTCTTGCAAGCTGTGAGCCTGTGGTCTTCAGGCACATCCTGGAGTGCTTGGAAGCATGAACTCTGGACTGATGCTCCCTGTCGTCTTCTTCTAGTTATTTTAATGATGTGATTTTGGGAAGCTTCAGGATGCGAAGATGAGCTTTAAAGTTTTATTAAGCCATCTCTAAGTACTTGTCCTACGTTGAAACTACCTGCTTGTTTTGTTCTCTGTTAGAGCAGTCTACCCACATGAACTGAAGGACACAGGAATTTAGGAATTCTGGGGGATTGGGAAAAGATTTCGGAAAGGTTTTGACAAAGAAAGAAAAGAGGAAGTTGGGAAGGTAGAGGGAAGGCAAGAGCCCAGGGCTCAGGAGGTAGTGTGGCTTCTAAGTTAGTGTTAGAGGAGAAAGGTGTATTTGTCTGTAAAGGAGCTAAGAGCATTTAGAGTCGATGTTGAGCTCAGTTAAAGATTGCTTAATTTGCTAGTGGTAAAATGTGGGGTCAGAGCCAAAGAGCCAGGAGCTAAGTCCAAAGAAGGGATCTGCAGTCCACCCACAGCGGATTTAACCTTGACCAAGGTGTCCGCAGGTAGGCTTGCTTTAGCTAGACCAGACCTGTGCATCTGTTCCGAGACCCTGGCATGGAGTGGATGGCCTGGGGTTTAGCTTCTCTGTGTAGGTGGGGCCTGACCATGTGCTGATTCCTGTTCATGTAGGTCCCCCTCACCCCCCAGAGGTTGCTCTCAGAGTTAAAAAGGAGTTTGAGTAAGGGCGGCAGCCTCAGCTGTTAGCTAGAAAAGGTAGCAAGGCCAGGGCTCACAGCACACTTTGTGACAATCACCCTCTTCCCCTTTATTGCACCCTTTCTTTTTCCCTGCCTCCCTCACCCTGTTCCCACCCCCAACAGCCCCACCAGCCCCAATCACTCTCCAAAGTTATTCTTACAAAGTAGAAGACAGGGATGTTGATTAAAGGCGGGGTCCTACCGCATCCTTGCCTCTTCAGAGACTTAATTAACTAAGTGCCCCAAGGAAGGAAAGTCCACACCTAGCTGACTGCACAACAGTCGTTCATTATGGAACTATTTTAACACAAGCGTGCATGTCCCTTCCAACAGAAGAGACACATGTGCAATAGACAGGTGCAGTGGCCTCACTCTATGCAGCAGCTTACAAGTCCTCGGAGAGCTGAGGGAACGGTGTTCCGTGCTTCCGTGCTTCCGGAGGGGCCTTACAGTTGGTCTGTCTCTAGTCTAGGTAGATTTTGTTGTTTATAAATTCCCAAGAAGTTGTTAACACGGTGACATCCGATGGAATCTTTTTGGAAATTCCAAGGTGCTCCAGCTGTTTGCCTTTCTAGGAACCGTGCCTTTGATGGAGATTCTGTCCCTTCACGGTGGCTCTCCTGACTTGTCAGAGAATGTCGCCCCGTGGGAGGCAGATCCAAGTGTGGGTTATGCTACGCAAGCTCCAGGGACATTCGGATCTTCGAAGCTATTAGGAAGAGTTGGAAAACATAAAAGTAGAGCTAGCTGTAAAATATGAGTGGCACGTCTTGTTTAATTTTGCATGTGATTTCTTCTTTGTGAGGTTTAGTGGCATTGCCATCCGACATGCCGCCTTTGTCGTTCAGGGAGCGCCTTCATGGTTCTTGTACAGGATTCACCATTTAGACTACGGCTTGGGCTCTTGTGTGCCACCACCTGGTCTTCCAAGTACTCCTCACAGTGCGCTTAGCGTTTGTGAAGCATTAGTTTCTCAAATGAAGACACTGTTAGAACCTAAAGCAGCCGCAGCTGGTGGGTATCTGCGATTTTTTTTTTTTTTTTTACTTGAAGTAGACTGTATGAAGCAGCACCCTCCTCTGTATTCCTCCAACCCTGCTCCATGGCCTGTGCATTACACCTTGAGAAATGTCACTGTACTGAAGATATGCCAATCTGAGGTTCCTGAAGACCGATGTTCTCTCCAAACACTGGTTACTACAGCAGCAGTTTTTTAAAGCATAAAGGAAGAAAAAGAACCCTAGAGGCCAAAGATTTTTTTTTTAAACCGTTGTTCAGATCCTTCGGTAAAACGAAACTAAGCTTGGCTGTAATACTGTTTTCTCTTCAGAATGTGATGGTACAGAAACGGTGGTAAATGAAGGGTGGCTGCAGGGAGCTTTTTAAATCTAAAGTTAAAAGCTATATTTATAATGTTGATGACTTTAAGTTTTATTTTTATAGGGCAGATTTGTTTTTCTCCCCTGAAATTGTGTCTGGAATGGCAAAATTGTTTCTATTATTAAAAATTGAAGTTGTTAGTTGAAAAAAAACTCACCCTTTAAATGATATCTTTAAATGTTTCCATAAATTCAAAATGAAAAGGCTTTAAAACATTTATTCAGTGACCTAGGTGAGGGGACATTCAGCTCTCAGGAAGTAGAGGCAGGAGGATCAGGAGTTAAAGGCCACCTTAGGCTACAAGAAATGCTGCATCCTGGGCTGAAGAGACAGCTCAGATGATAAAGGCACCTGCCACCAAGCTTAATTACATAAATTCCAGGTTCACACACACACACACACACACTAATAAATTAACTTAATTTAAATTTGTAGAAGAAAAAATCCTTAAAATACAGTGTGATGGTTTGAATAAGAATGGCCCCTATAGGCTCATATATTTGTTTAATCCCCAGTTGGTATCCAATTTGGGAAGCACTAGGAGATGTGGCCTTGTTGGAAGGGGTGTATCCCTGGGATAGGGCTCTGAGCTTTGAAAAACTCATATCGTGCCTAAGCTTAGTCTCACCCAGTCTCTCTGTCTCTGTCTCTCTGAGTCAGTCTCTCTCTCTCTCTCTCTCTCTCTCTCTCTCTCTCTCTCTCTCTCTCTCTCTCTCTCTCTCTCTCTCCCACCTGGAAATCAGGATGTAACTCTCAGCTCCCTCTCCAGCACGGTGCCTACCTACCTGCCAACATGCTTGATAATGATAATGGACTCACCCCCTGAAGCTGTAAGCAAACCTTTAACTAAAGGCATTCTTTGTATGTCGCCTTGTTCATGGTGACACTTCACAGCAGTAGAACCCTAAGACATGCTGGAAGATTCTTTGAAGACTTAGATTAATTCCATATTCAAGGTTAGCATAATCTATTATAAATGTGTCACATTTTTTTAAATAGTCAACATTTTCAATATCATCCAATAAAACTCTTGCCAGAGTTGTCTTCTTTTTAGAATTTGTTGACATTTTTCATAGATTTATAAGTATTTTGACTAGGTTCACCCTCCAGTACCCTACCCTCTTTTGACCATTTCGTCCTCTTCCCCTTTCTGATGAACACCCTTTTACTTGACATCTTATCCTTTCTTTCCCTTTTTTCTTTTTCTGTGTGTGTCTCTCTCTCTTTCTTTCTTTTATTTTTCTTTTGGGTAGGAACTTGACAATCTTTCTTTTCCAACATTGGGCATCACAGAGCTTGCACACTAGCAAGTACCCACAACTGAACTGTGTCTCTACTCAAAAAGCATGTTCTAATTGGAAGAGTTAAAGTTTACCAAGATAAGACAATCTAAAAATAAAAGAGGGAGCCAGGCATGTTGGTATATACTTTGAATCCCAGCACATAGTCTATAATAAGTCTTTGTCTATAAGTAAATAATAAATGTGTAATAATAGAAGGAGCCCACCTGCTAATTACCAAAACCCTTTTACAAACCCATAGTAGTAAAAATGAGAATAACTCCCATATGTCTCTGCATAACAAAAACATGAAACATGTGGAATCCAACATGGGGTGGGCTCATGAGTACCTAAAATCATGGCATCTTCTGAAGACAGTCGGAACACTATTGAAAAGCAGATAGATAGATTAGATGAAGGGTTTCAAAAAAAAACTAACAAGAAGCAAGCAAAATGTGCTAATTTAACCAGGTGTGGAATTGCAGCTCTGAGGAGGTGGAGGCAGGAGGCTAACCTCAGATACACAGCAGGTTGGAAGCCACTATGACTTTAATGAGAAGCTGTCTCAAAAAAAAGGGGGGAAATGCTTGTGTCCTCCAAATATAGGGCAGATTTTCTCCCTACATCTAAAGCACTAAACCTTTAATTTTAAGTAACATATCTGACACTTCAAAGATTTGTCATTTCCTTGTGGTAAGAATATTTAAATTGTTCTCTTCATTTATTTCATGATGCACAATACATTACTTTAAACTGGTCACAGTAGTATGCTCAGTGCAAGAGCAGAAATGATCCTCCTAATCTGCAACTTTAAGAATTTCCCAAGTCTTCCTTGGACTAATCTCTGTCAGACAGGTGAAGGGCTAAGCAGTATTTTTATGACTTAGCAGTAAGAATGTTTGAAATTATAAGAGGACAAAAAATGTAAGAATAAATAAAAAAGGGGTAAGTATGCATGAAATGTAATTTCTGTCTATTAAGAGACTATCTTAGCATCTTATTGCTATAAAGAGACACCGTGACAAAGGCAATTCTTATAAAAGCAAACATTTAATTGGGCTGGCTTATGGTTTCAGCAGTTCAGTCCATTATCATCATGGAGGGAAACATGGCATCATGCAGGCAGAGTCTTGTTGGAGGAGCCAAGAGTTCTACATCTTGAATGGAAGGGCACCAGGAAGAACCTCTTTTCTGCAGCCAATCAGTAGGAGGGTCTGTAATTTCACACTAGATAGAGCTTCAGGAAAGACCTTAAAGCTTGAAACACTTCCTCCAACAAGACCACATGTATTCCAACAAGGGAATATCTCCTATTAGTGTTATTTCTCATAGGCCAAGCATATTTAAACAGAAAACAGGACCAAATTGTCATTCAGAGGAGAGAGATTCAGCAATGTTTGTGTGCGTGTGTGTGAGAGAGAGAGAGAGAGAGAGAGAGAGAGAGAGAGAGAGAGACAGAGAGACAGAGAGACAGAGAGAGATGTATGCACACACACACATACGATCAGGAATTCTTGCAAATCAACAGGCAAATGACATGTGACCCAAAGGTTATATTCTAGGATTTCAATCAGGTCAAACACAAAAGAAGAGATGTAGAATGTAGAATATAAGCAAGCAGTGGCAGGGTAAAAGAGGTCATTGGAATGATGCTAGAGATGAGGACGAGAATCAAGAAAAACAAATTAGGTTTGAAATGCCATAATGAATCCTAACATGCTATATACAAATTAAATGAATAATTAATTAATGGGATAAAGCGATATCCAAACTGGGTATGTCGTCCCCTGGATGTAGAGGCATTAAGATAATGAATTCCAGGCTACTCTATCAAAAAAATCAAAAGTAGCACCCAGCATGGTAGCTTACAGTTATAATAACAGGAGGAGAGATCACAAAGTACCATGCTCACCATTCAATCTCCTCAGGATTGACATCTCTCAGGAGCTCCTGCACCTCCCACCAGCAGCACAACTGGTATTCTGGGTGCCTCGCCAGATTGTACAGGATTGAAGAGAGTGCATGTCCTGAGGGACACACAAGCAAAAATGGATCCCTGGCTACCTCAGTACCGCAGGATGGACAGTGCTGGGGGAGTAGAAAGTGCTGGATGGGTAGATGTAGGATGAAAGGAGACAAGAGAAGAATATCTGAGCTTGGGGCAGAGTCACAAAAGACCAAGGACATAATCAGTCTTCTCCATGAGGCCATGCTTCCTCTCCGGCTGCACAGGAACCCTCACCTCCAAACATGAAAGTGTCAGCTTCTGCCCAAATGTTCTCATCTGACAGCTCCTTTCCGTGTTCATCCTGGACATAACGTGAGACCCTCAACTCATCCAGTGTCTGAGGGCTCCCAAGCCTGACATGAGGCAGTCTTGATTCCCACCCTGCTCACCAGGACCTTAGCTGGCCATCCATCCCGACCAATGCAGAAACTGCAACAGACCATAGAGTTCATGGAACTAGTGTACAGTAGGCACTCAATAAGTGTTAGCCCAATTCTCACAATCACTAGCACAGTGGTAAGTGGCTACAGAAATGGCCCTAGGTATTCACAGTTTCTCCATCCTCAGCCTTCGCAATGAAATTTGGAGAGGCCGTGTATTGGGAGGTGGAGCCCATCTCCCCAGGTCCTCAGTCGGAACTGAACTGAGAACTTGTTCTAGCCTGAAGAGTGCTGTGAAAATAACCCTGTCCTGCTGGTGCTGATATGCAGCTTCAAGAGACACTAAGCATTCTGCTTCTTGTCTTGGAACCAGCATCTATCCATTTTAGCAAAACAATGATTCCCTCGGGATGGTAAGAGATGAAGGGGGAAGGTATGGTTGGCATAGTAAGGCCAGTAAACTACTGCTGACAGAAGCCAGGGCCTCGTGTATGCCAGGCTAGCTAGCTAGAATGGAACTATACCCAAGACCTGACTGACCTTGAACTCACAATTCTGCCTTAGTCTTCCCAGTGCCAGGAATACAAATGCATGTAACCATGCCCAGCTTAAAGGTCAATGAATTGAACCAAGACTGATATATTAAGTAGAAAGACCTACGATGCAATACTCACTATTAACATGTTGACTTTCTAAAACTTCTACAAAAGAAAGTAAATATTGGTGTGCTATAAGCCCCATCTAAATGCTAGGAGCATGACTCCATGGTGTTCTCCTGATCACCTTTTAAGTACAGATTATTATTCTCATTTTAAAGATGGAGATAGCAAGGCTTGAAAAGGAGAGCTGCTGTCTGCAAGGCATCTAGAGAATTGCACCTTCAGACTACCTCCATCTGAAGCCATTCCGTTTTCAGTAAAGCTCTACATGGGACCCTGGGTTTGAGGAATCAGGTGCAGGATGTTCACACTCTGGTTGTGAACCACTCTTCACTTGGGGCTTCAGGATGTCAAAGTGGAAGGCAGGTGACAGCAGACAAGGATGGTAGCTCCACTTGTCACCAGAACTCAGAAAGAGCCCAACCCCTCGGAGAGCAGCAATAGCAATGGGCAAAGGTGGACCCTTCCTCTGACCCACAGGGTGTCTACTGACCCTCACCTCGAAGTACTCACCCAGCCAGGGCTCCAGGAAGCCATAGAAAATCATAACCTTTGGGGCCACCAAAGTTGCCATGAAGGTGAACAATCAGGGGCCAGGAAGAGGATGTCAAATAAACTATGGGTGGTATGAGAACTCCCAGCCCCAGGGCTTTCCACTTCCCCTCCAAACACAGGAAGGCAGGAAAGGGACAGGAACAAAGGGAGCAGGGAAGAGGAAAGAGGTGAGGCAGGACCAGACCAGGCCACAGCAGCAGGGAGAACAAAGGTCACCTGACAGGGCACAACATGCTGCAGTACACTTTCCCATGGTGGCTACATGGTCTGCCATGTCTTCCACATCTTAGACTAGTAAAAACACTCTACAGGCCTTTGCAAAGACCTAGGACACACCATCAATGTGGCACTCTGACATGTCCTGATACATCCTGGTACATTTGAAAGTGGCACATGTTATCATAACCAGTCATAAAGAACACACATGGCATTCCCCGACATGCCACAGCTCAGTGTGTAACAGTGTGCTCTTCAGTTAATCCCAGATTGGCATCTCAGTGTGATTCCATTTAAGTCCCAAACGTGACCTACATATGTCACAGACCCTTCTAGATCTCTCCTCTATGCCATGCTAAGCATTAAGTGTTCAGAATTAAGGGTTTCTTTATTCTCAGAGCCATGTGCCCACCATGAAGAGTTGCTTCTGCCCTCTCCAGCCATCAGGCATCTCCAGGGCCAACCAGACACAGCTGACCCTTCTGGACTCTGGTGCATCTTTCCCTGTAAGCCTCTGCATTCTGGCTCCATCCCAAATTGTCTCCAGCTTGGGGCACTTCTAGCAAAGGTGGCTGTGGCAGCGGAGACTTACAGAACTAAACAGATCCGGGTTCTCAGGCTTCCTCAATCCTCACCAGCTGGAGTCGCTGGCAGGTTGCTGGGTGTGTTAGCGCCTGCTGTTCAGTTGTTGGATGACGCTGTAGGTCCGCCGGTTTCAACCTCTTGGACTAAGAGCTGTGCATCACCAATAACGAGGCTTGTAATTCTTGATAACTATGACTTGGCCAGCGAATGGGCAGCCAAGTGCATCTGCAATCGTATCATAAAATTCAAACCTGGACAGGACCGATACTTTTCACTAGGTTTACCAACAGGGAGCACAGCTTTAGGATGTTATGAAAACTAATAGAGTACCACAAGAGTGGAAACCTTTCATTTAAATATGTGAAGACTTTTAACATGGATGAATATGTGGGACTTCCAAGAAACCATCCTGAAAGTTACCATTCTTACATGTGGAATAACTTCTTTAAGTATATTGACATAAATCCCAACCATGTTCACATCCTTGATGGCAACGCTGCAGATCTTCAGGCAGAGTGTGATGTGTTTGAGGAGAAAATCAAAGAAGCCGGAGGAATCCATCTTTTTGTGGGAGGAATAGGTCTAGATGGCCATATTGCTTTCAATGAGCCAGGATCCAGTTTAGTATCAAGAACGAGAATAAAGACTCTAGCAATGGATACCATTTTGGCAAACGCTAAATATTTTGATGGAGATTTATCGAAAGTGCTAACCATGGCTCTAACTGTTGGTATGGGGACAGTGACGGATGCTAGGGAGGTGATGATCCTCGTAGCAGGAGCACACAAGGCATTTGCACTGTACAAAGCCACTGAAGAAGGAGTCAATCACATGTGAACTGTTTCAGCTTTCGTCAATCACATGTGAACTGTTTCAGCTTTCCAGCAGCACCCGCAAACTATTTTTGCCTGTGATGAAGATCCTACTTTAGAATTAAGAGTTAAGACTGTGAAATACTTTAAAGGTTTAATGCATGTGCACAATAAACTTGTGGACCCACTATAAAGTACGAAAAAAGGGAACTGAAGGAGACGGAGTTCTGCTTGGAAAAAAAGAACCTTTCCATACTGATAAAATTTCAGCTTATGCAATATGATAAAAATGGAGAAATAGGAAGACTCATTTACAAAGAAAAACACCAGGGTGTGTTAAACATTCCATATTTAGAATGTGTCTGTTTTACACTAGGTTCTAGAAATAACTGGATTCCAAAATTGTTTGGCTGTTACAAAATGTAGACCTATAAACAGTATAGCAGTGAAAGTGTGCGTTTTAAGAGATTCTGCACTATCAGGTCCTGTCAGTGACACCATCTCTGACTTATTTCCAGACGCTCCAAGCCTTTCCAGTGTCATCCTGCTATCATTACATACCATCACTTTTGGAATAGATACTTTTTGTGCATCATACACATGCTTTTTGCCTGTAGTTGCCTTAGTCATCTTTCTGCAGTAGCAGCTGGACTTCAGAAGTCCTGCTCTTCACTAATGAAGGAAATCTGAAGAGATGACAGTACCCTAAGTAGTTTACATCCTTTCAGAAAGTGTGTGTAGATGCATGTTTCTATGCACCTTCTTATGTAGTACTTTTTTACAGATATGCTTATTTTTATTTAATGACCTGGGTTAATGCTCTTAATAAGTATATTGGCAATTTGAGCTTTATATCTATCTACAAATTAAAGGAAATCCTTTTGAAAAACACTTTCTGATTATTGTTAAATTTTATAAATCATCCTTATTTATGTCTAAAGAGATATTAAGTATGTACTAAAATAATTACTGTAAACATTTAAATTGCGATAACTTACATAATTAAGTTGCAAATAAAATGTTGTTTTCTATCTTAAAAAACAAAAACAAAAACAAATCCATAACTTTATCTAGAATCATGGGCTTTTCCCTGTGGTTGAATGACTAGAAGCCATGCTTCTCAGAGAAAAGATGAAGGTTCTCAGAGAGGAAAATATAATAGAAGATAAAGATTCCTGAGTGCACTGTAAGATACACTCAACTGTCCCTACGGATCTCTCTCCTGAGCATAACTCTTATAGAAGAAGCAATAACTCAGCGAGGAAAGTATTTGCTTTGTAAGCACGAGGAACCTGAGTTTCATCCCAAGAGCCCAGGTAAAAGTGCCAGCAAGGTGGTGCCACTACTGGGAGGGAAGCAAGAAGGCAGATCTCTGGGGCTTTTTGGATAGCAAGTCTAGCAGAGCTGGTGAGCTCCAGCTAATGAGGGATATTGTTCACAGTGATCCTAGAATTTATTAAGCAAGGTTTTTCTTGTCCTTCACACACATATACACATGTGCACCTACATACACATAAGTACACACATAACCATTCACAAAAGATAGTCTTCTTCCTAGGTCTACAGATGGAACCTAAGGTTTTGTTCATGGTAGACAAGTACTCTATCACTGAGCTACACCCTCAACCAAGATGTAAGTCAGATGACGACTCTCTCTCCTGGGTTAGACCACATTGGATTGAGCGTCTATCATTCACAGCTCAGATTTCAGGAGCAAGGGAGACCTAGGACTTTACCCCTCCCTCCAAGTAACTCAGCAGATTAGTCACAGAGACATGGCCACTGTCAGATACAGCCTCATCTGCTGCTCAGCCTCATCAATCCAGGCATAGGAAAGGCTTGGATAGAAAACAGAGAAGAAGCCAAGGGTTGGGATCCTGGGGCCTAGAGTGGGGTCGGCACAGTGGCAACAAGTGTGGGGTCAACAAGCTTCTGCATAGGGATGGTGGGTCTCAGCCAACAGAGACAGACATCTTGGAAGGTCTGGCCCATTTCAGTCACCAGCCACATGCCTCTCGCATTGTTCTGGATCCGAGGATGAAGAAACCTGAGGTTATCCTGGCAGGTGGCTTGGATCTTCCCACTCTGTGCCCATCATACCCCACACTTCTCACCTCCTACTTGAATTATTCCACTTTGGCTCTTGCTACGTCTTTGGGGTTCACTATGTTTGTCTCTTACTGTACAAATGTTTCTATATACACTCCTTCCTCTGACGGGTCACTTTCCTAATCTCTCTGTTTTGTGATCTAAATATGAATAATGGAGAGAGATGAGTGGATGAATGGATGGGCAGATGGATGAATACATATATATGTGCATATAGGATGTGTATGTATATATAAGATATGTAATACATAGATGTATATATTAGTATGTATGGACCAAAAAGATAGTAGATAGATACATAGGTAGGAAGATAGATGATAGATAATAGATGACAGATCATTAGATAAATAGATAGATGGTATAAATAAATACATGATAGCTTATTTAACTAGATAACATAGAAATATACAATACATAACTGAAGGAATAAAATTATTAGCTAAATCTAAATGTATATCTGTGTGGGGCTTTTTTCTTTTCTATGATTGTCCTTTATTTTCCTTTTCATTTCTTTTATCTGCTCATACCGAGTGCTGGCTAGTTTCTGTCAACTGGGCACAGGCCAGAATCATCTTGGAAGAGGGGACATCACTTAAGAAAACAACACTATCAGACTGACCTCCAGGCAAGGCTTCGGGCATTTTCTTTACTAATGATTGATGCAGAGGACCCAGCCTTCTGTATGTTGTGCAACTCTTAGATAGGTGGTCCTGGGAGGTGTAACAAATATAGTTAAACATGAGCCTAGGGAGCAAGCCAATAAGCGGCATTCCTGAATGGTCTCTGCTTAAGTTTCTACCCTGACTCCCCTTCATGGTAGACAGTAATATAAAATAAATCCTTCCTGCTCTAGGTTGCTTTTGTTCATGGTGTTTCATTACAGCAATAGAAAAACAAACTAGGACATGCCCCCCTTCTCTCCTCTTTCTGTCACTGAGTGCTCTCTCTCGTTCTCTCTCTCTCCCTCCCTCTCTCTCTCTCTCTCTGTGTGTGTGTGTGTATGAGAGAGAGAGAGAGAGGAGAGAGAGAGAGAGAGAGAGAGAGAGAGAGAGAGAGAGAGAAATAGTTTTTACCTCCCTTTGTCTCTATGGTAGACTTCTTATATGATTCTTCTCATCTCCAACTTCCAAGTCAATTTTTTTTCACCTCATGCCCCTTCCTCTATCCTTTCGACTAGGAATGAGCTAACAGGTAATTTCATTTCACCCAGTTCCCTTGGTCTCACTGTCCCAAAACCACAGCACAGCCCACCAAGCAAGCTCTGGGCAGGGACCTTGTAGGGGGATGTGGTGCTTCTCTAATTGGTTCTTAACTGTGTAAATAAAGAAGGCCTGGAACCAATTGCTGGACAGAGGGGACAGATCCCAGGAGAAAGAAAGAGAAACACAGGGAAGGGAGGGGGTTGCTTTTCGTCTAGGCTTTGGAATGAGGAGAATGAAACAACCATGGTGAATAGCCAAGGATGTTGCCAGAGGCTGGCTGATATAGGCTAGCTGATACAGGCTAGCTGATAAGGTTAGGGCAGGAGATTTTGTGCCCAGCAATTGTGCTCTCTGAGAAGTCCTAAAATAATAAAGCTGTCTGAGTCTTTTTCATCCATGGAGAAAAGGTTGTCAAAGAAACAGAGAAGCTAGTCAGTGATGGCAGCTTGCTGGAGCTAAGCCAGAAGGAACAAAAGAGAAGTCGAGAGGAAGCCAGTGGAGCACAGACAG
Source organism: Mastomys coucha (assembly GCF_008632895.1). Lineage (NCBI taxonomy): Eukaryota > Metazoa > Chordata > Mammalia > Rodentia > Muridae > Mastomys > Mastomys coucha. Next base: position 4,133,531 of record NW_022196910.1, on the reverse strand, counting down.
CACCTCCCAGCTTTCCCAATTGGATGGTTGTGATTGATCCTGGGCTAAGCCAGATGAAGCAAAGGTAACCAGGAGAGGTCAGAGTGTGGGCCGAGTTCCCAGGAAAGACAATAGTGAGTTTTTAAAATTGCTCGCAACAGGACCTCCCCAGCAGTCAAAGAATCATGGAAGTTTCCAAATTTTGTTTCTCTGCTTAGGAGAGATGTGAACTTGGAACTCATCTAAAGAGGGAACTGATGGCTGACTTAGGAGATGGACCCCTGAGTAAGAAGAACTTTTCAGGGGGAAGGGAGAAGAAAGGAATGGGGAGAGGATGGCAGGGAACCGTGTGAAAAGGTTGCAATGGGAGCCAGCAATGTACACAAAGAGAACACTGAGAGCTAGAGAGACAAGTGGGGGTGTCATACTGAAGCCTGGGAACATCTTGGAAAGAAGGCGCCTTGATATGAAGAGACAAAAAGCACCAGGACAGATTCCATCTTGTTCTTCAAACTCTATTTTAAGCCACTGCCACACCACCTCTAGTAGGGTCTGTGTGACAAGTTCCACAGACTGAGGTGGTTGACCTCAAAAGGGGAAGGCCTCCTGGAACCAGTTGTGGAACTCTTTGCCAGAGAAAACATATTGCGCTATAGTTCTCATGGCAATCTATCTGTTTTGTTTTCTCTCATTCCTTTTCTTATTTACGTGTTCCTGGTAGCCTAGGCCAAGATCTTAAGGGAGAATAATGGGTAAGAAACCATCCCTTGAGATGGAGTCACTAACATGACCTTATCCCCAGGGAAAGCAACACTTTACTTTTTTTTTTCTGAGATGTGTGCTTTCAGTCTGCCATAATTATTTTTTTAAAGATTTATTTATTTATTTATTATATGTAAGTACACTGTAGCTGTCTTCAGACGCACCAGACGAGGGCGTCAGATCTCATTATGGGTGGTTGTGAGCCACCATGTGGTTGCTGGGATTTGAACTCATGACCTTCTGAAAAGCAGTCGGTGCTCTTCCCCGCTGAGCCATCTCACCAGCCCCAACACTTTACTTTTTAAATCATTTACAAAACTATTATGATAGATAAAAACTTTCCCAACAATAAAATTTCATATGACTACACGTGTGTCATCGGAGGTGGGTTTTGGTATATGATCAAGAAACACCTTAAGTAGAAAGAATTAAAATTGTTTAAATTTATGCATTGAAGATTTATAAAAAAAATCAGGAATTAGATATTAAATAATAATTGACAATATGAGGCTAGAGAGTTACCTCAGCGGTTAAGAGCATTGACCATAAAGATTTATTAACCTGCTCTTGGAAATATGCCACTAGCCTTGGACTACTGCCCCCACTGAATGCATCCTTGTTATATTTTGATGACTTATATTAATAATGATGTTACTTGTTCTGTGATTATTTCACTGGATACAGTTTCTAAGAGATGTAATGTTTGTGTTTGAATGTATAAAATCCCCTGCTTGAGATCTGCAAAATACACTCAGATTCAGACTGCCTCTGTGTTTGTTTCTGTTTGTCACCACCTAATCCTTACCCACCTGGCCTCATCCCAGGGACTCCCATACCTGGCTGGGGTGGTCTGTGGCAAGCCACTGTCCTTGGGGAAGGCTTGGGAAAGGCTGTGGTCCTTGGAGAAAGCAGAAAACTGTTCTCTCCTCTCTTTGGAGTGACACAGTCCCCACCCTTGAGCTCAGGAACACCTAGTGTTCCCAGCAGTCGAAAATAGACATAGCAGCCATGGCCAGCTCGCGACAACAGGAAAAACTGGTCATGATAACGGGATGAGTTAATCATTCCCAGGTCAAAGATGCCCCTTTTCAGATGTGTGGTCTCTCCTTGTTGTCTGAACAAATGTTATCAGTTTGAAGGTTAACATTGCTTTACCCATTTACCCAGTCATGTAAATACCAAGGCTTGAAAGCCCCAGCTTGAGCCCTATATAAAACCTAAGCCCCTAGACCCAATCGTCACCTTCCTAAGCTGTAGCACAGGGAGGGTTGTGACCCAAACTTGAGCTTGAACAAAGATTCTCATGCGTTTTCATCAGAGTTGTGGTCCCGGGTGGTCTCTTGGGGGGAGGGGATATTTCGGGTAGAGGAAGGAGAGCCACACCATCGATGACTTTCTTCCCTGTGCCTCTTTCAGTGCTGAGGCAGGAGTCTGTGAGTCAGAGTTTTTGGATTGACTTCTGTTTTTAGTCATGGTGCAGATACTGTTGGTCTACGGTGTTCTTTGTGGTTTTTGGTTTCTACCTGTATCAGACGTTGATGGACACTATGGGACAGACTGATTCTCACCTTCTCAATATTGTTTTACCTCATTTTAAGGAAGTCAGGGCCAGAACTTGCAACCTCTCTGTAGATGCGAAGAAAGGAAAAATGACCACTTACTTCAGCTTAGAATGGCCAACATATTTTTTTGGGGGGGGGGGTTCAAGACAGGGTTTCTCTGTGGCCCCAGCTGTCCTGGAACTCACTCTGTGGACCAGGCTGGCCTCGAACTCAGAAATCCTCCAACTTCTGCCAAGTGCTGGGTAAAGGCATGTGCCACCACTGCCTGGCCGGAATGCCAACTTTTTTGTTTTTTAAGAAGTTTAGGATGATTTTTTTTATTAGATATTTTCTTCATTTACATGCAAATTTCTCCTTTCCCAGTTTCCCCTCCAAAAAACAAACAAAAAACAAACTGTTGCCTCCCCCCTCCCCATGCCTGCCACCCAACCTTCTCCCACTTATTGGCCCTAGCATTCCCCTACACTGGGGCACAGAACCTTCACAGGGCCAAGGTCCTC
>NW_022196910.1:4122061-4128490 GCF_008632895.1 Mastomys coucha | reverse complement strand
TTTAGGAGCTCTCTGGTGGAATTTTTGGGGTCACCTAAGTATACTATCATATCATCAGCAAATAGTGACAATTTGACTTCTTCCTTTCCAATTTGGATCCCTTTGATCTCCTTTTGTTGCCTAATTGCTCTGGCTAGGACATCAAGTACAATATTGAATAGGTAGGGAGAGAGTGTGCAGCCTTGTCTAGTCCCTGATTTTAGTGGGATTGCTTCAAGTTTCTCTCCATTTAGTTTGATGTTGGCTACTGGTTTTCTGTAAATTGCTTTTACTATGTTTAAATATGAGCCTTGAATTCCTGATCTTTCCAAGACTTTTATCACGAAGGGATGTGGAATGCCAACTTTTAATGTTGGCTGGCTGCCAGAGGAGACCTTCCATATCCCCACGGTATTAGCAGTAGAAGACAAGGTTTTTCAAAAGGCTCATGGGCACCCTGATCAAGTCCCCTATATAGTAGTTCGGAAGGACTTGATCACTAACCTACTACCTTGGGATAAGTCTTTCCTCTTTCCTCTTGTTAATGTTTCCTCATCAACAGGAGCAATGCCAGCCCTTGTGACAGGGGAACGGAAATAGGATACTCCCAAACTTACTGCCCCTCTTTACCAGGTCTTACAGGACAGCACCCCTGAGGACAAAGTCCTTCCCCAGCCTTACACTCCTCCACTGATTGAGGAGACCCCAGTGTAGACTCCAGTGCTGGGTCTAGCAGCACCACCCCTACTAGCTCTGGTGGTGTCAACTTCAAGAATAGAAAGGGGTTATGCACAGGGAACAAGGAACAGGTATAGAGTGACCCCTGAGGTTGTAGAGCCAGAGGCAGATTCCACTGTTTTACCCCTAAGAACAGCAGGACCAGCCAATCACCAAGGGAATCGGCCTCACCATTACTGTCCCTTTGCTACAGCTGATCTTTATAATTGGAAGATGGAAAAATGCCCAATTCTCTGACAACCCTAGAGAGCTCATTGGTCTCTTAGACCCTATCCTGCTCACTCATCAGCCCATATGGGTTGATGGTCAGCAGCTTTTGCAAATTCTTTTCTCCACCAAGGAAAATGAGCGCATCATCTTGGAGGCCTGAAAACATGTTCAGGGAGCTAATGGATTCAAAGCTGGAACCCAGCCAACATCAGCAATGGATTTCCCCTCGTAAGACTTGGTTGGGACTACAATATGGGTGAAGGTAGGGAGCATCTCTGACTCTAATGGCAGGTTTCAGGGCAGCCGCTTGGGGGACCACTAATTTAGCCAAGGTTTATGATGTCAGGCAGGAGATTAATGAAGAACCTGCAGTATTTCTTGAGCAGATCATGGATGCTTTCCCCAATTATAAGCACCTAGACCCTGAGGAGGCAGAGAATTCTAATGCAGTGGTTCTGGCATTTATCAATCAGTCAGCAGCAGACATTAGGAAGAAGTTACAGAAGTTAGAAAGATTAAGAGAAAAAAGTCATTGAGGGATTTAGTGAAAATTGCAGAGAAAGTGTATCATAATAGAGAAACTAAAGATGAAAAGAAGATTAAGACAGGAAAGATATTGAATAGAGAGTTGGCCAAAGTCCTTATGGCCAATAATATTCCATATGAGAGAGAGAGAGAGAGAGAGAGAGAGAGAGAGAGAGAGAGAGAGAGAGAGAGAGAGAGAGAACCAGCTCTGTGTATTGCTGAAGGGAAGGTACCTAAACGAGGCTATCTACCAGCATTAGGGAAGAACCAATGCACCTACTGTAAGAAGAAAGAACACTGGGCTAAAGAGTGCCCAAAGACAAAGCCAAAGGTTAAGACTATGGTCACAGAAGAAGAAGAAGATTGAGGGAGTCACAGTTCAGACTGCCTCCACAAACCCAGGGTAACACTTAGAGTGGAGAAGAAGCCTCTAGACTTCCTGGTGGATACTGAAGCTCAACATTCAGTGCTCTTAAAGGCTAAAGAGCCACTGTCTTCCAGGGGGTCACAGGCACCAAACAATATTCATGGAATACCTGAAGAACAGTGGACTTAGGAATGGGATGGGTAACCCATTCATTCATAGTCATTCCCGAGTGCCCGTACGCCTTACTGGGGAGGGAACTCCTAGCAAAAATGAATGCCAAAATTAATTTTAAACCTGTGGAAGTCTGGTTATTAGATCAGAAAGGTAATCTACTCCAGATGTTGACTCTCAATTTGGCTTCTGAGGATGAGTATCCACTATATGAGTCACCAACCACCCCCCATACAAGACTTGGCCTTGGAGAGGGTGATTGCTTGGGTTTCTGACTGCTATCTAGTTCTCATCAGGTGCAGGTGCTGGTCCAACATGAGTTACGTGAACACAGGCAGTTACTTCATCCACTTTAACGGAGGTCAGAGTGGTCAACACCAGGAATGAATGGCCCTCTCCACTTTGCTTCCAAGTTTTCAACACGATGCTTCTTTTTTTTTTCAAAGTCTACTTCTAATAATGGCTCTTAAATGCTTTAACCTCCCTTTTAGCCCACCACCCACCAGAGGTAGTGGGAAAGAAAGAATACAGGGGATATGGACCTGTTTAGAAAGGTCCTTTGGACGGGTAGTGGTGGTGCATGCCTTTAATCCCAGCACTTGGGAGGCAGAGGCAAGCGGATTTCTGAGTTCGAGGCCAGCCTGGTCTACAGAGTGAGTTCCAGGACAGCCAAGGCTATACAGAAAGGAAGGAAGAAAGAAAGAAAGAAAGAAAGAAAGAAAGAAAGAAAGAAAGAAAGAAAGAAAGAAAGAGAGAAAGAAGAGAAGAAGAAAAAGAAAAAGAAAAAGAAAGAAAGAAAGGTCCTTTGGAGCAACTCCTGTCTGTGTTGTCTGGAAATCAACAGTTCAGTTCACAGGTTAGCAGCAGCAGCTCGATCCACTCACAGACACTTCACAGATACACCAGCAGTCCACTTTGGCAAAGTCAAGATAGCAAACATGAATCAGAAGTGATAGCACTACGTAGCAGAGACAGCCAGGCCTCGGCCTTAGCACAAGTCAGCAGGAGGGACCCAGAGGGAAGAAAGGAGAAGCTCTCAGCTGTGCCTCTCTCAGGGAATCGAAGATCAGCAAAGACTCGAGGCCCACAAGCATTGTATAGCTAGCTCTGTAAGCAAGCCTAGCACAGCCTCCGTCACTGTCTGTCCAGTCCTATTTATACCCTCCAAACATCCTTTGTCCCCCTCGGGTCTTGTGTCAGCACCTGTCTTGCCTCAGCATATGTGTCTGTCTCAGCTGATATCTCTCTGCCAATCAGCCCAAGTCCAAGGAAGCAGCAAGAAACGGCGGCACACCAGCAGAAGTGTTTTGGTGCAGGTCTCTCTATGGAGTCCCAACAAAAGCAGCTCAAACACATGTATGCCATTAGCCAAGAATCCTTCATCACATGTCCTTTCACGTGCTTGCCTTAGCAGAACATCCTTTCACCTGTGTCCACTTCAGGAAAACACTCCTCCACATGGTTTGCCTGCAAAGACCCCTCAAACTACCCAGCCGTGGTGTTGCCATAATGCTTTGCCAAATGTGTTATTCAGTGCTGTCTGGATATTCTTTTCTCCACTCTTCACTTGTCAAAAACCCCTTTAGAAATTTAAGACCTCTCTTCAGCCACAAGAGGGTTTCTGTCACTGAGTTCTTAACTGAGCTACATCATCTCCACCTCATGTATCTTCTGGGGGTTGGTAAACTCTTCCTCGTTGGTTATGTACACCTGATTGCCTTATTAATACTTCCAACAAGATCCATCTTAACAGGAGCAAACACTGTGGGACTAAGTTTGTGTAGTACTGGAACCACTGCATAACAAGATGCCAAGAATGCTTCTGTGGGATTCTACTGTCTTCCAGAAGTTGAATGTCACTGGTCTACTGGTCTAACCAGCTCCATAGAGCCGCCAGGCACCAGGAAGCCACCCAAGCTGTGATGGAGCCAGGGCCTTCCCTGCCAGCCCCCTACCTGGTGCCATCTTTCAGCAGCAGCTTGTGCTGAAGCACCTCCTTCCTTTCCTCTGGAACTTGTTTATCCCCTGCTTGCCAGCTGCAGTAGCTGTGTGGGTGGCAGGGGGAATAAATCAACCCTTCCCAGGGTCTGCTGCTTCCTTCGGACTTGGGCAGTGTCAAGTTTCAAGCCCCACCCCACCCCCTGCCAACACACAAAAAAATATAAAGCGGTCTGGACTCAGCTCAGGCTGGACTCTGAGCTGGTAAATATTCAGCATTTCCGAGAAACCTTGGAAAGTGAGTTTCTTTTTGCCAGGAATAGGCATTCCATTCTTATTGACTCCTTCAACCACCAACCTCTAGAGAGGGCATCTAGTTCTGTATTAACTGTAAGAAGGCTCCAACTGATTAGGGCCTGCTTTCTAGGACCTAGCAGTGTCACACCTGCTGCTCTCACCTGCCACCAGAGAACCCTACGTTTGCAAAGGACCCTAGTTTGGTTCCTCATCAGGTGGCTCAAACTGCCCCACCCCTGGGCACACACACAGAGGGAGGGAGAGGAAGGCAGGGAGAGAAGGAAGGTGAGAAAGAGACAGAGAGGGGAAGAGGGAGACAGATTTTGGTTGTCTCTGTGAAGAAGGCTGTCTGATTCAGGAATGTGGCCTAGTCCCACTCTCTTTGACTCTATACAACATCCATAGCTTCTTGGATAGTATACGTTATGTCACGAAGTACAACTTCCTTTGCACCCGCACTGGAATACACACTCTTGGCCCCAGCATACATGTTAAAGGGAAGGCCAAATAGCCCTGTGGAGAGCCTCTATCTGAAAGGAGAGTCCATCACCAGAGTCAGCCATCTTGAAAAATGGACCCTTCTTCCTGCAATAGGCTACCCTAGAGAATAGTGACAAAGGCACAGAAAGCCAGCCCTGCTGAACACTGCCCAAAGTGCACGTGCCTACATTTCTAAGCAAACTCCTACACTTAACAGAGGGGGTAGCTCACAATATTCCTTAGGGCATGGTCAGCAAAGAGCATGGTTGACACCTGCTTTATGACAGAATGATGGCATAGGCACCAGCTGTGACGCTTGGGTCTTCTGGTGCAGAGTCACAGAGCTCACTGCTGTAACCCTCATGAGTTCTCTCTATATATCTATCTTCTCTCTCTCTCTCTCTCTCTCTCTCTCTCTCTCTCTCTCTCTCTCTCTCTCTGCCTCTGTCTCTCTGCCACACACACACACACATACACACACACACACACACGCACACGCCACTAAAAACCTAAGAACCAGAAAAGTGTGTAGTTCAGCGGTGGAGGATTTCCCTAAAATGTGCAAGGCCTGGGCTTCAAACAGATTGCTACAAAAAACACAAAGACACTCTATACATAAGAAAAAAAAAAACACTAAAAATTTTTTCTTTAAAAATCGTACTTTTTTGCTCTTAAGTCATTTCTCATTTTTTCTTTTTTTAAAGATTTATTTACTTATTTTATGTATATGAGTACACTGTAGCTGTCTTCAAACACACAAGAAGAGGTTATCAGATCCTATAAGGGATGGCTGTGAGCTACCACATGGTTGCTGGCAATGAAATTCAGGACCTCTGAAAGATCAGGCAGTGTTATTAACTGACGAGCCATCTCTCCAGCCCACCTAAAGTCATTTCTCAAGGCAAAGATACACAAAACTCTGGTTTTTAAGTTTGGAGACAAGGTCTCTCAATGCTGCCCTCATTTTTCTATATAGCCCAGACTACTCTTCAAGTCATGAAACTGTTTTACGGACTTTCTGATAGAAGGGAAATGAAATCCTAGAAGAGACAGAAAAGTTAAGAGTGTGTGTGTGTGTGTGTGTGTGTGTGTGTGTGTGTATATGTGTGTCTGTGTGTGTGTGCCTCTGTGTGAGTGTGTATATGTGTGTGTATGTGTATCTGTGTCTGTGTGTGTATGTTTGTGTATGTATGTGTGTGTATGTATGTGTATATCTGTGTATGTGCGTGTGTATGTGTGCCGCTGTGTGAGTGTGTGTATGTGTCTCTGTGTGTCTGTGTGTGTCTGTGTATTCATTCGTATGTGTCTGTGTGTATATATGTGTGTCTGTGTGTATGTATGTGTGTGTATGTATGTGTATCTGTGTATGTGTGTGTATGCCTCTGTGTGTGTATATGTGTATGTATATGTCTCTGTGTGTCTGTGTTTGTATATGTATGTGTGTGTATGTATGTGTATCTGTGTATGTGCGTGTGTATGTGTATGTGTGCCTCTGTGTAAGTGTATGTATGTCTGTATGTGTATGTGTGTCTGTGTGAGTGTGTATGTGTGAGTGTGAGGGTGTTTGTATGAGCATGTGTGTATGTGTGTGTGTGTAAGTGTGAGGGTGTGTGTTTGTGTATGTCTGTGTGTGAGTGTGTGATAGTGTGTGTGAGTGTGAGGGTGTGCGTTTGTGTATGTGTGTGTGAGAGTGTGTGTGACACATACAGACTTGCTCATGAGGA
>NW_022196910.1:4118865-4119570 GCF_008632895.1 Mastomys coucha | reverse complement strand
CTAATTAAAACACGCCCCTCCAAAGTCATCCTATATTTTATAAATTTGCTGTGCACAAGTTTTAAAATGTTTATACAATGACCTGGATGTAGTGGTACTCAGGAAAATGGAGGGTGGAGATTCAGCAATAAATAGCCAACTTAGGCTACTGGAAACATTTCTTCAAAAATCAATTATGTAATAAACTTTTTTAAAGGCAGATATAAAAATTTTAAAAGCCTATTAGGTTATTTAAATTAATGTATGTACTCAATAGCCAAGTGGCAATGGGGGAATGGCCCATCATTATAAAGCTGTGAGTTCTATTCTCTTTGTTTCTTTGTTTGTTTGTTTGTATGTTTGACACAGGATTTCTCAGTGTAGCCCTGGCTGTCATAGTACTTACTCTATTGACCAGGCTAGCTTCAAAGTAAGAAATCGGCTTACCTCTGCCTCCAGAGTGCTGGAATTAAAGGACTGCACCAACACCACCTGGCTACTACTTTCTTTTTTTTTTTTTTTTTTTTAATTTTAGATATTTTCTTTATTTACATGCGAATTTCTCCATTCCGAGTTTCCCCTCCAAAAAACAAAGAAACAAAAAAACCAACAAAACCAAACCCCTGTTGCCTCCCCCTTCCCCATACCTGCAACCCCACCCTCTCCCACTTTCTGGCCCTGGCGTTCCCCTACACTGGGGCTCAGAACCTTAAAAGGGCCGAGGTC
>NW_022196910.1:4109878-4115089 GCF_008632895.1 Mastomys coucha | reverse complement strand
AAACCTGGATTTGCCATACTTAACAACAGAGTGAACTCAGCTGTATACAAGACCTTAGGTTTTGTTTGGTTTTTAATAGTTGTTACCATATTTATCCATTCCCCAACAAACTTCTCCCTGAAGGATCTTAGTTTTTAAAGCAAGGTTTTGTGGTTGTAGCTTGGACTGGCCTATGATTCACAATCCTTCTTCCAGAGTCTCCCCAGGCAGGTATTAAGAAGTGTGTCACTGGGGACTGGAGAGATGGCTCAGCGGGTAAGAGCACTGACTGCTCTTCAGAAGGTCCTGAGTTCAGATCCCAGCAACCACATGGTGGCCCACAACCATCCGTAATGAGATCTGGCGCCTTCTTCTGGTGTGTCTGAAGACAGTTACAGTGTAATTACTTACAATAATAAATCTTAAAAAAAAAAAAAAAGTGTGTCACCATGATCAGCTTTAAAGCAACGAAGTTTAAACTAGTATCATACAAAGAAAGAGCTTCTTCGATGGTCAGTATCAACTGTTGGTTGACATTCCAGGGCTTTTGTGAAGAACAGTAAATACTGTCTACTATGAACTCATCTACCTGCTAGAAGCATGACTCCAGGATTCTATCCTGATCACCTTTTAAGTACAGATTATTATTCTCACTTTAAAGATGGGGAAACTGAGAGGTGGGAAGAAAGCTGATATCTCCGTGACCACAGAACCGAACCGAACCTTCAGACTACATCTGCTCGAGCCATTACCTTTTCTGCAATACCGTATGTGAGACCCTAGGTTTGAAGAACTCACGTGCATGATGTTCACACTATGGTTAAAAATCTTCACATAGGGCTTCAAGATGTCAAAGTGGAAGGCAGGTGTGAGCAGGCGGCGATGGCGGCTCCACTTGTCACCTGAACTCAGGAAGAGCCCATCTCCTGGGAGGGCAGCAATGTCAGTGGGCAAAGGTGAAAACTTCCTCTGACTCTAAGATGTCCTCTGACCCACACTACAAGGTACTCACCCAGCCAGGGCTTCAGGAAGCGTAAGAAAGTTGTGTCCTTTGGGGCCACCAAAGCTGCCAGGAAGGAAGACAATCAGGGACCAGGAAGAAGACAGATGAACTGAGGGAGGGGTGAGGATTCCCAGACCCAGGGTTTTCTACTTCCCCTCCAAACATAGTATGGCAGGAAGGGGACAGGGACAAAGCAAGTGTGAGAAAGAAAGAGGTGAGGCAGGACCAGACCCTGCTGCAGCAGCAGGGAGAGCAAAGGTCACCTGACAGGGTGTAACATGACTCAGTACACATTGCCATGGCTGCTACATGGTCTGCCATGTCTTCCACATCTGAGGCTAGTACTACACTCTACAGGCCTTTGCAGAGACCTAGGACACACCATCAATGTGGCTCTCTGACATGTCCTGACACATCCTGGTACATATGAAAGGGGCACATATTATCATAACCAGTCATAAAGAATACACATGGTATTTATTCCTTGACATCCCACAGCACAGTGTGTAACACTCTGACGTGACCTGTTTGTGCTCTTCAGATAATCCCAGATCAGCATTTCAATGTGATCCTATTCAAGTCCCAAATGTGACTTAGATATGTCCCTCTAGCTCTCTCTCCTATATGCCATACTAAGCATTAAGTGTTCAGAATTAAGGGTTTCTTTATTCTCAAAGCCATGTGCCCACCATGAAGAGTTGCGTCTGCCCTCTCCAGCCATCAGGCATCTCCAGAGCCAACCAGACACAGCTGACCCTCCTGGACTCTGGTGCATCTTTCCCTCCAGTTCTCTACATTCCAGTTCTGTCTCAAATCATCTCCAGCTTGGGTCACTTCTATTCAAGGTGGCTGTGGCAGCTGAGACTTACAGAACTGGGGAGGTGGGCAAGAGTTCACACTAGGTTGCATGTCTCCCACAATCTTGACTTTCCACCCGGGAGGTACCCATCTTGCAAGAATACTATTGAATGTCGCTGGGTTCAAATGGAAAGTAAAGAAGCACTATGTTGTTCTGCTCTACATAGGACTATACAGACCCATTTGCATTCTGTATTTTGAAAGAAATCTGTATGTAAACTTTGTAATTAGCGCAAGATACACACACTACTAATAGTTTGCTATTCTGAGTTAACTACTCCCAGTCGGGGAAACACCAAAAACAATGTAAGACCCACACCACAGTGCCTTATCAAATCCAGCATCTTTATTCTGAACCCACCAGCACAGAGGGTTGATAATAAGGGTTAAATGCAGGATATGATAAGGAAAGAAACCTTGAATCTCAGAGGCAAGATTGACTATGTGACCAAAGGGTTGGAACTCATCTCTGGAAAATCTGTCCACTTTTGCTGGCTTCAAAGGAGATATGAGGTAATTTTTCAGGTGGTGGAATCACTCTCTTCTCAGATCACAACAACTGAATAAGGCACAACTTAAAGATTCCACCCCTGTGCATGTACAAATGGGTCAGTAGAAGATAGCCCTTGCAGAAGACCCAGGTTTAGTTCAAAGCACACACATGGCAACTCACAACTCCCTGTAACTCTGATTCCTAAGGGTCTTCCACTCTCTTATGGCCACTGAGGGTACTGCATATATGGGGTATCTATACATCCATCCAGGCAAACATTCATAAAATAAAAATAAAGGTCTGACATAGTAGTAGACACCTTTATTATCAACACTTTGGAGGCTGGCAAAGGTGGGTCTCTGTGAGTTCAAGGTCAGCCTTGTCTACAAAGTGGACTCCAAGTCAGCTAGAGCTACAAAATATCTCAAAATAATAAATAAATGCCTCAAAAATAAATACTTTTAAATGTTGGTATGGTGTTGCTACTGCTGGGAAGGTAGAGATAGGAGAATCCCTGGGGCTTACTGGCCACACAGTCCAGATGAATGGGTGAGCTCCAGGAAAGAAAGAGGTCTGGTCTCAAAAAAGGTAGAGTTCCAAGGATAGCAATTCAGATTGTCTACTGTCCTCCACATGCATGCACACACACATGCATATCAACCCACACACATGCAACCACAGCCAGAGGCATACACATAGAAGTTTGATCAAAGAGATAGGTTATTATTCCCAGTTCTAGGATGGAACCTACCACTTTGTTCATGGTAGGCAAGTGTTCTCCCACCAAGTAGATCCCCAGCCAATTCATTTTCTTCAGACTGGGTTGAGCTTCTATCACCTATAGCTCAGATTGTATCAGCAAATGAGACTCAGGACCTTGTCCAAAGTCACTCAACAGGTTAGCCGGATGGCCATGGCCACTGTCAGACACAGTCCCATCTGCTTCTCAATCCAGGATTAGAAAGAGCTAAGATAAGATACAGAGAGGAAGCCAATGGTTGGGATCCTAGAATGGATACCTGGGGCCTGGAGCAGGGGAGCAACAAATGCAGGGTCAACAAGCCTCAGCACAGGGATGACTGGTCCCAGCCAACAGAGGTGGACATCTTGGAAAGTCTGGCCCATTTCAGTTACCAGCCGCATGCCTTCCTCATTGCTCTGGATCTGGGGATGGAGAAGGTTGAGGTCAGTCCATGCATAGTTCCTTGGTGTTCCTGTCCTCTGCCCAACATGCTCACCCTCTAACCTTCCTGCTTGGACCACTCATCCAAGTCTGTGGATGAGTCAATAGTTCAACTACATGTGTCTCTTCCTGTACCATGTTTTATACATCCCTCTCTCTGATGCATCGCTCTTCTCATCCCTTTGATTTGGGGTATAGATATAGATAATTAAAGGATCACTGGATGGAGAGATAGATAGATAGATAGATACATACATACATACATATATAGACAGATAGATAGATTCATACACAGAGCCTGAAGTAGGTGACTTACTTCTTAATAGAGGGATTGATTAGAAGGAGGAGGAGGATAGACAGATGAATGATAGGCTACTGAGAGATATGTAGAATATATAGAGACAGATACATGATAGACAACATAGGTAGATGACATTGAAAGAAATGATAGGAAACCAATAGCAGAAGATGATTAGAGTGGTAGATCTCAATATATGTATGTATGTATGTGTGTATGTGTGTTTATTTCTTTATCCTAACTCTGATTTTTTGCCATTTCATCTGATCACTCCCTCTCCCCTCTCTCCTGTATGTGTGTATCTTTTTCTCTATAGGATTTTTTTCTACAGCTAAATCATCTATCTCTCCTCTTCTTCCTTTCCTTCCTCACTCCTCCATCCTCCACATGTGTTAGGTGTAAACCTACAGCTAATTTCATCCCACCCAGTTCTCTCACTTGTCCCTAACTCACCACAGCCTATTAAGACCAGCTCTGTGCAGAAAACTCCCCAGAATTGCAGCAAAGAATCATGGAGGTTTCCAAATCTTGATTCCCAGCTCCAGAAAGATGTGAACTTGGAAGTTATCTAAGGAGGGAACTAATGGCTGACATAGGAGCTGGGTCCCAGGGGTAAGGAGAGAGCTTCAAGAAAGACAGGAGAGGAAAAATGGGAGAGGGATGCAGAGGAGTCATGTGGAAAGTTCAGGGGAAAGAGACCTAGAAGTGGACAGAGAAGGGCCTCAGGGAGCTCAGAGGAGACCCAGAAAGATGTAATTCTGGAGCCAAATAGGAGCTACTAGGAAAGGTGGGCAAGCCAATGCACCAGAGAGCTATGAGGAAATGAAGGAGATAGAGCCAGGACTCAGGGACATGGAAATCACAAGCGTAAGAAAAATGGGAAACAGGCAGGAGGAAAAACCAATGACAATGATTCTTTGCCCATAAGCAGATGGCAGAGGCCTGATGGCGTTGGCACAAGCATTTAATCCCTGGGGAGGCAGAGGTAGGCAGGTCTCTGTGAGTTTAAGATCAGCCTGGCCTACAAAACAAGTTTCAGGACAGAGAAAGCTACACAAAGAAACTCTATCTCAAAAACACAAAGAAGAACAAGAAGAAGCAAGAGGATGAGGATAAGGAAGAGAAAAAAGGAGAAGGACAAGGAAGAGAAGGAGGAGGAGGAAGAAGAAGAGAAGTAAGAGGAGCAGCAGCAAATGACTGGAATCTCAGTACAGAAAGAGCCACATTGGAGGTATAAGAATGGGAGCAGACATGTCACCTGACTCTACAGTGTCACTGTGGATAACATAACAGATCACATGTCACCTGACTCTACAGTGTCACTGTGGGTAACAGAACAGATCACATGTCACCTGACTCTACAGTGTCACTGTGGATAACAGAACAGATCACATGTC
>NW_022196910.1:4101682-4108399 GCF_008632895.1 Mastomys coucha | reverse complement strand
TGAGTAAGTCCAGGCAAGAATTCTGGCCAAAATCCAGGAAGCCGCTCCAAGCAGCAGAAGATGCCATGGCGAGGTCACCACAGAGCCTAGATCCAGGCCAGGCACACTTAGCTGCAGCATCCTGCCGAGTAGACAAACACAGGATGAGATTCTGAGGTTTTGGAAGAGGAACCCGGAAAACTTCAGAGTTTTGAGCACACAGAGACCGCGTGGATTTGGGAGTAGAGCAAGGCACTGGAGGGAGATGCAGGAACAGACAGAATGATAGAACACACAGCCAGGAGCTGTTGAAAGTCTGCAGTGGCTCTGGCTGAAGCAGAAAGCCAGAGTTATCTAGAAACCCAGGGTCACTTGTACCATGGAGTGACCCCAATGCTGATAAACTCATCCTGATCAGAGTCAGGACCCTCTCCTGCCTCACACCCCAAGCCAGTACCTTATCTCAGCAGCAGCCTGGCCTCTAAGACTTTCTCCCAGCTTCTAGGAAAAGCATTTATCCCCTGCTTCCTAACTGCAAGGAGCTGCCCGGGAGGCTGGTTTAGCCTGGACTGAACCAATCAAATCCGACTCAGGCTCAGCCACTTCCTTCCTTGCCTGGGCAGCAGGCCAAAACAAGTTGGGCGGGGCCAGGCTGGAGTGGAGGGGAGGGAATCAGGGTGACAGACACACAAAGGCTGGTGATCTATATTTAGGATGCAGCACCCCTAAGTCAAGGGCAAAGGTAACTCTGGGCCATCAAATTTACAGCCACCCCTTCCCTTCCAAGGGCAATAGTCTGCATGAACGAGGAAGTACAGGTGCCTGGATGCCTCCTTCAGGACAGGACGTTCCCTGAGCATCTCCCAGGGATCTCTGCACATCTCACTGGAGCATCTCACTGCCAGAGCTGCAGACCTGTCTCTGGAACACTTCTGCTCACCAGCTCCAGTCTTGCAGAGTTCAGTCCCATCCCTTAGCCGCCCAGACCCTGGGTAGAAACAATTCCAAACTAGACCAGAGAATCCAGCCATGGTCAGACTGAAGAGATAAATGTCCTGGCTGGGAAAACACACCTGACAGCTAAAGGGTCAGAGTTCAGAGTGTTTGTGAGGAGGAAAGGAGTCAGGCTGAAATGCTATGAGCAGAGGGGGTACAGGCAAGAAAGAACAATTCTGGAATGACTTGTCTCCCCAGTATGAAATGGGGAATTGACCTTAACAGGAGTGTATGTTGTCCATAATCCCTAGACTCTGTGTCATAGACTTAGCAATCAATGACCCCTCCCATGGTCGTGCTCCCCATTATTAGACAAATAAGGAGAGCCAACAGCTCCTCAAAGCCAGGACATAAAGAACAATGGGTGGGCCCGCTCAAAGGTTGACAGATAAAAGCAAGCTCAAAGTCCTGAAACAAAGTGTAAAGATAATTGATTGATGGTTGATACAGAAAGATAAGGGCAGAGGTCAGTGGAGAAGTCGAGACTCACCAACTCTGGGCCCCCCAAACAAGAAATGAGGGACTATTGATAGAGAGGAGTCGATGATAGAGAGATCGAAATAAAGCAACCTCACAACTTCCTCCCCTCAGAGTTTTCCACAAAGTGTTCTTTCCGCTTCCCCTAGTAAACTTTTCAACTTCACGGGTAGTTAAAAGCACATGCAAAGTCTTGCAATTCCACAACTAGTTATGAAACTGAATTCTGGGGAAATAAACGTCTGAGGGAAGCACACACCTTTTCTAAAAGAGTCCACACTGGAGGAGGCACAAGGAAAGACACTGTACAGAACAGGGCAGTGTAAGGCCCACACATGTAAGGTTTGAAGCCATGGCAGTTCAGTGTGACTCAGCTGTGCTCTTAACCACTCACCACTTCAGTGAGGAATGGCTTTTTTTCAAAGAGTATTTTCTTGCTTCCTTCCTCACTCTGATTGAACTCTTGACTGCTCCTTCTACTACTGCATCCCAACCAAATCCTTCTCTATCAGGAGGACAGTAACTCAGACTGCCGGGTTTGAGACTGCTGGAGGTAACTGGTTACCTCCTCACGACACTGTATACTGGGAGGACCCAAGAGCACATGGTGACTGTAACAGTCAGGAAGGAACTCTGATCTGAAAACAAAGCTTTGGGATCTGTCTGAAGTCCTACCAGGTGTTGAGGACCATAGACTTTGGTCTTGCCAACCCCATAATCACAGATGCCAGTTCCTAAAAATAAACCTGCCAAGCTAGAAATAAACCAAGGATTACACCTATTATCAGGCCATTTGGGAGGTTGATGCAAGAGGAGTAAGAATCAAGGCCAATCTGGAATACATATAGTAAGATAAATGCAGGGCATACATTGTACCTTCAGATAAATATACATAGACCCTGATATAATAATAGTCATACTGGTCAATCATCACTGCCATCTTTCTGGATCACAATCTCCATGAAAGCTGCCTTCTAGGAGTGTCGTTGAGAGTCTTTCAGAAAGGCTGAACTGAGAGCAAAGACCCACTCTGAATGTGGACAACTTCATCGCAGGACTGTGTTCTGTGGCTAATCAAAAATAAAATTTAAAAAATGACCTGAATTACCACCCACAAGTCTCTTTGCTTCCTGACATAAGATGTCATGTGACCAGCGGCCTTATGCTTCTATCACCAGGACTTTCCCACTATGAGAGACTGGACTCTTCAACTATGAGCCAAAGGAATCCCTTCCTTTCTCGGCTAACTTTTCCAGCTATTTTCTCACAAGAGATAGGTCACTAATGCAAAAAGTTTGAGGAGTAATGGCATTGGTGTGATAACCTGGCCCTGCGGTTAGGAGGAACTTGGGGCTGATTCGATGAGGGGATGTGGATGGGTTTGCAATTCTGGCTTAGAAAATCCCTACATCACTGTAAGCAGACCTGAATGGAACATTCTGACTATGGCGGCTCATGTTATGCTTTGTGTTTAAATTACTTATGAAATCTATAAAACAAAAATGCCTGTAACCTATAACCCTTACTTAGCCAAGGATAAATAACTTCCTGGAATCCTGGGGGCCGTTTGTAGCCACAGGCTTTACCACCCATGGCCCTCTTCCCAAAGTACCGGTTCTGAGACTTAACTATGAATAAATGGTTAAAACACAAGCTTTTTCTCATTCCCTGACCAGCCTGAAAATTATATAGCCCGTTTATTCTGTTCTATGTGTGCCACATGGTTGATTACCTCTCCTCGGGTTTAAATATCTGTCTTCTCCTAGTCCAGGGTGAAATCTTTTCCTGCACCTGACTCTATCCCAGAATTCCTCTCTCCCTACTAGAACTCCCACCTCCTATTTCCTGTGTAAGCTAATAGGCCAACAGCTTATTTATTGACAGGTAATGTGTCCACACAGTACACAAGAGATTCTCTACAGCTTTTTTCATGTAAGATAACAAACCTCATGTTCTCACTTCTGTAAACACGGTCAGTTGCCCCAGTTACACAGGATGTGCTTGATCACATGTAGTCAGGAAGTATGTAACAGGAGGTATGCAGAGATGTGTGCTTGCCTCTGACTGCAAGAAGAGAGGAAGTACATGTATGTATCCGTACGTATCCTTGTGAGTTTTGCTTTTATAAACCCCTGACTGATGTGATTTAGCACCATACTCTGCACATGAGTTTTAGGTATGGACATGGCCAGTATCCATGGTCCTGGCCAGTGTTTAATAAAGCCTATTTGAAGTGGAAACTACTGTTTTCTTTGGAAAGTCAGTTCTGTCAAATGATGCTTTGCTGAGGCACACAGGTGAAAGAATGTTTTGCTAAAGCAGACTTGTAAAAAAATGTTTACTTGAAGCAGACACAGATGAAAGGATGCTTTGCTGTACCAGGCTCATTAAAGAACACATAATGTTTAAAAGAAATATAATATGACCCCAGAGCATTGGTTCAAATTTCTCTGCCTTGCTGATCTTCACTGATGACATGGATGTATTGTTTCACCTTTCATTGCATTGTTGAGCTTCATTACTTGTGACTTGATAGAGAGAAACTTGCCAAAGAACTCATGAGGTTCCTGCTGCTTCTTGCTGCTTCCACAGTGGATGTGGGATAGTTTGTGAGCCTCTTGGTTTCTTCTGGATTGAACTGCCCTTGCTGATTCCCATGTGTTGTCTGTCAAGTGGGCTGGACTGAAGCTGCTGATTCGTGTTTGGTGTTTGCTAGTGGACTGGACTGAGAACAACGAAGATTGGAATCGCCCCCAAAAAACTATTTCTAAACAGGTGCACTTCCCTGCATCCTAATAAGCTTTCTTTTTCTGGTGGGTAGTGGGCTAGAGTGGAGGTTGAACTCTTACTAAAGTAGACTGAGAAAACTTATGCCTATACCTCTTGTTAAAACTTATTCATGGTCAGATTGGTGAATCTCTAACCTATAACTCCAGGCCTATAACACTGACTGGTGTGCAGAGCACCACAATGCTCATGGAAATATGGACAGTGAAGATATGGTTAGTAAAATTTCTGAGGGGAACAGGACTTCTTTGATAACTGGGACACAGGACATCCATTAGCTTTGTTCTGCTCATGTCTTTAGGACTTGAATGAGGCTGATTCAAGTCATGGACTGATGTGATGGCACAAGAAACCTGAGGACGGGCTATGTTCAGGTTGTGCCCGTTGATCTTGCCCAGGTCTCCTGTGAAAGAACAGTGAGCAGAACAGAAAGGCATGACCTCATGCACTGTGCACAGAAAGCAGTGTGAGAGTTTGAAGTTACAGACAAGGTGTCAGGGAAGGGGGGGGAACAAAGAGCTGTCATGCTCAGGTTAACTCGTTAAAGAGAAAACCCCTGTCCTGACTGGGACAGTAGGGCAGGCGCCTTGAAGGCAGGATCCCATCTACTGATGGCTCCATCCTGAAACAGTATAACTACATTTGAGATGGGGAAGTCTGAACTGAGAATGCTGCTGAAGTGATTCCCTTCTGCAAAATGGTCAACTAGGGAACCATTTTGTCAGGATCAACTTTAAAGGCACACAGAGGCCATTGGAGGCAGCAGAACCTGTCAACAATGTCACATACTATTGCTTTTGCAAGCATGAAAGATATGAGTGCAATGGGAGATTTAAGCCAGGGAACGTGTCTCAGGAATTTGAGAATTTGAATGCCTAAATGACATGGAGACCCCAGAACATTGGGAGATGACAGGAGAATACGACATCTACCGTGAAATCCTTCAGACACAAAGTGGAAGTAACCCCCACCCCTCAAGGAGCAGCAGAAGGGGCAAGACTCCCAATGGCTGCTGGAGCAGCGATGGCTCCCAATGGCTGCTGGAGCAGTGATGGCTCCCAATGGCTGCTGGAGCAGTGATAGCTCCCAATGGCTGCTGGAGCAGCAGTGATGGCTCCCAATGGCTGTGGAGCAGTGATGGCTCCCAGTGGCTGCTGGAGCAGTGATGGCTCCCAATGGCTGTGGAGCAGTGATGGCTCCCAATGGCTGCTGGAGCAGTGATGGCTCCCAATGGCTGCTGGAGCAGTGATGGCTCCCAATGGCTGCTGGAGCAGTGATGGCTCCATCAAGCACCCCAGATACTGGATATGAAGCTACAAGGGCTATATGTTTCAATCTTGCATTTTTATTATTTCTTTTCTTATTTTTTCCTTTCTAGGCCCACATTACTCTACTGGACTGGGTGTGTATACTGTCCTGTGTATATTAGAAATACTTTAGTAAGTGGGTTTCTAGTTTGTTGTTTGTTTCTTATAAGACCTCACAATTAAGAGCTCCCCTCGCATCTCTTAGGAAACTGTGGACTTGGGACTTTTGAGTAAGGGCTGGGATTACTTTAAATGATGGCAGGCTTAGGAACTGAATGAGTGCATTTTTGCTTTAGATCAAAATTAGACCTTGTAGGACAAAGGTGGAATGTTTGTAAAACCCATTGTGCCCCTGCGGGTAGACAGGAGGTGGAGACAGGAGAATCTCTAGAGGACTGGTTCTCAACCTTCCTAAGGCTGTGACCCTTAATACAGTTCTTCATGTTGTGGTGAGACCAATCATAAAATTATGGTTATTGCTACTTCATAACTGTAATTTTACTACTGTTATGAATCATAATGTAAATAGATATCTTTTCCAATGGTCTTAGGCATCTGCCACAGGTTTAGAGCCATGGCTCAAGATGTGAAAGGGCAGCAGGAGGTAAGAGAACCTGTCTCAAAGTCAGTGGAATAGTGGATGTCAATCTAGATCTTCCTCTGACCTCCACATGCACACATGCGCATCTGCACACATGAACAAACATTCGTGGATATATATAAAAACTATTAATGAGTTAAATACTTAAAATCACATCAGAACTCTCTGTAGAAATAAATACCCATATTAGAAAAATTTATATGAAATAAGACATTTATAAAGAAATTTATAAAAGAAAACAAGAAATGTGGCTGGGGAGTTGACTCGGAGGTTAGAAATATGTACTATTTTTTCAGAGGACACTAATTTGGTTCCCAGCAGGCTTATCAGGTGGCTGATACTGCCCCACCCCTGGGCACACACACAGAGGGAGGGAGAGAAAGGCAGGGAGAGAAGGAAGGTGAGAAAGAGACAGAGAGGGGAAGAGGGAGACAGATTTTGGTTCTGTCTCTGTGAAGAAGGCTGTCTGATTCAAGAATGTGGCCTAGTCCCACTCTCTTTGACTCTATACAACATCCATAGCTTCTTGGATAGTGTACTTTATGTCACGAAGTACAACTTCCTTTGCAC
>NW_022196910.1:4086218-4100150 GCF_008632895.1 Mastomys coucha | reverse complement strand
GCAGCAGTGTCAGCGCCAGCGCCACCTTCATCTCGTTCATAGCGAAAGTCTGTCCTATGCAGTTCCTGAGGGAGGGAAAGGGCGAGACCTCTTATTTTATTGAGACCTAACCAGCCCCCAAAGTTTGAACTTGACCTGATCCCCATGGCGCCTCGCCAGCCTGAGGGGGCAGAAGGTGCGCTGACGTTGCTGGGTCACCATGTGTTATGTTGCCTGTCCCAAAGCTCTCAGGCTCAGCGTCCAAGACAGATTAGGACAGGGCTCTGGGCACAGAGCCCCCACCTTTTGCCTTCCAGTCCTGGCTCTCTAGACCTTTGCACATAACCTGAGTAGAGGGCAGGAAGGAGACCCAGACCTAACCATCCCAACCTCCCCTGTCCCTTCTATCAGCCCCTCAGTCACCCCAAGCCTTCCCACCTCACCTGGGCCCAGCAGAAAAGGGAATAAAAGCCAGAGGAGACCTCTTCTGTGGGTTTTCTGGGTCGAAGCGGAAGGGGTCATAGACCTGCAGGTCAAGCAAGACTAGGCTGATGGGTCGCGTCTCTATGCATACCCAGCCAGTCCCAGAAAAGATGGATATGGAGACACAAGAGTGACAGATCTGGTTTTCCACTTAAGGGCCACACCTCTTCCCCGGGTTCCAGAATTAGAGAATAGTTGGGGTCGCACCTCAGGTTCTGGCCAGACTGAAGGATTGTGATGAACCCCGAAGATGCTGATGATACAGTCGGTTCCTTTTAGAAGAAAAGAAATCAGTGCTGCCCCTGGAGACCACCCCTGTATGAGGAGCAACCTCCCCATACAGTCCACACCTTTAGGGATGACCCGGCCATCTGGTAGCTCAACATCTTGGGTGCAGCATCGGGAGATGACCGTGACTGGGGGATGCAGTCGCAGGCTCTCCTTGATGCACATGGTCAGGAAGGGCAGCTGGGCCAGGTCGTCCCTAAGGAACCACCACATAATTATCCACAGGGTAAAAACAAAGGCCTAGCCTGCTAGAATGCTTGTATTGTAATTAGAAGGCTAGCACCCATGTCCAACCATCTGAATTCAGTAGCCAGGCCATACAAGGTATAAAGAGAGGACCAATTCCTATCCAAGAGTTGTCCTTTAACCTCTACACGTGCCATGGACCTCATGTGTACATACACACACACACACACACACACACACACACACACAGTACTGGCCAGCCTCAAAGTCACTTGCTGAAACTCTTCCTATTTCGCTGTGATCATGAATCCAAAAACAAAGTTAATTTAAGATGAATCAAAAATATTTGTTCATTATTTTTATTTGTGTGGGTATGTGTTGTATAAGGCAGAAGTCACCGTTGGGCATCTTTCTCTATCCCTCTACATTTTCTGTTTTGAAAGTGTCTCTCACTAACCATGAGAGCTGTACATTTTGGTTAGACCAGCTGGCAAGGCCAATTCCGTCTCCTGCTCCCCTGTGTTCCAGGGCTGGGGTAGCCTTTTACATGGATTCTGGGAACTCAAACTGAAGTCCTCATGCTATCAGCACATACGTTACTCGCTGAGCCATCATCTCAACCATGTTCTATGGATTTTACTTTGTTTTGACATAATGTTTCACTATGTAGCCTTGGCTAGCACAGAACTCCCTGTAAACCAGGCTGGCCTCGAACTCAGAGCTCCACTTGCTTCTGCCTCCCAAGCGTTGGACTTAAAAGCTTGTGCCACCATGCCTGGATATATACACTATTTTTGTTTTTGTCAACAAGGTCTCATGTAGCCCATACTGGCCTTGAACTCCAGGTATAGGCAAGGATAGTTTTGAACTGTTCCTTGTGCCACCACCTCATGAGTGCTGAGAGAACAAGAGTGAGCCACTGTGCTTAACTCTGAATCAAAGATTAAAGCATTAGAAAAATCAAAACAAAAAATTGGAGAAATTAACTTGATATTCATATTTTAGATATTAATATTTTAGAACTATTTCTTTTAAAAAACCATACTTATCAAAAGATACCATTACCAAAAACAAAGAGGATGTCTTTAACTGATTTTTTATTGATTTATTTGACATGAGAGACCTTTTAAAATTAAATGGAGCCACTTAAGACTCAGAAGGTGGAACAGGACCAGCTCAGGCTATCCACTGAGTTGAAACTCAGCCTAAGCTTAGGGAGACTCTCTTAACAAGATTAGTAAGAATTCCTACCACTATTCTAGGGACCCAATTTCACTTCCTAGCACCCACATAGAGCAGCTCATAATGAGCTGCTACTCTAGCTCCAGGGGATTTGACACCTCTTGGCTTTCAAGGGCACTCACACTCATGAGTACATACCCACACACAGACAGAAATACAAGTCAATCTTTTTAAAAGTTAAAAATTGATGTTTGTCTGTTCTAAGATGGAATTTTCCACTATCTAAAAAACTAGACCTATAAAGTTCGTTATTACATCTACCATTTCCATTTGCCATGTCTTTGTGATGAGAATAAGTGTGCAGCACATCTTAACCACAGCTGAGTTAGTGGGGGGAGCACCACTAACTGACTGCAACTCTGTGCACACTTCCCAACTCTCCATCTGCCCCGTTCCTTACCAGACTGATTAAGGAGAATAAAAAAAAAAAAAACAAAGTCCAAATAGAATACCATAAGTGACATCTTTGTGACAGAGCACCAGAAGTTCTTTAAATTCCAAAAGCTTGAACTTAAAGACCAGAAGGAAGAGGTAGTATGTTATTCACAAAAATCAAGAATCTATATTTCTTAAGATACCATGGACCACAATAGTATTCAAAAAAGTCATTCATGGATCTCTAGGATCCTGTCTGTCTGTTATCATGAGTGTGTGTGTGTGCGTGCGTGCGTGTGTGCGTGCGTGCGTGCGTGCGTGCGTGCGTGTGTGCGTGTGCGCGTGCGTGTGTGCGTGTGTGCGTGTGCGCGTGCGTGCATGCGTGTGTGCGTGTGTGCGTGTGTGCATGCATGCGTATGTGAATCATGCAAGCAACAAGCAAAGGACACATAAGCCAAGAGAATAGTCAGAGGATATGATCTAAGAATTCACAGGGGTCAACCAGTAGAGATTGAAGAAGCAATGTCCTAGTTTTCAGGTAATCCCAGCAGGTAGACACAGGAGAGGAGAAGGGTGAGTTCAGGGCCAACTTGAACTACATAACTAGACCAAAAAAAGATCAAACGTAGGGCCAGGTGGGTGGCTCCTCGGGTAAAAAGACTTGCTGATTCTCAGAAGCCATGGGTTTAGTCCCTAGAACCCATATGGTAGAAAGAGAGAACAAATTCCTAGCCGGGTGGTGGTGGCACATGTCTTCAATCCCAGCACTTGGGAGGCAAAGGCAGGTGGATTTCTGAGTTCAAGGCCAGCCTGGTCTACAGGATGAGTTCCAGGACAGCCAGGGCTACACAGAGAAACCCTGTCTCGAAACTCCTCCCCAAAAGAGGGGGAGGGGACCAATTCCTGAAAGTTCCTCTGACCTCCACATGTGTACTTAGCACATGCACACACCCAACTAGACACACACACACAAATAAATAAATAAGCAAATAGACAAATAAACAAATAGATAAATAAATGTTATTTTCCAAATCAAAAATACCAACTAGCATTCCAGCTCATGGCACTGGACTCACCACTCAATCTCCTCAGGCTCTCGGTCCCTCAGCAGCTCCTGCACCTCCTGCCTGCAGCGCTCCTGGTATTCCGGGTGCCTCGCCAGGTTGTACAGGATCCAGGAGAGTGCACTGGCAGTGGTATCATGGCCTGGGGGACAGACAGGAAGGTCTGGATGTCTGGGATGCTTTAGCGCCCCAGAGTAAACAGTACTTGGGCATCCATGTCCCCAAGCAAAGTAGTGGATAGATAGAATGGAAGATCTGGTGTCTTCCCACAATACCTAATTGGAATTGGTTGACTCTTGCCCTCACTGTAGCCCTACACAGGGACCCTCACCTCCAAACATGAAGGTGTCAGCCTCTGCCCGGATGTCCTCATCTGATAGTCCTTTACCATGTTCATCCTGAAGACATAACAAGACCACAACTCATACAGTGTCTGAGCACTCCTGAGACTGATCTGAGACAGGCTCTGATATCCACTGGGCACACAGGACATCTTCCCTATCCTCTCCAGAGCCTGTCTCTGCAATTTCCTCATCAATTTTCTGTTGTTTGCTCCTTCATAGAGTGTTCAACAGAGTCAACTCTAAAATGTCTCTGTCTCCTGTCCTGAGTTACTGTAAATTCCAGCTATTGCTTTCTCTTGATCAAATCTAACTTCCATCTAACATTTAATGTCAAGGTTCTTGGTTCAGTTCTCAGTTCAGACCCCACATGAGCCCACCTTGGCCAGCAAGAGCACATCAATGAAGTCCAAAGTCTTAGACTTCGTCTTAGACTTCAGGAACTCATCAAGGCTTTGTCTGGAGAGAATGTGCCGTCTCTCCCTGATGACAGCATCTGTGAAGCTGTGCACCAGGTCGCAGGCCTTGCGGAAGCACCGCCCATCAGCAGTGAGGTAGTACAGGAAGTCCACGTACAGGAAGGGCTGGTGGTGCCGTTTCACTATGAGGGAGCTGAGCTCCTGAATAGCAGCAATATATTCACTGGGAGACCTGCAAAGCAGCCCAGAGAGAAGGAATGTGACACACATGAAACCTCAGAGAGGTTCCATCCAGACTTCCAGGACCAGGATTTATGCAGAAAAGGGATCAAGCCAAGCAAACCTCTCTCTCCTTCCTGCTTCTGTGAGTAGCCTTGTGCTCCAGGATAGGAAGGTAGATAGATACGGTACTCTTCCTATCTCTCTTTCACTCAGCCTCTGTTCCATCTTTTCTTTCCTGACTTCTTACAACTCTGTCCTGTTTTCTTTTCTTTTTATTTATTTATTTATTTATTTATTTATTTATTTTGGTTTTTTTGAGACAGGGTTTCTCTGAGTAGCCTTGGCTGTACTGGAACTCACTCTGTAGGCAAGCGGGCCTGTCCTGTTTTCTGTATCAAGTTCCTATCCTCCTCTTTAAGTCCCTTGCAACCTGTGACTACATGACAATGGGTCAATTGTCCAATCTCAGCTGTGACTATGACCCCCAGTTGGAAAATTGAGGATAGAGTTCATGCCCTTCTTGCTAGGTATACAACATCCTTAAGATCTGTCCACCAGCTGGACATGGTGACTTGTGACTGCAGTCCTAACACTTGGACAATGGAGTTCAAATCAGCCTGAAGTACCTACTCAATTTCAAACTAGCCTAGACAGCATAGTAAAATACCATTAAGGAATGAAGGAGAGAAGGAAGGTAGAAAGGAAGGGAGAAAGGGAGGAAAGAAGGAAAGAAGGAAGGAAGGAAGGAAGGAAGGAAGGGAAGAAGGAAGGGAGGGAAGGAGAGAGGGAGGGAAAAAGGAAGGGAGGGAAGGAGGGAGGGAGGGAAAAGGAAGGAAGGAAGGAAGGAAAGCAGGAAGGAAGGAAGGAAAGAAGGAAGGGAGGGAAGGAGAGAGGGAGGGAAAAAGGAAGGGAGGGAAGGAGGGAGGGAGGGAAAAGGAAGGAAGGAAGGAAGGAAGGCAGGAAGGAAGGGAGGAAGGAAGGAAGGAAGGAAGGGAGAAAGAGAGGAAAGAAGGAAAGAAGGAAGGGAGGAAGGAAGGGAGGGAAGGAGGGAGGGAGGGAAAAAGGAAGGAAGGAAGGGAGAAAGGAAGGAAGGAAGGGAGGAAGGAAGGAAGGGAGAAAGGGAGGAAAGAAGGAAAGAAGGAAGGAAAGAAGGAAGGGAGGAAGGAAGGAAGGAAGGGAGGGAGGGAGGAAGGAAGGGAGGGAAGGAGGGAGGGAGGGAAAAAGGAAGGAAGGAAGGAAGGAAGGAAGGAAGGGAGGAAGGAAGGGAGAAAGGGAGGAAAGAAGGAAAGAAGGAAGGAAGGGAGGGAGAAAGGAAAGGAGGGAAGGAGGGAGGGAGGGAAAAAGGAAGGAAGGAAGGAAGGAAGGGAGGGAGGGAGGAAGGAAGGAAGGAAAGAAGAAAAATAGTTTAAGAAGTGTGTCCTAGAGGCTCATGTATTGAAACATTTGGTCCTCAGTTGATGACATTTGGGGGAGCTTATAGAACTTTTAGGATGGGAGCCTTGTTGGAGGAGTGGACTTTAAGAATTTATAGCCCCTGTTTTTGTTTGTTTGTTTGTTTTTTGGAGAGGAAACTGGGAAAGGAGAAATTTACATGTAAATAAAGAAAAT
The DNA here is from genome assembly GCF_008632895.1 of Mastomys coucha. Classification (NCBI taxonomy): domain Eukaryota; kingdom Metazoa; phylum Chordata; class Mammalia; order Rodentia; family Muridae; genus Mastomys; species Mastomys coucha. Next base: position 4,093,943 of record NW_022196910.1, on the reverse strand, counting down.
ATCCAATAAAGAAAAAAAAAAGAATTTATAGCCCCACTTGCTCTCTGCTTTCTGGGTGCACTTGAAATGTGATCAGCTTCCTGCTTCAGCCACCGTGCCTTCTTTGCCATTATGGACTTCCCCTTTAGAACTGTAATCCAAAATATACCGTTCCTGCTATAAGATCACAGCAACAGAAACTTAACTAATACAGAAAGGCCGTGGGGGTGGGGTACTCTTTAACTCCATGTTAGAGAGAGAAAGAGGGAGGCACTTTTAACCCCCTGTGATTACTAACCTTGGTTATCAGCTTAGATTAAATAAATCATACCATTTTTCAGTATGTGTATGTGTTCGTGTGTGTTTGTGTTTCTTGTATGTGCATGTTCATGTAGTTGCCTGGTGTACATGTAATGGTATATTATACATGTGTGAATATGCATGCAGAGTGTTGCCCATACCCCAGACATCTCTCAGAGAGCACAGAAGGAGTGGGGCTGCTCCTTACAAATCAGGTTTCAGCCTACTCAAACTCCTCAGAGACATCATGATAAAGCCAGTTAAACTTCTATTTCCCAGGCAGAGAACTGGCTTCCCAGAAATCATGTGACCGGCAGTCTGCTAATCTAGCTGATATGATTGAAAGGTCCGGGTCCCTGCTGCAGCACTTCCTCCCTGTTCTTTTTTTACTCTCCACCCCCTGACTTGAGCTATATAAGCTAGGCCCACTATCTCAATAAATGAGCTGTCCCCAGAAACAGTCTCCCAGATCATTCATACCAGTGGTACTCACCACTGCTGAGGACCCTGCTCCCTCCCCAACCCCCGCACCACCGCTCCTTAGCATCCTGAGACTGCTGGTGCTGGTGCACTATGGCTTATGGGGGCAGGGGACCCACACCTTCCCAACCTCCTGCTCCTTTCATCCACGCTCAGGTTCCCAGGCAAAGACCTTGACTCACTCCTGACAGTTGCTGTCAAAGCTGAAGACACATTTCTGCAGACTGTCCAGAGTCATGAGGCTGATGTGTTCAAACATATCCAGACGGGCAGTGCCCTTGGTGGTCAGATGCTGCCACTTGGCCTGGACAGAGAAGGGAGAAGAACTAGGCCTTAGCTCCTGAGCCCCTGACCAACTCCAAACACCAGGGTAGACACACACACACCACAACACATACAAACCCCTCTGGGGCCTCTGCCCCAGGCCTTCCAGAATAGGCCAGGCTTAGGCAGAAGACACAAGGCTGGGAGTGAGAAACTTTGAGTTCAAGTCTAACTTCTGTGTGCTCTTTGGTTAGCACATTTCCCTCTCCCACTTCCCACTTGGTAAACCATTAGCAACAATTCATTTTGTTCTAAAAACAAAAATCTCAGCCATTCAATTTTACCAATGAAAATTCAGGAGTCAGACACTATTAGCTAGCTCAGACAGGCAGAGAAAGCACCCAGCTAAACTTTCTACATCCCAGAAGGGGAAAAAAAAAACCAAAAACCTTCTTCCACATTGTCTTGAACACCATTCTACCCAATGTCCCTCTTTTCCACTTCCTTATGTTCACGCCCTCTCAGCTGGTTGCTTGCTCTGCCTATTGACCTATCCTGGACTTTATTTATCTCTTGTTTACAGAGAGCTCCTGGGTTAAAGGTGTGTGCTAAGGTTGGGCCACCCTACAACTACTTGTTTACAATAAACTGAAATCTCTTGGATAAAAAGTATGCGCTAGGGCTGAACCACACCAGAAAACGATTTTTCTGGCTCACAGTCTTGGGGATTAAATATCTTGCAACATCATTTGACGTCGTCTGCTGCCCCATAAGCCGTACTTCAATGGCTACTCCACCACTCACACTCTCCCACAGCTCGTGAACTTGGATGAGCTCCCTGATCTCTATGGCCTCCAGTTTCATCATCCATAATGTAACTTTCTTAGCCATTTCTACCTCATGGCAGTGTGAAAATTACCACAGATAACAACATAGATCACAGAACTGGCATAGCATTTCTGTTTTACAGTAGGTACTCAATAAATGTTAACTGGTATATGGCTACAGAAGTTACCCCATATGGGGCCGTAGAAGTAGCATATGTAAGAGCACTTGTTGCTCTTACAGAGGACCCAGGCTTTATTCTCATTACCTACATAGTGACTCACAATTGTCTTTAATTCCAGTTACAGGAGATGCAGTGCTCTCTTCTGGATTCTACAAGCACATAGTCATACATGCAGGCAAAACTCCAATACACATATAACAACAAATATATGTGTGTGTGTGTGTGTGTGTGTGTGTGTGTGTGTGTGTGTGTGTGTGTGACAGAGAGAGAGGAAAGAGAGAGAGAAAGAGAGAGAAAGAGAGAGAGAGAGAGAGGAGTCAGGTGGTATGACTAAATATAGGCATATATGCAGGCAAAACTCCCATATGCATACAACAAATATATATCCAGGCAATGGTGGCAAATGCCTTTAATCCTAGCACTCAGAAAGCAGAGGCAGACAAATCTCTATGAGTTTCAGGCTAGCCTTGTCTACAGAGTGAGTTCCAAGAGAGCCAGGGCTACACAGAGAAACCCTGTCTCAAAAAACCTATCTCAAATATACATATATATAGATATAGATAGATAATTTTATATTTTAATTTATAATTTTATATTTACATATGTAATTTTAATGTTATAAAAAATTATCTCATACAAACACACACATATATATACAAACTTATCTCATACAAACACATATACACCCAAACTTACATGCATGATGTTCACACTCTTATTAAAATTTTTCACATAGGGCTTCAGGATGTCAAAGTGGAAGGCAGGTGTCAGCAGGCGGCGTTGGCGGCTCCATTTCTCACCAGCACTCACCAACAACCCATCCCCTGGGAGGGAAGTGATGGCAGTGGGCAAGGGTGGCACCTTCCCCTGGCCCAAAAGGGTATCTCCCGACCCTGACCTTGGTACTCACCTAGCCAGGGCTTCAGGAAGCCATAGAAAATCATTTCCTTAGGGGTCACCGCAGCTAAGGAAATGAGGTGGAACATGAGGTAGAACAATCAGAGGCCATGGAGAGGTTAAAGATGAGATTCCCAGGCCCAAACCAGGGTTGTGCACTTCCCCTCCAAGTACAGCAAGGCAGGAAGGGGACAGGGACAAAGGAAGAAGGGAAGAGGAAGGAGGTGAGGCAGGACCAGACCAGGCTACAGCAGTGAAGAGAGCAAAGGTCAGCCCGACAGAGCACAATATGCCTCGCCACGCCTTCTCATGGCTGCCACATGGTCCATCATGTCTTCCACGTCTAAATGTCATAACCTAAATAAGACCTTTAACAGAGACCTGGGACGCATTGCTTATTCTAGCTCTCTGACATGTCCTGACATGCTCTGTACATAAGATAGGGACACAGTTATGAATACAACACATATGATCTTCCCTGAGATGATACAATATAATCTGACATGGGCATACAACAGTCTGCTATGATCTAACTGTACCCTCCATATAAGCGCAGATAGGATTTAAATATGACCCATTCGCCTCAAATGTAACCTAGACACACCCCAAAATTCCCATGTATCCTCCTTTATACCATACTTAGCATTAAGTATTTAGAGTTAAGGGCTCCCCCATCCTCAGAGACCACAGGTTGCTACCCCCATGTGGTCCCCTTGAAGAGCTACCACTGCCCACCTCCAGCCATGGAGCAGCTTCAGGGCCAACCAGACACAGCTGACCCATCAGATCTTCTGAGGTACTCACCCTCTCTCCTTCCTAAGTCACTTTCCAGCTTAAAGTCCTGAGAAGGGGCTGAAGCTGTAAGACACTGGACCAAGATGGGTGGAGTCCTTGGTGTGTCGTGTGCCTCTTTCAGCATCAGTTTCCTGAACTCTAAACCTTTCTGTTCTGTTCAGTTCTGGTCTATCTGGGCTACTTCAGAATTCTGATAGCAGATGTCATAACCTCCACTCCTGGTAACAACCTCTTGAGAAATGTCCCGACCAATTGATCCGATTATGCGAATGACCCCATAAAAATGATGAATGATTGTAATAATGTTTGGCCATGCTATATTCTGAATCCTATGACACAATAGTCATTACATCAGCTTGCTTGTTTATTTGTTTGCTTGTGAAAAAATAAATTTGTAGACCAGTTGGCCTTGAATGCATAGAATCTGCCTGCCTCTGCCTCTGTACTTGTAGCCTTTAAGGGAGTGCACACTACACCCAGCAGATCCCACATTTTTATTCTAGTTCATTACTTGAGCTGTTTTGCCAAGGACCAAAAAATAAAGATTGTACTTTACGTACACAAATGGCTTTCATCTTTGAACCCTTTGCTTTCATTTAAGAAAGAGCTACAAAGACACGTGTGTCCATTTTTACTTTGTTTCTGTTTAAGACTGCACTCTGATTTGGTGTACTGGTTATTTGTCATCTTATTTGTAAAATATTATGAGACAATCAAGTCACAGTGGTGGATGAAGAATCTGTCCTATCGCCCAAATGAGGCAAAGTTAAGAACTCTTCCTGGAACCACAGGGAATTTTTCCCCACATGAGAGTGAAGCCATCCCAGAGGAGGAAGGAAATAAGAGAGAATGGCTCCAGCAGCATTTTTTTCAAACCTGAATCCAGCTGTGCTTGAAGATTTTTCTCCCTGGATTTTTCTTCCTGCAGATTTCTCTAACTTTTTTCAGTGCCTAGAAATGCAGCCTAAGGCCTGTGTGTGGCAGAAGTGTCTCACCGCTAAGATACACCCCCACGCCAGTAGATTTTCTTTCTTTGCTAAGACCACACCGGGTTGAGTTTCCATCATTCACAATTGAACAGAACCCGACGCTTTGTCCAGGGTTAGTCAGGTTAGTGGCAGTGGCTTCTGTTAGACATGGCTCCATCCTCCCATGCCCAGCCTGACCTGTGCAGGGATGAGAAGAGCCAGGAGACAAGAAAGGGAACAGACAGTGATCCTTGGAAAAATACCTGGGGCCTGGAGTATGGAGCCAATAAACTTAGGGTGGATAAGCCTCAGGATGGGGTAGAAGGGCCCAACCCAACAGAGGTGGACATCATGGAATTGGTGGCTCATTTCAGTCAACAACTTCAGGCCTTCCTCGTTGCTCTTGATCTGGAGATGGAGAAGGTTGAGGTTCATCCTGAGAGGGTGTGTCAGAGGCTCCCACTCTTTTACCAACCCAATCCCATACCACTCTAACTCTGCTAACTGGCTCGTTCATTTATGGCTCTTGCTGAATCAACATGGATTAAACTGTGCACATCACTTTTTATATTCATGTATCTATTTACATATCTCTCTATCTCTGCTTTTTAAGATTTATTGATTTATTATTTGTACATGTGTGTACCTACATATTTTATGCAGACGCTTATAGAGGCCAGGAGAAAGTGTTGCGTCCCCTGGAAGTGCAATTCGAGGTAGTTGTCAGTTGCCTGATGTGGGTGCTAGGTACTGAAGCCAGGTTCTTTGCAAGAGCAGCAAGTGCTCTTAACCACTGAGCCATCTCTCCCACCTCTATTTCCTGGATGGATGGATGGATGGATGGATGGATGGATGGATGGATGGATGAATGGATAGATAATTGATTAATGGGGGCTGGTGAGATGGCTCAGCAGGTAACAGCACCAACTGCTCTTCCAAAGGTCGTGACTTCAAACCCAGCAACCACATGGTGGCTCACAACCACCTGTAATGAAATCTGATTCCCTGTTCTGGTGCGTCTGAAGACAGCTACAGTGTACTCATTTATAATAATGAATAAATCTGTAGGCCAGAGCAAGCAGGGACTGAGCAAGTGGGGTGTACCAGAGCAAGCAGGGTTGACTGGATTAAGCAGAGGTCCTAAAGTCAATTCCCAACAACTAGATGAAGGCTCACAACTATCTGTACAGCTACAGTGTATACTCATATACATAAAATAAAATAAATAAATCTTTAAAAAATAATTGATTGATGGACAAATATGAATGCACAAATGATTTATAAATGTGATACTTAATAGATAAGTAAATGGCACAGAGATACATAATAGATAAATGATAGAGGTAAAATATATTAGATATTAAATAAATGTATGAATATATCTGTATACCTATTTCACCACAAATTATCTGTCCCATTTGTTTCTCTCTGTCTATCATTCTCTGTCCTTATCTCTCTTGCTCTCCCTCTCGTCCTCTGACCTCTCCCTCTGTTCGCCTTTGTGTATCTTTATTAGATTCTTTATATCAGTTCACATCTGCCCTCCTCTCTCCTTACCACTCATGTAAGTTCAGTGTGAGCTCGGTGGATTTTACCCCATCATTGGTCAAGTTTCTCTGCAGTTTTGAAGCAAAGGATGCTTCAAGACACCTACAGTGTTGTCCCCAGATGAGAAGAAAAGTGTGATTATGAGGGAACAGATGGCCAATTTAGGAAGTGGATCCTCATGAAAGGAAGAAGCCTAGGGAAAGAAAGAAGAGGAAGGGGGTGGGGGTGGTGGAGACAGCAGACAATCCAGTAGGGAAAGATCAGAGAAGGAGGACCTAGAAGTGAGCACAGATTGGCCACAGGGAAATCAGGGGCAATCAGTGAAGGGATCATCTTAGAACAATAAAGAGATTCTGGAGAGGATGTCAGAAACAGAATAGCAGAGAGCCATGAAGAGAAAGATCCAAGGGTGACAGAAATGAAGAGCAAGCAGCGAGAGGGACAATGGATAGAGATGACCATGAGGCTATGGAAGAACAAGCAGGCTGGTGGCTTAGTACACAAGAGGGATGTTGGGGATGGATGGACAGGAGCTTACATGACACCAAACAGTCCATCATCACTGTGACCAAGTCGTTAGAAAACATGGATGGGTGAGTTCATCCAGGGTGAAAGTTTTCCAAATGACCGTCAGGAAAATCCAATTGGCGGGAACTTTAGGCTGACCCCTGAAGGGAATCTAAGCTAGATGTACTCAAGAGACTGAGATGATTACGTGATTTCCAACTTGGCAGAGCATGGCATTAACTAAGAGTTGTATCCCTGGGAGAGTTTGTGGAAGGGTTTGTTTCCAGGAAGCATTAACTGAGAAAAGATTCCCCCTCAGAGAGGGGAGCATTTTCTGGCAAGCGCGTCCAACGAGGGGGAAAATGACTCAACTGCCTTGTTGGTGAGTGTGTCTATCCTTCATTAACATCAGACTGCAGCTTCTTTGACCTGCAGTCTTTACTGAAGATCAGCAAATTTCCCTTCATCTTCAAAGCTTTCATGGGTAGATTCAGACAGTGAGGCATCCATATATGTGAACTGTGAAGCTAATTGGCTCTCAGCCTCCTCTGCAGACAACCATTGGTGACCTAGCCAGCTCTTATGACTAGCATCATCCCAGTAAGTTCCTTTGAGAATATAAATACTTTGTATTGAGTCTGTTCCTACAGAGAACCTTCACTAATGCAAATTGTGCTGCCAAGAGTGGTTCTAAAAAAAGAGAATTATAAGGATACTTCTGTCTAGTGGGCTATGGGAATCTGACACTCACTCTGCAATTCGACGAAACCGAAAGCTGCTGTAGTGGTTTTAATGAGAAATGTCCCATATACATTCATTTATTGGAACACTGGTTCACCAGTACGTGGTGCTGCTTGGGGAAGTTATGGAACCTTTAGGAGGTGGAGCCTTGCTGAAGGAAGTATATTACCAGAGCAGGGTTTATAACCTTTTGTTCTCTCTCTCTCTCTCTCTCTCTCTCTCTCTCTCTCTCTCTCT
>NW_022196910.1:4077244-4085539 GCF_008632895.1 Mastomys coucha | reverse complement strand
TCTCTCTCTCTCTCTCTCTCTCTCTCTCTCTCTCTCTCTCTCTCTCCTAGTTATAGATGGAATGTGAGCTTTCTGCTCCCTGCTCCTCCTGTGTCAGGCTGTCCCCACTATGATGGACGCTATCCCCCTGGAACTTTCCTAAAGTTGCTTTTGGTCATGGCATTTGATCACAGAGACAGAAAATAACTACTACCATTGTTGAAGGCTTAGTGGTCTAGAAAACATGGAAAACCAATGGTGTGACCTGCTTAAAAGACTATGCAAGATAAATGCACTCAATATTCCTGACTCACCCACTGTGAGGAGCAAGGGAGGTTATGACTCTCTACATAAAACGTTTTAACATTTCTGGGAAAGTAAGTAATGTAATGATGCTGGCTGGTTGTGTTCAATGTTTCTGGATAAAACAGCAGATGAAAATAAAATGATTTTAACTTCCCAGCTCCCGTTCTGCACAGATTATCTAAAAGCTTATAAGTGTGTCCTAGGAGAGAATCTGTTTTTCTTCTTCTTGTTTTGTTTTTTGTTTGTTTGTTTGTTTGTTTGTTTTTTCAAGACAGGGTTTCTCTGTGTAGCCTTTCTTGTGGAACACTGTGTAGCTGGCTGTAGACCAGGCTAGCCTCAAACTCACAGAAATCCGCCTGCCTCTGCCTCCTGAGTGCTGGGATTAAAGGTGTGCACCACCACTACCTGGCCCTAAAAGAGAATCCTATCTTGAGCGACAATGGGCCTGAAGATGCTGAAGCCAAACACAAGCCCCTGTCATAAAACTAAATGACTTACAATGCAACTTCAGGTCAAAGAATGTTAACAATTAATGTGAGGGCACAGTTTGGTGAAGAGTGAGATACTGTAACTTGAGATAGAGATGCAGAAAGGACCTGAGAGCATAGAACTTGCAAAATTTGGTATGTTTTACCCGAGAAAGATGTCTCCCCGCATTTAATACACAAATGTGCACCCAACTCCACTCCCTGAACTACTTCCCTCTCCACCTTTGTCTGGAAAAGTTAATACTGTGTTGTCTATGAAACCAGTAATGACCTTCCCTGAAAGAAATGCCAAGCAAGATATGTCCAATGCCAATTGGGATCTACCCTCACCACCAGACTCAAGTTTCTGCAGGTCCCACAGTCTGGAATGTGTGTGTGTGTGTGTGTGTGTGTGTGTGTGTGTGTGTGTGTGTCTGTGTCTGTGTGTGTGTATCTGTGTGTATGTATCTGTGTGTGTCTGTGTCTGTGTGTGTATGTATGTGTGTCTCTGTGTGTGTGTGCATGTGATTGTGTATGTATGTATGGAACCAAGCCTACACAGGTAATAAAAACACAGCAAATTACTGAAGATTCCAAAACACCTATGACTCTTACTCCTGTTATAACACCTTCTGTTCCAAGCATGCACCTACAGTCCTGTGAAGTGTGTCCTATGTTCCGTTAAACAGAAGACTGGGCATTTATAAATATTTCCACATGCTATACAGGCACCACCCAAAAAAGGACAGGTGCAACTTTACAGCTTTTCTCTGACAGCCCTAAAGAACATTAGTGAAAGAAAATCTTCACAAGTGTGTACAATCATGTTTTAGCTTAGAAAAGGAGATGATCAAACCTGCAATTATATACTGCTTCTTGGGTCAAATGATTTGGCTCCATGGTGGAGTTCTTAAAAGAGGTGTGATTAAAAAAACTGAAAAGACATTTTGGGAAAGGGAATGTGGTAGAACGCTCTGGATGGGCAAAGGATGTGAAGATAATTGTGTCCCATGTAACTCTCAGCAACAGATGATCTCAGCAGAAGCAGACTTCAGTAATCACGCAGATAGGGTACCGGTACTGTGGGTTGTAGTCAATATCTCTTCCCAGATATCCCCACCATTCACCAGTGGGTCTATGACCAAAGTGGCCAAGTTACACATGGGCTCAACAACACAGGCTTCCACTCACCAAGACTCATCTACTTAGGACTACCATTGAGTGCCAGACCTGCCACCAACAGAGACAAAAATATGACACCGTGCCTGGGAGGACCAGCCAGTAACCTGAGGCAGGTTGACTAGCTTAGAACGCTCCCATCATGGAATGGACATGCGTTTTCCTTACTGAAATAGAAGCTTACTCTAGTTATGAATTTACCTTTCCTGCATGTTAACACTTCTGACAAAACTATCATGTATTCATTTACAGAATTATTTATGCACTGTCATGGCATCCCATCTAATTTTGCTGCTAATGAAGGAACTCATTTCACAGCCACTGAAGTGAAGTAGTGGGCTCATGTTTGTGGAATTCAGTGGTCTTACCATCTCCCACCATCCTGAAGCAGATGGCTTGAAAGAAAAGTGAAATGGCCTTTTAAGAGGACATCTACAGTGCCAATAGGTGGAAATAACTCAGACAGCTGGACAAGTGTTCCAGAAGGCTATATATGCTCTGAAACTGTGTACAATATATGGCACTGTTTCTCCTATAACCAGGATTTACAGTTCAAAAATTAAGCAAGAGATGGAAATGAGAATGGTACCATGTCTAATGACCTCTAGGGACCCGCTAGCAAAATTTTTCTTTCTTGCTCACACAAACTTATGTTCTGCTGACTTACAAGACTTAGTTCCAAATGGGAAGCTGCTTCTGCCGAGAGATATAATAAAAATGCCATTGAGTGAGAGGCTAAGCCTTCCCTTCAGCCATCTTAGATTCCTTATTCCTTCTAATCAACAGGCTAAGAGGTGTATTATTGTGTTATCAGGGGAAACTGATCCAAATGTCCAGAGAAAGAGTGGGCTGCTTCTCCACAATAGAAGGAAGGTTTTGTGTCAGAGGACGCCACTGTCCAAGTTAGGTCAAAGTTGAGCACTCTGTTTTCCTCTTGGTGTTGAGATGAAACAATACAACTACAAAGAGTGCAGAAGATCTTTTAGGGTATCTCTTGTTACCATGTCCTGTGATCAAGGTCAATAGGAAAGTCCAACAATGCAATCCAGGCAGAATGATAATAGTTCTTCAGGGATGAATTTACAGGTCATCCCTCCAGATAAAGCACCAAGACCTTAAGAGATGTTTGCTGAGAGTAGAAGAAATACAGAATGTGTAGTTGAGGAAAGTCGTTAAGAATAAGGGGCTGGCGAGATGGCTCAGCGGGTACGAGCACTGACTGCTCTTCCAAAGGTCCTGAGTTCAGATCCCGGCAACCACATGGTGGCTCACAACCATCCTGATGAGATCTGATGCCCTCTTCTGGACCATCTGAAGATAGCTACAGTGCATTACGCCTAAGCGAGCAGGCCAGAGCTAACAGAGGTCCTGAGTTCAATTCCCAGCAGCCACATGATGGCTGACGGCCATCTGTACAGCTACAGTGTACTCATACACATAAAATAAATAAATAAATCTTTAAAAAGAAAAAAAAAAAAAGAATACCAGCTAAGGGCTAGAGAGATGAGTCAGTAATTAAGAGCACTAACTGCTCTTCCAGAGGTCCTGAGTTCAATTCCCAGCAACCACATGGTGGCTCACAACCATCTGTAATGGGATCTGACGCCCTCTTCTGGTGTTTCTGAAAACAGCAACAATGTATTCACATATATAAAATAAATAAATAAATCTTTTAAAAAAAAATGAAGCTAAGACCATACGATCAGTTACAGAAACAATTACTGTAATTATCATGAAGGCTTCTGTTCTGTTTTGTTAAGGAAATGTTTGTGCACGAACACACAGATATTTAGGTTTTTTTTTTCTCCTACCGCTTTACCATGTAATGTAACATTGGTTGAAATAACATCAGTAGTTAGGCATCCCTCAAATGGCTTTGCCATTTACTCTGGGGGAAAGAATAGTGTAGTCCTTTGTGTGATAATCAGTTCATGTTAGGTGGAGTTGAAACTCTATTATTATCTTCATTTGGTGATTCAGCATGACACAAGAAATAGAGATGAGTGTCAGGTTGACACCAGGTGGGTTTCAAATGGGTCTCCACTGTCAACTTGGCAGGATCTGGAATTAACTAAGAGGAACTCCTCTGGGTGAGCCTATAAGGGGATTTCCTGGAAAGATGAACTGAAGAGGAGACCCTCCCTGTCGATGGGCATCGCCTTCTAGCAGGTAGCCAAGATATAAAGAAGTCTGAGGCCAAACCTACTGCTTGGATCCTGGGCCTTCACTTCCTGACAGTGAGTGTGCCTCTTCTTCATCAGAACTCAAGTTCTGATGGGAGGTCAGAAACACTCCATGATTCTTCCAGGGCTTCAGCAACAGGTTAGAACAGCTGAGGCATCCATCTCCAAGGTCTGAGTAGCTACTGGGTCCCCAGCCTCGCCAACATGCTGAGAGCCATACTGAATTCCCCAGCCCACTGGTTGTACACCATTCTAGTAAGAGAATGACATGATGTATACAGTTCTATGAATGTGGAAAACCATGCCTAATATAGTGTAACTGAGAGGAAGCTCCTGGACTGGGAGAGAGAAAAGGAGGAGGTCCTGATGAGATATGAGAGAAGAGAAGGCAAACAGGGAAGCTGGAAGAAAAGAGAGCTATGGAGAGAAAGCAGCATGTAAATCCAGGCCACTAGAGGTAGCACCCTTACAGGTGACCCTCAAGTGCCAAATGTGGCTCTAGTGGTAGGAAGGCATGAAGCCAAGGGCACTGGATAGGAGTAAGAAGCCTTCCCAGGATGTGTAGCCATTATAAAAGAGGCCCCAGTGGTGCCCTCTAGGAAAACAGGAAAAGTGGCTAGCCTAGTAGCAGAACCCTTCATTTCCTAGGAAGCCTTCACAAGACATTCAGTGTTTCATCCCAACACCACAGAGGAAAACAGAGTGTTCAACTTTGACTTAACTTGGACAATGGAGTCCTCTGATGAATTTTGAGGATGAAGAGCTAGATAAGAAAGAGCGGGAATTGGCAGGGCCAGAGATGGTTCAGAGGTTAAGAGCACTTGTTGATCTTGGAGAGGACCTGGTTTTGATTTCTAGAACCTACAAGGTGGCTCACAACCACCTATAACTCCAGTTCCAGGGAATCCAATGCCTTCTTCTGACCTCTTTGAGCAGCAGGCACATACATGGTACACAAGCATAGATGTTGGCAAGATATATACATATAAAATATAATAAATAAATCTCACTTTTTAACAAAAGAAAGGGCAAAGTCTAAAAAAATTGGAGGAGGGATTGCATCTTGTGCTATTTGGCATCCCTGTGCCTCAGGAGGTACAAACTCTGGCCTGAGGCCAACAGAGATGAACTAAGAAAAGAGCATACCCCATTTATTCCACTAGAAAGACTCAAATCCAACAATGGAAAGTGAAGACAGCATTGGGGGGGGTGGGGTGGGAAGGTAGAACAGGACTGAACAAACGATATGAAGAGACCTCAATGCATGTGTTCTGACAAGAATGTGATCTGAAGTTAGCTGGGAACAAGAAAGGGCAGAAAGGAAAAAAAGCCTCAAAAGGTGGTGTAGACAGAGAGGCCAGGAGTAGATCTGCCAGGTATGTGAGTAGATAGACTCACTCAGCCTCCCTCACTTCTCTGCTGTTGTAGGCCCCTGGCCCTCTCATGACCCCCAGGTTCCTAAGAGCCTTTCCTGACACACCAGACCTTACCTGCTGCCACACTCACCACGTTCAAGTGACCCCAAAACCAGTGCCGTAAAGGGGACTGAGGGAAGCATCGGAGAGAGCAGTAGTTGTCATAGAAGGCACAGATCCAGGTCAGAATTTGAGCCAGGAACAAGGAGGTCCCAACCAACAACAGAAGTTGCCATGAGGAGACAGCCACGGGCCCCAGTCCCAGCCAGGACAGGCTCAGCTGCAGCATCCTGCAAGAAAGATAGGCCAGAAGTGAGATTCTGAGGCCCAGGAGACAGAGGTGGACCTCCATGGTCACTGGACAGCGATGGTGTCTTAAGGACTAGAACGGGACAAGGAAAAGGGACACCCAGGGCTACGCAGGGGAGAGACAGTCTGTATTGGCCTAGACTGAAGCACGCGTAGCAACTGGGAAATCACCAGGCCTTCAGAGCCAACCCAGCTGTAGACAGGGCTTCCACTGTTCAGTCAGGTCCTTCGGTGTGTCCCAAGTCTGGTACCTTTTCTCAGGAGTAATGAGTCCCAGAAACTTCGGCTCTTCACTGAGTCTGTTTTTGATCCCGGCTGCTGACTGTAGGAGGATGAGCTGGGCCGAGCCAATCCCTCCGTGACCCAGCGGACTCCTCCTAGCCTGGGCAGGATGCCAAAATGAGGGGGCGGGGCCAACCCGAAGCAGTTGGAGCCAATCCAGAGTCAGGCAAGCAGGGAATCCTAAGGATTCAACGCCTTCTATCTGAACCAAGACAAAGTTGTCCTTTTTTTAAAAAAAAATATATATTTTTATTAGATATTTTCTTTATTTATATGTCATATGATTTCTCCTTTCCCAGTTTCCCATCCAAAAAAAAAAAAAAAAACAAGCACAAACCCCTGTTGCCTCCCCCTCCCCCTCCCCCTGCTTGCCACCCCAGCCTCTCTCACTTATTGGCCCTGGCATTCCCTACACTGGGGCCAAGGCCCTCTCCTCCCCTTGATGATCGACTTTGCAATCCTCTACTATACACATGCTGCCAGAGCAATCAGTCCCACCATGTGTACTCCTTGGTTGGTGGTTGAGTCCCTGGGAGCTCTGAGGGTACTAGTTAGTTCATATTGTTGTTCATCCTAAGGGGCTGCAAACCCTTCAGCTCCTGAGGTGTCTTGAGACCCAAAGTTTACAATCTCTCCCGTTCTCTCCAGGCTCCGCAGGTCCTCTGCACAGCAAGCAGTGTTTTCCAGTGCGGGACTGAGAGAATCCAAGCCTCTGCCCACCAGCTGCACAGTCTGGCAGAATTCAGGTTCTCCCTCCAAGTAATCCAGTTTCTGGGTGGAGACAAGACTTCCAGAAACAAAGAATCCAACCGTGCTGGAGCCGACTAAAAAAGATTCTGAAGATTAAAACTCTTAGTTGAGGGACCAGAGTTCAGATAGGAAGTGGGTGGGAGCGGTCAAGCTGAGATGCCAGGAGTTGTGGGGAAATCCAGGCAGGCACGGAGAGAGCTGAGCTGTAGGGCTCCGCGTCTGCGGCACCATGTTGAGAGCTCCAAGAGGAAAACTCCATTCGCATATAAAGCCAAGCCCATCTGAATAACACTATTTTTCATTCAACTAGAAGGGTAAAAGCCCAAGGATGTGCAGTGATGGATTTCAAGTTGTAAAAGATATCTATAACTGCCAACCCAGACTGCTGCATTCAGCAAAGCTGTCTGTCATAAAGGAAGGACTTTTTAAAAAATTATCCACGGTAAAAATAGAACAAAGGCTTTTATGAGCACTGAGCCAGCTCTACAGAAGATGCCTGATAGAATCCTTCAGGCTGAAAGGGGGTGGGGGTGGGGGTGGGGGGGAATCAGGCCACAAAGTCCAGGAAAAAATAAAACACACTAGAACAGTATTGAAGCAAGAGAGGGAGGAGGGGGGAAACAAAATCAACAAAATTGCAGGAAATCAACACACACCTTTCACTAAGTCCGGTGTTCTCGGTCTCTAGTGCACCCCAGAAAAAGGCACAAGCTAGTAGATTGGATCAACATCTGAAGCCATGCATATGTTGCTTCCAAGAAATACCTCACTACAAAAGACAGACACTCCCTTAGGGTGAGACAATAGGTGAAACTATCTCAGGGGATAGTAAGATGGCTCAGTGTGTTACTGTACCTGCTGCCAAGCCTAACAGCTTCACTTTGATCCATAGACCCGACATGATGGAAGGAGAGAATTGATTCTGTATGCTGCCCTATGGCCTCCACACACGTGGCCTGACAAGCATGCACACACACACACACACACACACACACACACACACACACAAATAAATAAATAAAATGTTAGTTCACAGACTTTTAAGGGTACTCCAAGGAAATGGACCTAGGACACAAGCAAGCAGATGTGTTGCTGTTCTATCATCTGATAAAAGGATCTTCAAACCAAAACTAGTGAGAAAGGATAGAGCCCAATGAGATGCTTCCATGGGTAAAAGAGACTCTTGCCACCATAGTCAACACAAGCCTGACAACCTCATCTAAATTAAGAGGCAGTGTCCTCGTGGGGTGCCTGTTGGTATCTATGAAAAGGAGCCGGCCACAAAGTATTATGGTCTCAACAGCAGCTGAATTCTAACATTACATTCTCTGTGTGTGTGTGTGCGCGCTCATGGTGTGTGTGTGTGTGTGTGTGTGTGCACTCATGGTGTGTGTGTCTGTGTGTGCACCCATGGTGTGTGTGTCT
>NW_022196910.1:4066524-4077177 GCF_008632895.1 Mastomys coucha | reverse complement strand
ATGGTGTGTGTGTCTGTGTGTGCACCCATGGTGTGTGTGTCTGTGTGCACCCATGGTGTGTGTGTGTGCACTCGTGGTGTGTGTGTGCACCCATGGTGTATGTGTCTGTGTGTGTGTGTGTGTGTGTGCACCCATGGCGTGTGTGTCTGTGTGTGTGTCATGTTGTGTGTGTCATGTTGTGTGTGTGCATTCATGGTGTGTGTATGTGTGTGTGCACCCATGGTGTGTGTTTCTGTGTGTGTGTCATGCTGTGTGTGTGCATTCATGGTGTGTGTGTGTGTGCACCCATGGTGTGTGTGTCTGTGTGTGTGTGCACTCATGTTGTGTGTGTGTGTGCACCTATGGTGTGTGTGTCTGTGTGTGTGTGTCATGTGTGAGTGTGCACTCGTGGTGTGCATGTGTGTGCATCTATGGTGTGTGTGTCTATGTGGTGTGTCATGTGTGAGTGTGCACTCATGGTGTGTGTGTGTATGTGCACTTATGGTGTGTGTGTGTGTGTTTTGAGACTGTCATTTTGTTTTTTGTTGTTGTTTGTTTTTGGTTAAATGACATCATTGATCAAATGGACTTAACAGACATTTACAGAACATTCCATCTAAGCGTGCCAGAGTACACACTCTCCTCAGCAACTTATGGAACTGCTAATAGTGAAAGACCCCATAGGGAGTTCCCGCTCAAGTCCTGGGAGGCATGCACCCGAAGAACATGACAGGCCATCTTGATGTAAAAAAAAAACATGAGGCATTTTTATTTCAGAGCTCTGGTTCAACCCCCAATCTCACACAGGAGACCAGGAATTGGCCACGAATCTCAGAGGTTAGGGGATTTTATAGGAAAAAGGTCTGGGGAGACAAAGGAATTGGTGTGGCTATACATGATTGGCTATTTTGAATGTCGTTCGTCCAGATCAGAGTTGAGAATTCTTAAAAAAAAAGTGAAATTCCTAGCAAGAGGGGAGAGTGCTATTCAAAGTTCATACTGACCCTTAGCTAATACTTAAGAAAACCAAATGGCCCAGGGTCCATCACTCAATGTCTGGCCAGGTGTGTTTCAGGCGCCTCGGCCGGGCACCTCCTTGCCTTATCTCTGAGATTGCACTCCCCTGGTCAGCTTTTCCCTGGCCCAGCTGCTTCTTGTAGGCCTGGCTCCTGGCTCCTGCGGGTTTTCAGTACTGGTCTCAAATTTAACTCTTTCAATCCCAGGCTTATGTGGGCGAGTTCGCGCTGAAATTTTATCTTTCTTCTTTTCAATAGCAGACCACAAGCATGCCTGAGGCCCGTCTCCTGAGTGATTCTACATGTTGTCAAGTTGGCAATTAACACTCACCATCACAGTGGGTATCTTAGTTATGGTGGTGGTGAACCTAAATCATCCCCCGATTTAGAATCACCATGGAAACAGACGATTTAGAATCACCATGGAAACGGACCTCTGAATGTGTGCACAAGGCTTCCAGAAAGGTTTAGCTGAGAACAGAAGACTCACCTTGAACGTCGGCTGCACCATTCTCTGTTCTGGAGTTCCAAGCTGAATGAAAAAGAGGAAGTTCAGGTTAGAACTAAACTGGAAGCTCCTTCCCAACTGGGTGAAGGTGCTATGTCAGTGATGGAGAACTATTGACAGGTGTACTCACCTGTGGACTCAGTGTATGTAGGGGTTTGAATGAGAAATGTCCCTCATAGTATTAGCATTTGAACACCTGATGCCCAGCTTTTGGGGAGCTTAGGTGGTACAGCTAAGGAAGTATATCACTGGGGGCCAGGCTTTGGGATTTTAAAAGCCTCCCCTGCTTCCAGTTTGTTCTCTCTCCCTTGTGCTTGCAGTTCAACACGTGAGCTCTCAGCTTCCTGATCCAGCCACCATGTCTACCGCATCCTGCAATGCTTCTCTTGTCATTGTGGGTTCTAACCCTCTGGAACTATGAGCTACCATAAACCTTTTTCCTTGACCTTTCCAGGCCCCTCTTTCCTTTGACCAAGTTGCCTTGGTCAACATGTTTTATCACAGCAATAGGAAAACAACTTAGACAGTGTGCTAGGTCAATAACTGAGCAGGCAAGACGTATGCACTGGAGCAATAGTGGCAAGTCTGTTACGGGGGTAGCCACTTTCTTTCTGTTTGGTTTTGAAATCTACTCCACAAGAAAGAATTCCTATCTGATGATGTAAACTGCACCCATCAAAACCCTATGAAACTGTGGCTATGGAGGTCATAGTTCCTTGGGTGTGTATTAGTTGGGATTTCTATTGTCATGATAAAACACCATAACCAAAAGTGACTTGGGAAGGAAAGGGTTTATGTCATCTTATGTTTCCAGGTAATAGTCCATCACTGAATGAAGTCATGGCAGGAACTCCAGGTAATAGTCCATCACTGAATGGAGTCATGGCAGGAACGTAAGCAGAAGCCATGGAATAACACTGCTTACCAGCTTGATTTTCATGGCTTGCTCAGCCTGCTTATTTACACAACACTGGGCCACTGGGCCACTGGGCCATTGGGCCACCGGGCCAGGGGTAGCACCCTCCCACATCAATTATTAATCAAGAAACTGCTCTACAGACTTGCCTTCAGGCAATCTGGATGAGGACATTTTCTCAGTTGAGAGTCCTTCTTCCCAAATGACTCTAGCTGATATCAAGTTGTCATAAAACTAACCAGGACAGGGCATAAGGTACTGTGCCCAGCCCCTCAAATTGTTTTCTATATATTTGTTTTTTATGCCTACAGGTTAATGCTACTCTCAGCCTTGGCCAGGGGAGCTTCTTTGTGGAGTGAGCAATAGTATTTGCAACTGCTCAAAATTGGTCAAAGTGATAATAACATGTGACTGTTGAATGCTCAGTCATAAACGAGGCATGTATACCACCTCTTACAAGGCTCAAGGAACTTTAAGAGCCAGAACGTTGTAGGATAATGGAATGGAGTATTGTGGTAGGCTTTCCTCCAAGGCTATTGGACTGGCTACTGCACTCTTGAATTCACAACAGCTATGATTACCTGCCTGAGACCTGTCCAAAATTGGGTCTGCCAAATCCTCCCAGAAGGTGGAAGAGAGTCACAATGTTTCACCCCTTCCTAGTGATCTATTGGCTAATGGTTGCTGGGAGAGGGAGACATTTTCTTCAGTGGCATAGCTATGGGTAATGTGTATTACCTATGGGTAATGTGCATACACTGACCTCTCACCAGTGCCTCTGCAAGCAACCCTAATAGAACTCATTGAAACACATGCACACACACACACACACACACACACACGCAGATAGAGAGAGAGGGAGAGAGAGAGAGAGAGAGAGAGAGAGAGAGAGAGAGAGAGAGAGAGAGGTAGGAAAGGCTACAGGTAAAGATACCTTCTACCAAGCCTGAGCAGCTGAGTTCACTGCCTGGGATCCCTAGGGCAGAAGGAAAGAACTGACTCCGACTCCTGCAAGCTGTCTTCTGACATCTGCCCACATGCCATGGGTATGCACACAAAGAAATACATAAAATTTAAAGGCATAAAAGTTGAAAAGAAATGAGCTAGGCATGGGAATAAATGAAAGAGCAGATACCAATAGCCAGTAATGGAGGGTGATTAGGTCAAAATGCATTTTGTATATATGTGAAATGTCCAAATAAAACCCATTGTTATGCAGGATTGTTATATGTTAATTAAAAACATTAAAGGGAGGAAGCAAGATGAAAAACAGCTTTTCTCCCTCTCCTCGCATGCTGACTTCAGACACAGGGTGTAAAGCTGCCTTACACTACTCCGCTAGAACGTCCCAACCGTCCCAACCGAAGGTCTGTACTCTTGAATTGTAAATATAACTCATCCTTCCTGAAGTTGCCTTCATTGGGTATTTGTCACAGTAAGAAAAGTAACCAATATGCAAAACTGGTATTGAGAACAAAGTCAGTGCTGTGATAAATTTGACTGTGTGGTTCACGGGCTTTGGGCCTGGTTTGCAAGAGGGATAAGGAGAAGTTTTGAACTTCCATCTAAAAAAGAAAGAAGTGGTGGGCCATGATGGTAGGAGTTTGGACAGTAGAGTGCTGATATGTAGACAGTAGAGGCTCAGTTCATGAGGTTTCAGCGGGGATCAAGACTCTCTGGGGAACTGAGCTAGAGGTCGCTCCTGTTGTGACATGATAAAGAATCATGCTACAGGGCTGGAGAGAGGGCACTGGTTGGTCCTCCCAGCACCCACATGGCAGTTCACAACTGACTATAACACCAGTTCTTGGAGATCCAGTGCCCCCTTCTGACCTCCCCAGGCAGCAGACATACATGTGGTGTACAGACACACACAGAGGCAAAACACATTCAATGAAATGAAGAGTGAGACTTTTTTTTTTTTTTCAAAGAATCTGGCTCTGCTCTGCCGTGATCTGAGAAGCTGAGCTTAGATAAACGTCGGAGCACAGTCTTGTGCCCTATGTATTCAGAATACAGAATTCAGCTGATTTCTGGGCCCCAAGATCTATTTGCAGTCCATGTTAGTAGCTTTCTAACAAGTGGTGCAGTTTTCCTCTTAACCCGGTTAGCTCTCAAATAATTGAGACTAAGCTATTACATTTATGTAACAAGCTTTAAGAGCTCAACTACTGAGCAGTGTTAGTCTATTTTAATCCTCTAAACTAATCTGGCTACCTCCCGGATAAAATTCCAGAAATACTTGCATTTTAGTACTAATCTGACTCTCTCTGGGCTCCAGATGTTTTCTCATGTCTCCTGGACTCCCTTCCTGTGACTAATCCCCACTTTCTCTCTCTTCTTTCCCCTTCCCTGCCTGTAAGGAAGTTTGGTCTTATTCTCTCCTCTACTCAGGCACTGGCTGCTCAGCTTCTTTACTGACCAATCAGGAAATAACTGGGGAGCAATGTTTACATGACATTGAGAGATGGGAGATTCTCAGAATAAGGATTGCAACCAGCTATGGGAGCACAGAAGTCAGCATTTGAATAATACAAGAATAATCTTGGCTGGGTGGTGGTGGCATACGCCTTCAATCTCAGCACTTGGGAGGCAGAGACAGGCAGATTTCTGAGCTCGAGGCCAGCCTGGTCTACAGAGTGAGTTCCAGGACAGCCAGGGCTACACGAAGAAATCCTTGAAAAAAAAAATCTTTACACAGGGTATAATAACATTATGCCTCCAAGTCAGGACCTAGCATCATCATGGATATTGAAGAATCTCCTGTATAAATGTGGTGTAAAGAGTGCTCCCCAATTATCTCTAAATGGTTAATAAAAGCCTGGACATAGAAAGACCAGACTTCTGATCCCAGCCAAGGGTACTGGAGAGAAGAGTGAGGTAGGTGGGGATTCAGGAGAAGAAGGGTCATGAGGTAGGGAAGAAGATGGTTGCCATGAGGAGGAATCACCAAGGGAGTTCTCCGTGAGGACAGAGAGTTAGTTATAGCAAAGTGAGCCAAGAAGAGACTAAATACAAGTAACTCGGAGCATGTGCCTGGGAAATAGCTAAGATGGCACAGAGGTCTAGGATGTCTGTTCAGTGTTATTGTGCTTAAAGCTTGTTGAACAAATCAATAGATCCTTGTCTCAATCATTTGGAAGCTAGCCAGGTGTGATGGCTATCCCTGGTTGTGAACTTGACTACATCTGGAATGAACTACAATCCAGAAATGGAGAGCACGTCTGTGGTTCAGATCTTGAGGCATAGTTGCCATGAAAAGCTTAGGCCCAGGTAAGGTAGTATTCACCTTTAATTCCAGGAAAAAGAGAAAAACAGATCTTTGAGTTCAAGGCCAGCCTGGGACAGGGCAAGTTCCAAATCCAGGTGTGGTGGTTCACACCTTTAATCGGGCCATACCTTCTGCTGGAGGCCTACATAAGGACAACGGAAGAAGGTAATGTTTGTTCTACATTTTGCTTGCAGTTACTTGCCAGCACATCTGTTGGGACCTATATCTTTAGGATTCCAGCTTATACAGAAGGGCAGCTAAAACACCCAACTTTGCATTAGGTTCCACAAGATATGTCCTACCATAAGGTTCCAACCATGAATGGTTCCAATATATCCGTGGGCTATTGAAATGGCTGAGTGGCCTGGTGTCTGATCCCATGTTGGATAGACAGAACTAGCACCTCAGTGTTGTCTTATGACCTTCTCATGTGTGTTATAGCTAATGAATTCATTAATTCACACATACATACACACACACACACACACATACACACACATACACATATATGAGGAATATTGCTGAAGGAATTCCCTACTGCAAAATGGCCACTTAGAAGGAATTTTCCCCTAAGGTTAACCTCAAAGGCATGCAGAGGTCACAGCAGCTGTGGTCCAAGAAATCCAGGTTATATCTCCAGCTGGCAGCAGAGCTTAGCATCTTCAATGTGGCAATAGTGAAGATTTATATCAAAATTCCAGAAAACCTCTGAAGTCAAGCACTGTGTATTCAGGTAAGATTTCCTGCAAGATGGATGTGAGCAGCAGTTGCTCAAACCTGGACGATCAAGCCTAAGCCCCAGTAGAAACCATAAGATGCTGTAAATACAGAACCGTTGGATATCCACTGAGGAGAACTTCAGGCACAAAGTGAAACTGGTTCAAGAAAGAGTCTATGTGAGCTTCAGCAGGCAGAGTAGGAGAAGCAGGACTACTGGAGCCCAGAGGAGCCAATCATAAGCCCCAGGTGCCAGAGCTGGAGGTGTTCTGCTTTTCTGGATGGCTTTCAGTCTTGCTATGGTCTCATTTCTCCATTTTGTAGTGCAAAATTTATTCTGAGCTATTATGTTTTGGAAATATGCAACTTGCTTTTTTAAAAAATGTGCTATGTGGACTGAAGAGATAATTCAGCATTTAAGAAGGCTGGCTTCTCATGTGCAGGACCTGGATTTGATTCCCAGCACACATATAGCTGTTCACAACTGTCTGTGACTCTGGTCCCAGGAGATCTGATGACCTCTTCTGGCCTCCATGGGACACAGGTGGTACAATACACGTGAGCAAAACATCCATACTCGTTTAGTTAATTAATTTTAAAAATTAAGTGTTGTGTCGGATGCATTGAGTGATACTGTACCTGGGGAGATGTAAGCAAATGTTCACTCATCCCACACAGGGAATCAACAACAGACCAGAATAAAGATGCTGCAAAAGTCCAACTTATGCAAGTGTGGGTGAGGGCTCCCTACAATAGCAAAGATGATTCAAAGACAGCTGCATCACCAAAAGCTTATCTTAACAAGGATGACAGCTCAAAAAACCTGGAACTCTAAAACTTACTACATGTACAACTTGCAGGTAACTCAATAGGTCAAAGAGTCTCTCCACTATTTTTACAGCTTATATCAGCTTGGAAAAGTAGGAGGCCTGATGAACCTAGTCAATTTCTAGGTCTTCCTGAAGCTGTTGAGTTGTTTATTAAAATATATTTATATCGGTTTCTCCTTTCCCTTTCTGCCCTCCAACCCCAAACATGCACATCACACACCACGTGCTATCTCCCAAATCATAGACTCTGACCTCTCTTTCTTTAACTTATATGTGTGTGTCTGTCTGTCTGTCTGTCTGTTCTGTCTGTTGATGGATGTTTGGATAGATATTGAACATGTACCATATAAATACAATGGAGTATTATCTACCCATAGAAAAGTGTGAAGTCACATTGTGTTCAAGAAAATGGACAGAACTGGAGGTCATCATGTTAAGTGAAAGACAAACATTACATTTGCTCTTTGTGGGAGCTGGAAAGGAAAAGACATGAAAACAGATAGAGGGCCATTAGGGAAGAGGAAGAGAATAAGGTAGGGGTAAAGAGAAAAGTAATATCATTGAATATGACCCTGTATATTATATATGTGTATGAAAATGGCAAATTGAACCCATTATTTTTACAATTAATAAACACTAGAAAAACTCTTTTTTTTTTTAAATCAAGGTACATCCAACCTGCACTTTAAGGGCCACATTCTACCCCCCCAGGATAGCTATGAGTGTCCCTAATACAAAAAAATCACGAACTTATTTAAACCATTCTAAGAGTTGGCGGAAGGGGGCTGGAGAAGTGACCCAGTGGTTAAGAGCATGTACCGCTCTGTAGAGTGCCTCACTCTGCTTCCCAGGTCAGGTGGCTTCAAATGTGTCTGTACTGCAAGGGCATCTGCCCTCACATGCACATACTCACACACTTAGACTCTGTGGTGGTTTGAAAATGCTTGGCCCAAGGAGTGGCACTCTTTGGAAGTGTGGCCTTGTTGGAGGAACTGTGTCACCATGGGTGTGGTCTTTAAGACCCTCATCCTAGCTGCCTGGGAGACAGTCTTCTCCTAGCTTGGCCTTCAGATGAAGATGCAGAACTCTCAGCTCCTCCTCACCATGTACCTGGATGCTACCATGATCCCACCTTGATGAACTTACACGACTGAACCTCTGAACCTGTAAGCCAGCCCCAATTAAATGTTTAAGAATTGCCTTGGTCATGGTGTCCGTACACAGCAGTAAAATCCTAAAGCAAACACATAATTAAAATTTTTAGTTTTATATTTTTTTTTTTGCTAACTTGATTATGTGTTTCCTGGACATCAATTTCATAGATGTCAATGCCATGTGAAAACATCAAAATATTACTGTTGTCTCTTTCTCTAAAGATCCAGTCCAGGGATGAAGCCTGTTTCTCTCCTTGAGTCTGACCAGTCTCCATGACTTCTTGAACAGTGGAATTTATATCATAGAAGGTCCACAGTTTCGTTCCAGTCCCACTACACTACACAATCTTGACCCCAGTAGACATGTTAAGAGGAAACCCAAGCAGCCACAAGGAGAGGCCTTGTCTGAAAGGCCATGAGATCCCCAACTGTTTGTCAGCCATGTTCGAAATGTCTCCTTCCTATTCAGATTAACTGCTCTATTCAATAGAACATAGATAATAATGCTCAATAGAGCATAGAAAGCCAGCCCTGCTGAGCCCTCCCCAAAGTATGAATTTCTACAAGCATAAGCAGTTTCCCATAATTACTACTTTTTACAACCAGCCAAGGAGGGATGGAGGGAGGGAAAGAGAGGAGTGTTTACCATACTACTTAGCACATGGTTAGAATGGACAGAATGGAGCACATGCTTAACACCTGCTTCATGACAGAATGACGACATAGGCACCAGCTATGATGCTGTGTCCTTTGTCACACAGTCAAGGAACTGACTGCTGTGAGCCCCCTCACGAGTTCTCTGACTCTTAGCAGGCTGTTAGGAAAGCGGTGCACAACTGGCTTGGTATAAGACAGACCAAGACCCAAGCTCTGCCACTCACCAGCCAATGATTCACACTTGAATGGAAAAAATAATAAGAAAGAAAGGATATGTCTGCCCCTAGGTATGGTAGAGAAGAATGTTTATTGTAGATAAAATAGAGAGCATAGCTGGAGGCAGAGATTTCTAAAAGAGTCCAGAGTGAACATGGTCAGGCTGAGCTGAGCCATGTGAGGAGAGGGTAAGAAAGGGGAGAGGGAAGAAGGGTGTCTTAGTTAGGGGTTTTATGCTGTGAACAGGCACCATGACCAAGGCAAGTCTTATAAGGACAACATTTAATTGGGGCTGGCTTAGAGGTTCAGAAGTTCAGCCCATTATCACCAAAGTGGGAACATGGCAGCATCTAGACAGGTGTGATGCAGGCAGAGCTGAGAGTTCTACATCTTCATTTGAAGGCTGCTAGCAGAAGACTGACTTCCAGGCAGCTAGGACGAGGGTCTTAAAGCCCATGCCCACAGTGACACACCTACTCCAAGGCCACACCTTCAAATAGTACCACTCACTGGGCCAAACATATTCAAACCACTACAAGACAAGAGGGTACCGGGTGCAGCACCCAAGAGGGCAAAGGTACAAGAAGGGGTGGGTAACCAAAATGGTTGGATTATGTAGATAAGAAGAGCCTAGCCCATCTACCACCACCACCAGGCAAGAGAGTTCAGGGCAGGAGCAGGGTATGCAAGGACTCTGTGACTGGTTGGGCTGAGGGATGCTGAAAGAACCTGGAAGCCAGGTGCACTTTGATATGTTAAATAGGCACCTCAGTCATTTGTCACGGGGTTTGAGACCTAACTATACTCTGGTCTTAAATCCCTCCTTGGTAATCAGGACCCAAGAGTAGGACTACAGGAGCTGGAGGAGCCAGCGTGGCATCTTACTTTGAACTCACCAGCAGCAGACCCTGATACAAGGATTCCAGGGTAAAAACTTTCCTTGGCAGCAATCCTACCACAAGGTTTCAACTGCCAAGTGTCTCTTTGGGAGAGTATCCCAGGAGACCTCAGAAACACTCCTGGGGAAGTGGAGTGGGAAAGAGAGGTGGGAGCCAAGGACAACCGTGAGGGGAGTTTACAGTGCTCCGTTCTGGGCAGAGAGAATGGAACACTCACCTCAGAGTCATCCCAGCCACAGTGAAGAGCCAGTGCTGCTTCAAAGGCAGTGTCTCTCTAGAGTGTGGAGCCTGCACTACAAGGGTCAAGGCTGGGTACTGGGGCATGGAACTGTGACACTGACCATAAGCACAGCTGGTGTGGGAGGTTGCAGGCACAGGGAATGGTGTTTTTCCTGCTTTGCCACAAACACATGAACACATATTGTGGAGAGCCGCGAACCGCCACACCTCAAAGATGGCGCTGGCTGCCGCCCCCCCCCGCCAGTCTGAT
>NW_022196910.1:4060094-4063095 GCF_008632895.1 Mastomys coucha | reverse complement strand
AATAAACTGCATGAGAAGAGCCCGAGAGAGTGTTGCGTCATTCTTGCTGGTCGAGGGTGGTCGTGACAACATATTACATACATGCATACATACTTTACATACACACGCACACACAGACGCTAAGATGTGTGCATGCTGCCACCTAGACACATTCGAGGTCACCAGTGCACACAAGATGGAGCAGACCTGCGGGCATTCACACATAAACATTGGAATTCTTGGAAGAACTTCAGAGGCTGGTGCCTCTCGCCAGCAGAGGGAGCCTCTTACACACATATGAGAGAAACAGGGTGCCTCCTCCCGAGCCTCGTTGTCTTAAAAGAATCAATCACACAGACGACTGTATACACAGGCCTAGTGGTGCCATCTGAAACCCTGTCTTAAGAAAGAGCGTCAGCAGGAAGGCTTGAACTGTGGCCACATTCCTCCCTCCCTCCTCTCATTCATTCACCTTCACGAGGTCCATGAATTTTGACACTGTAAGACTCACAGTACCAAGGAAAATGGAGGAGCAGAGAAGAGCAGTCCGGTGCCCAAGGCCACCTCTAGGAAAGGCTCTACAAGGATTAGATCTCATAAATATTGCCTTCCCAAACCAAAATTTTGTGGTTCTTTTGTTTTGTCATGTTGCTGGAGGACGACAAGGTTGCATATGAAAAAAACTGAGACGACTTTGGAGAGTGACGGGTTTGTGGAGCTCCTCCATCCTGGTGACAATGTAGGAGTGACAGCACCACCGAGAGCCAAGTAGCTAGGATTGAGGCCTGTAAGCTTACCACTCCGCCCGCCAAGTACCGTGGACAGTGGACATCGACCGACGATCCCATAATGTGCCACCAGGGGTCGCCCCAGGACACAAGGCGGCTCTGCCACTGCCACAGGCTTTAAATTCAGTGTAGCAGATCCTCCAGGCACCTGCTGGTTCCCCATGCTAGACGAAGGCTTAGGATCTAAGTTGAGACCCCAAGACAAGGATATTGAGTGAGTTCCTTCCCTCCAAGACCTTAGTTTTAGCGTCTACTAAATGAGATAAGCAGAGTCATCCAAACTGTGGAGCGGTGCGTGGCTATTTAAGTAAGCCTTTCCCGGTCCCTGCTCGTCCCTGACTCCCTGTTGTTGTTTGCTCTCTGTCCACTCCCCTTCCTCCATTATGCCCCCACCACCCAGATGCAAACAGTAACTGTAATGAGATTCACATGAGACCTAATGCTTCCTGTGCTCTTCCCAGGCTCCGCTGAGGTAGGCAAACACTCCATTCCAACCACATCCCCACACGTGCTTTCTGGAGACTGGGTGTTCGCAGGGCCCTAGCTGGCCTTGAACTGGAGATAGAATGACTCTTTCCACATGTTCACACCTGATCCGTGCACTGCTCCACAGTTTGGATGACTTCTGATTATCTCATTTAACAGACACTGAAACTCCTGTGAGCTCTTCGTGCTCTTTCCCAACCCAGGCCTTTGCTGACGCTGTCCCTCGGCCTGCGAACGCTCTTCCCTTCCCATGGTCCACTCTACTTCTGCTCTTACTTCAGCTACAGACTTCCCTTGGCCCTCCACTCTCCATACCTCTGTCAGATTCACCCAGAACCGGGGGGGAGGGTCTCATGTTTGAAGCATTTGTCATACGTTGTAAATAATCATTCACAGGTATAATTGTTCAACTTCTGCTCCTCTCAGATGAGAAGGAAGAACTAGGCTGGGCTGGATGCCTGGCCCCATCCCAGGAGACAATGAATTAATATGCCATCTATTGACCAAATAAACAGTGCACAAATTGTCCCCAAAAATCTGAGTTTAGTTCCAGATCAAACAAGTATGTCCCAGTTGCTTCCCAACTGCCAAGAGGCCCACCTCCCAACCTTGGGCTCCATATCTGGGACGGGGTGAGGTGGTAGGTAGGTGTCTGGATCCTCTTGCTTTTACTCTCACTCTTAAAATTGAGAAAATTCAGCAAAGGGACGGTGACCAAGAAGGAAGGGGCTTGCAAGGGTCCGGGTTTACAAAACAACAAGAAAGCCTAAATCCTGAGATTCAGCTTCAACAGTCCTTCCATGGAGCTGTGGGTCTCAGGAAAGGCGATGTTGAAGATTCAGGACTGCAACCTGAGGCTCCAGCTTCTAAATCCTTGGTTAAGAAGCAAACTTGGGCATAGCCAGAGGGAAAACCAGAGGATACAGCCCCAGCGGTGAGTCTTAGGTCCAAGGAAGTCTCTATGGGCCGGGCCTAGGAATCAGAATCCCGCAGGGCCAGGGTAATCTGACTTATGCTGGGGGGCGTGGTTCAGGCCAGAGGGGCGAGGCCTAGCATGATTCGCTCACGCTGAAGGGCCGGTGAGAGTAATTCAAAGCGGAACTTTGACCTCAAAGGGTGGAATCAAATCCCAAGGGCGGGGTCTTGTCCTGAGGGGCGAAGTCAGCACCAACAAGATGCTCCTCTACAAAGCTTCGTCCTCCAGTAGTCAACGCCCTCAATGTCTTGGGGGCGGATCCAGGCTATTGGAGGCGTGGTCTAGGCCTGAGCGGGCGGAGCCTGAATCCCAGGATCTGCGGAGCAAGGGCACACTCAGGCCCGCGAGGGTAGCGGCTCCACGTTGAGCCAAAGACCGTTCTCCGTGCGTAGAATAAGCTCCGGCTTCCTCCGCACCTTGCGGGTTCGGTCCACGCTCAGGCGGAAGCGCAGCAGCGTCAGCGCCACAACCACACGCATCTCTGCCATAGCGAAGCTCTGCCCGATGCAGTTCCTGCAGGAAGGGTTCAAATCAGAGACTCAAGCATTCTTAGGATGTGCAACCCTGGAGTCAAACGTTGAAATCCTAGCACACAGCTTACTACTACCAATGCATTCTGACCGATGAGCGCCCTTATCTAAGCTTCAGTTCCTTCCTATATAGAACCCGAAAGATGACAGCATCACAGAGCTACTGGAAGTATGTGAGCCCAGAACCCCGGGTCTGACATACTACCTGTTCATGTGTTCTCTCTCTCCCTCTCCCTCCCTCC
>NW_022196910.1:4034551-4059775 GCF_008632895.1 Mastomys coucha | reverse complement strand
CGAACTCAGAAATCCACCTGTCTCTGCCTCCCAAGTGCTGGGATTAAAGGCGTGCGCCACTACTGCCCGGAGGGGTATCCTGTTCTCAAGGACGGAATTGCAGTCTGATTCGAACCTCTTGGTTCAGTTAGGGAAGCAGAGGGGACTTGACTTGACAGAAATTACTCGTGGGTGGCGCTTGGTCCCTGCTTCCATGGGGCACACTCCTGATCTGACACTGAGTCTGCCCCTCCCATTTGTAGTGATGTTTGAGGTTAATAGAGGCCTTACCTGGGACCTGCTGAGAAAGGTACAAAGGCCAGCGGAGAGCGCTGCTGTGGGGTGTCCGGGTCAAAACGGTAAGGATTGTATACCTAGACAAGAATTGCCTGGGTGAATGTGGGGACTGTCCCAACCATCCAGCCCACCTGCACCTCAACCTCTGAGGACCCCTATAGCGGGAACACCTTGGTGCCATTTGTTCCAATCTATCTCACACACTACAGCCTATCCATGCCTGTCTCCTGTTGTCAAGCACCCAGGCTCTTTTTCTACCTCAGGGCCTTTGCACTCGTTGTCTCCTCAGCCTGAAACAGGCCTCTCCCTGTCTTCATACTGATTAGGTCTCAGTTCAGACATTGCCTTGTCTTTGGGGCCTCTCTGGATTCCTTGAGAGTAGTTCCCTCCACCCCATCTGTTTTTACCTCCTTAGAACATTTAGCAGTGCCCCAAATGACCTTATCTATTGGCTCGTTGTCATGAGCTTTACTTTACCCATGAGGGTATAGGCAGTGCCATTATAGGTTATCACTGTTAAGCACAGGAGTGTGTGACACACCATAGGTGCCTAATGACTGTTTGTTGACCTTGTGAATCAACAAGGACTGAATGAATCCGTAGGTAACAGCAGGGCCAGTCCCTGCAAGCAGCCCTGAGAAGGAGCCATGGCCATGGGATGACAAAAGCAGAAACTTACCTTAGAGTCAGGCCACACTAAGGGGTTGTAATGGGTCCCGTAGATGCTGACCAAGCAGATAATTCCTGGGGGAGACATTCAGAATGAGTGGAGCCCAAGGGAGTCTCTGGACACACACACACACACACACACACACACACACACACCCTCACCTCTTCCTGTAGTCATAGGATGGATCCCTGTGAGCCAGCTACCACTTCCTGTCCATCCTTCTGTGGAAACACTTGCTGCCTCTCTCTAGCCCTTGCACCTGCCCTCACCGTCCATACAGGATGACACTTTTGCCCCTAGGCCTGCCATTGCTCCTGCTGCCCCCCTTGGCTCCCTTCTTCCCTCTGGATAGAGTCAGGCGCCCGTGCTTGGCATTCGAGGCCCTCACCATCTGCACTCTGAAGTTCTGCTCCATAAACACACTTGCTCTTACACCTTGGAGAATGTGGCCCTTCCTCGTTTCCTCCCTGGATGGAGTCTGCTCTCCATCCTGGGCTTCGAATTGGTGGAGTCTCTCCTTAGAGGCTGGATGGTACCTAGGCCTGAGCTCCCAGCATCACCACAAATACAGCTTGGTTCTTGGAGAATAGATGCCAACTAAACAAAACTGGTTCTCGGGTCCAGCCCCTCCCCAAATGTTCAGCATGTTAAAAATGATTTCTGTGAAATCCAGAGGACAAGGGTTCAAGCCACACATGCCATCATCACCATCATCATCATCATCATCATCCTATTTTTTTAAAGACGCTGACCTTCTGCCATTAATACCTACCCAGATCCAGCCCTACCTCACCCACTCCTTCCTTTCCATCTGGATACAGACACTTCTACCTCCTCTATACACATCTAAGTTTCCCTCTGATGATCAGTTTTGTCAACTTGATACAATCTAGAATCACCTGGAAAGGGAGTCTCCATGAGGGATTGCCTAGATTCGATTGGTCTATAGGCATGCCAGGAAGAAATTTTCTTTTTTTTTTTTAATTCATTTTTATTTTATGTGTACTCTATGTGAGAGAGTGTGTGTGTTTATACATGACATGTGTGTGGGGCCAGAAGTGAGTGTCAGACTCCCTGATGCTGGAGTTATAGGTGGTTGTGAAGTGCCCAACAAGGTGCTTAGAACTGAACTCAGGTCCTTTAGAGGAGTAGCAAGTGCTTTTGTTTGTTTATTTTTAGGTTTATTTGTTTATTATGTATATGACTATTTTACCTGTATGTGCAACACATGCATACCTGGTACCTACAGAGATAAAAATGGGGTCTTGGATCCCCTAGAACCAGAGTTATAGATAGTTGTGAGCCATTACTCTTACAGTGCTGAGCCAACTCTCCAGCCTCCATAAATATTTTTCTTAATTGATTACTGGGTGCTGGAGAGATGGCTCAGTGGTTGGCATCACTGACTGCTCTTCCAAAGGTCCTGAGTTCAATTCCCAGCAACCACATGGTGGCTCACAGCCATCTAGAATGGGATCTGATACCCTCTTCTGGTGGGTCTGAAGACAGCAACAGTGTACTCATATACACAAAGAAAATAAATATTTTTTTTTAATTCTTAATTGATTATTTAAGGTGGGAAGACCTACTGAATGTGGGTAGCACTGTTTCATGGGCTAGGGCCTGGACAGAATATAAAGAAGAGAATTGAACTCTGGCGTGCATGTAGGCATCCATTGTTCTTTGCTCTTATCTGTGACTGCAATATGACTGAGTATTTTATGTCTCTGTCACCCTGACTCCTCTGCCACAACAGACTATAACCAGCAATCATGAACCAAACAAAGGCTTTACCCCTAAAGTTCCCTTTGTTGGGTTATATTATTACATTGACAGGAAATGAAACTAAGACATCTTCATCACTCCCAAAGCAACACATACCCAGGGATCTTTCCCATCATAGGGACCCTGTACCCACAGCAGGCATGGCCAGACCCCTGTGAACAGTGCCCCAGCATCAGAGGAGACAGAGCAGGCACCTTTGGGGATGACGCGTCCATCTGGCAGCTTGATGTCCTCTGTGCAGCGACGAGAGATGAGGGTCACAGGTGGGAACTGTCGAAGGCTCTCCTTGATGCACATGGTGGTGAAAGGCAACTGAGTCAGGTCATCCCTGAAGAGAAAGGAACTGTGACTCCCTGAACACATGCACACACACACACACACACACACACACACACACACACACACATACACACACACCAGAATGTCTGTGGAGGACCAGTTCAGTCCAAATGGCCCCAGAGTTTGTGCAATTTGCACATGTCCCAGGCAGGTATCATGTGTGTGACTGACCAATGTCCTCCTAATTTGTAATTTGTATTTCACAGTACCTTATGTCGGCCTACATGCTGCCATGCTTCCCACCATGATGGAAATGGACTAAACCTCTGAAACTGTAAGAAAGCCCCAATTAAATTTTATAAAGAGCTGCCATGGCGTGTCTCTACAACAATAGAACACTAAGACACCAGCTTTTGTTTTAGCATGAATTTTCGTTCGCGTTTGCAAG
Organism: Mastomys coucha; assembly: GCF_008632895.1. Lineage (NCBI taxonomy): Eukaryota > Metazoa > Chordata > Mammalia > Rodentia > Muridae > Mastomys > Mastomys coucha. The sequence continues at coordinate 4,056,317 of NW_022196910.1, read as the reverse complement.
ATGAGCATTTTGCCAATGGGGCATCTCCCAAAATTTTTGCTTTGTTTTGTTTTGTTTTGTTTTGTTTTGTTTTTGGAAAGCGATTCAATTAGCCAAGGCTTGCCTCAATTTCAATATGTAGACTAGGCTGGCCTTGATCCTCCTGCTTCATCCTTTTGAAAACTGGAATGTCAGGTGTGCCACCATGTCTGGCTTCAGTGTAGGCTCTCTGCAGCACTCAGAGTCAGCTTACATCTTTTTTTGTTGTTGTTGTTATTTTGTTTTTTGTTTTTTTGTTTTTGTTTTTGTTTTTCGAGACAGGGTTTCTCTGTACAGCTCTGGCTGTCCTGGTACTCACTCTGTAGGCCAGGCTGGCCTCGAACTCAGAAATCTGCCTGCCTCTGCCTCCCAAGTGTTGGGATTAAAGGCGTGCGCCACCACTGCCCAGCATTAGTTTACATCTTAAGACTGTCTTCCTGTTCTCTATTCTGCACTTCCTCTCTGCATCATGATCACGTGGCATGCCATTTCATCCAGACTGAAACATTCTATCCCAAAGGGTGATGTGTCTAAAGACACTGTTTACAGGACAGTAGGCTGCCCCACTCATACTGAGCTTCACCAGGTGACTTGCCTTCTCCACAATGTTTCAGTGCACATGGAACATTTTTTACACTTCTGGAATCTGCATTGAGAAGAACATGCCCCAGATCCTAGGAGAGTTAGAAGGTCTTTGGAGAAGACCTGAACCCAGCCAACAATTTGGAAGCAGCCTCACTCCATTCAATGAAGCCCAGTAGCCATGGAAATCCGGTGTGGGTCAAAGCTATAACTAAATGCTTGCCACAAGCCACTGAATTTGAGGGATGTATGTTATGTGGTGGGACAGCAGCAGCTGCTGATGACGTTGTCCTGGGAACTGCTGACCTGGGGACAGGCATCACAATCATTCAGTATGAATTGGAACTCTGAAAGCTGCAAGGACTTGTCTGAGGCCACACAATCAGAAAGTGGCAGAGAGTCATACCCAAGACTCATTTTTCTCCCTTCAGTCCTCCTGACCCTCCAAACTGACCAGTCCAGCTCTTCCAGCTCTCGGCCTTTCATGACTTCTTGGATCTCCTCCCGGCACTTCTCCTGGTACTCTGGATACTTTGCCAGGTTGAACAGTGCCCATGACAGCCCACTAGATGTTGTGTCATGACCTGTGGGCAGACAGATGTCGGGAGATTAGAGAGTCCCCCGGGGTGTTCCCCACAGCAGGAGGATGGTGGTACTTCCCACGGCCCCTCAGCCTCACTCCACATCCTTACCTTCAAACATGAAAGTATCTGCCTCAGCCCGGATGTCCTCATCAGACAGTTCTCTCCCCTCTTCATCCTGAAATGGACAGTGGAGGATGCTGAGCTCACTGTAATAAACGTCTGCACTCACTTCCTACATCCTAGGGGCTCCCCAGAGTCAGAGATACCTATTTCCCCATTTGCCTTTCATTTCTTTCTTCCTCCCTTTCTACTTTTATTTTTTTCATTTATTGATTTATTGTGTGCACACATTTATTTAGTGTGAGTATTTAGTACCCACACATGAGCACTGTGTACAGATGCATACTCTATGGTGCACATATGAGAATCAGAGGACAACTTGCTGAGGTCATTTCTCTCCTTCAGACATGTGGGTACCAGGGATTGAACTCAGGTTGTCAGGCTTTGCAGCAATCGTACTCACCAGCTTTAGCCATATTCTCAGATTGTCTGTCTCTTCCACCCCACTCTATCAGAGACTCCACGTGCAGCCCAGACTGGTCTCAAACTTGTGATCCTCCTATCTCAGTCTCCCAGAAATTGGAGTTACAAATGTGCACCACTGTGCCCAGCTTGCTATCCTGCCCTGCCTCTCTTAAACTAATGGGTGTAAATAGTCCAGAGTGAAGAACGCAACCTACTATAAGAAAGGCAGGGGGTGGGGAGGAGGAGGAACATCAAAGGGAGTTCATACAAGCATCGCTTGAAAATTATGTTACAGTCCAAAATACAAATTAGGAGGACAAAAAGATGGGTTAAAAGGAAAAGGTGTCCCCTGCCCATCCCAATAGCCTGAGTCCAATTCTCAGAACCCACATGGTATAAAAAGAGAATCAGCTCCTACAATTTGCCCCTGACATCCATTTTTTCCACAGGTCATGTGGCCCAGAGTAGTCTCAAGTTCATAATCCTGTTTCAACCTCCCAAGTCCTAAGATTATGTGTTACCACAGCCAGCTATTCTAAGTTACCTAGAGATAACTTAAGTCTACAAAAGGACCAACACCATTTTTGTATGTCACTCCTGCAGTTTCTGACAGCCATTTATTCTCTGGGTAGCCAACAACTTTGTCATTAGGTCTTATTAGCACCAAGATACAAGAGACAGGTACCATGATCTCCATCAAATACCCTCTAAGTGGCAGAGCCATGACTGGAATCCAGAACTATATCAAAAATTCCACACAAGAAGCTGGGCATGGTGTCATACCCCTGTGATACCAGCACTGGGGACATGGAGGCAGAAGGATCAGAAATTCAAAGTCATCCTCAGCTACACAAGGATTTTGAGGTTAGTATTGGCTAGAAGAGACACAGCCTCAAAATAACAATAAATACATACATACATACATACATACATACATACATACATACATACATAAAAAGTAGAGCAACAAACAAGATAAGCTGGACAGATAGCTAAGAGTGCTTGCTGCTCTGGTAGAAGACCTGGGCTTGGTTCTCAGCACCCATATCAGGTAGCTTACAACTGCCTACAACTCCAGCTCCAAGGAGTCTGACCCTCTTCTGGACTCCAAGGATGGGTGTACTCAGATACACACATGCACACATGTTTAAAAGTATAATAAATGAAAGAAAACCAAGGGATTGGAGGGAAGGTCTTGAAGGTAAGAGCACTTGCAGTACAAATAGGAAGACCTGAGTTTAGATCTCCAACACCCATGTAAAAAAGAATAAAGGAAAGAAAGAAAGGAAGGAAGGAAGGGAGGAAGGAAGGAAGGAAGGAAGGAAGGGAGAAAGAGGGAAGAAAGAAGGAAAGATAGAAGAGAAAGAAAGAAAGAGAGAAAGAAAAAAGAGAAAGAAAGAGGAAGGAAGGGAGGGAGGAAGGAAGGAAGGAAGGAAGGAAGGAAGGAAGGAAGGAAGGAAGGAAGGAAGAAAGTCATAGCTTGGTGTGCATTGGGAACAGAGACACACAGATCTCTATTGTTGGCTAGCTAGACAACCAAACTAGATGAAATGGCAAGACTCCAGTCCTATGAGAGACTCTGTCTCAATGCAGTAAGTCAGAGAGCAAGAGGAAGACACAAGCTTTCTGCTCTAGCTTGCCAAATCCAAATGTGCCTGCATAGGCACCCACACCCACACACTTACATACACATCATACACACAAATCCACATAAGAATGAGATGCAGCTGAATGATTGAGCACTCGCCTCATATCCTTTATGCCTGGCTTCAAGTCTCAGAACTCCAGTGATAATAAAAATAAGAGCATTTTGGCTGGAAGTTTGCTCAGTGGTTACAAGCACTTGCTGCTCTTCTAAGACCCTCATTCACTTCCTAGCATCTTGTGTGGAATGGCTTCCAACTATCTGTAACTCCAGATATCTACTGCCCTCTTCTGACTTCCGTGGGCATTGGCACTTGTATGCACACACCCACGAATAGACATGTGATTAAAAACAAGAGTATCTGCACAGAACCTATAAACACATTCTTGTATACTTTAATCCATGAGGAGGAAACAGACAAGCTGGGCATGGTGGCATACATGTAACCTCACCATCCAGGAGGCTGAGAAGGATTGTGGAGTTTAAGTTTAAGGTCAACCTGAGAACTTGAGAGGGAAAGGAAGGGGGTGGAGATAAATAGGATGAGCTGGCAAGATGGCTCAGCGAGTGAAGGCACCTTGACACCAAGCCCAGTGGACCTGAGTTGATTCCTAGGACCAGACCCACATAGTTGAAGGAGAAAAGAACTCCCAGGAGTTGTCTTCTGACCTCTCACAGAGACTCTGTAGCAGGCATGTGCACCCCAGATTTAGAGAGAAACACACACACACACCAATCAGTGTGACTGTTTTGTTTTGAGACAGGATCTCAGTACAGAGCCCTGGCTGTCCTGGATCTTGCTTTATGGACTCCCCTGGCCTCTAACTCAGGACTCTGCCTGCCTCTGCCTCTGCCTCCTGAGTATTGGGATTAAAGGCATGTATCACATGATTGGCCAATCACTGTAATTAAAAAGTTTTGTTTTAAAAGAAGGAAGCTGTGCTTGTGTCCAGGACAGAGCTTAATTGTTTCGATGGCAGTTGTTCCAGCAGAATTCACAGCCTTAATTCTTAATTAATTAATTCTTAATTCTTAAGTATACAGGGCTGTTCCACAGGACAGACCACATACTAGACTATAATGGGGCTCATTAAATTAAAAGGATTGAAATACCCTGTTGTGACATCTGAATGAACCTACCCATGTTATGCACCTACCCCTTACTGTAATTCCCACAACTTTGAGCATCATTTTGTGTTTGTTTGTTTTTCAGCAGTGAGTGCAATTCCCAGCCGGCCTCTAGGGGTAGGAGCCCGCTTCCACCAGTTCTCACCTTGGCCAGTAGCAGCACATCTATGAAGTCCAAGGTCTTGCCCTGCTTGGACTTCAGCCATGCTTCAGCGCCCTGCTGGCGCAGCGCCCGCCGCCGCTCCTGAATGACTTCAGTGGTGAAGTTGTGCACCGTGTCGCAGGCCTGGCGGAAGCGCCGCCCGTCGGCTGTGAGGTAGTAGATGAAATCCAGGTAGTGATGCAAGCGGTATTGGCGCCGCACCACCAGAGCGCTCAGTTCGATAATGGAAGAGATGTAATCGCTCATTCTCCTGCAGAGAGAAGGGCTGTGAGCCACCTGCACGGCCCGGAGACACACTTGGGGCCCAGAGTCCGTTGCATAACGACAAACAGAGGCCTTACATTAACCTGTTTTGTTATGTTTTAAAATTATTCTTTATGTTATGTGTACGCATGTTTCCCAGCGTGTATGTATGTCTGTGCAGCACACATGTGTGCAGTGCCTGAAGAGACCAAAAGGAAGTGTGATCCACTGGGCTGGAGTTACAGATAATTGTGAGCTGCCATGTGGGTGTCTGGAAATGAACAGTGAGCTCTCTAAGGGCAGCAAGCGTTCTTAATAGCTGGGCCATCTCTCTGACCCAAATATTTTCTTTTAATCTATATCTCCCCCTCTCTGCACTCGTGTGTGTGTGTGTGTGTGTGTGTGTGTGTGTGCATATGTGTTGCTAGAGATGGAATGCAAAGGTTTGCATATTCTTCTAGGCAAGCACTTTGCTGTCACCAGCCTCTCGTTGTTTTGAAATGGGATCTCATGTTGCCCAGGATGAACTCAAACTCACAATGTAGCAAAGCCTTGAACTTCTGACTTTCCTGCCCTTACCCACCCAAGCACTTGAATTATACCTCCACACGTGTCTTATTTTATTCAAATGCTTTTTGTCTTATCATTATTTTTTACTTATTTTATGTGTACAAGTGCTTTATTTGCACATCCGTACACCACATGTGTTTCTGGTGCCCTCAGAAGTCAGAAGAGGGAGTCTGATCACCTGGAACTAGAGTTACAAATGGTGGTGAACTGCCAGATGGATGCTAGGGATCAAACCTGGATCCTCTGCAATAGCATCAAGTGCTCTTAATCACTTAGATACCTCTCCTGCTGGGAGGGGGAGTAGTCCTGAGTGTATGAATGCCCACCACATGCATGCAGGTGCCCTGCAAGGCCAGAAGAGTACACCAGATGCCCTGGAAGTGGCTTCTAATTGCCATCCTGAGTGCTTAGAACCAAATACCAGTCCTCTGCAAGACATTATGTGCTTGTAGCCTGCTTTATTTTATTTTATCACACAAGACTGGAGATGGAGCTGAGGGTGTTCTACATGAGAGACATAGTGCTTCTCAGCTGCACAACCAGCCCCATAACAAACATTGAGGCATGGACTGAGTAATTGTTATTTTATTAGTTCAGTCATTAAATATTCAGTGAACGCTTTTTACATGCTGGAGAAACTGCCAAATCACTTTATCCTTAGAGCAACTCTCAAGGCCAGATATGTTCATCTTTGCCTTACAAAGGACTGGAGGCTGTGGCTCTGTCCTGTAATCCCAATACTCAGGAGGGGGGAATCAGGAGGATCAGGAGGCCACCCTGGGTACCGTATGAAGGCCTGTGTCATAAACAAGGAAGATGGGATGGAGGCATGAACCAGCCCTCGAGAGCACATGCTGCTCTCACAGAGGGTTCAGGTTTGACTCTCAGCAGCCATGTTGGACCCTCACAGCTGCCTGTAACTCCAGCTCCAGAGCATATGACACCTCTAGATTCTATAGGTACTCGTGTACACATAGCCATAATATTTAAAGATAGTAAGTTTTTCATATATATATATGTATGTATGTATACGTACATACATATGTAAGAAGAGAAGGAAGTGAGACAAGGAAGGAGAAAGGGGGATAAGGATGAAGAAAAAACAACACAGGAAGAAGAGGAAGAAAAGGAAGAAGAAATAAGAGGGAAGAAGGGATAAGAAGGAGAGGAGGAGGGAGAAAAGAGAAAGGAGAACTATGAAATGAAAGAATGAGCTGAACATTTCTAGGCTATGCCCTCTCCGTGGAGAAATGGGGAGAATAATGTTTCCTTAAGCATCTACTTCGTGCCAAGGCACTAAGTGACACTGGTTTGCTTACTTATTATGTATTTATGTGTTTTGTTTTGATTGGTTTGTTTGTTTGTTTGTTTGTTGCTTGCTTCCTTGCTTGGCTTTTGAGATAGGTTCTTACGAGGTGACCCAGGATAGCCTAGAACTCTCTATGCAAGCTGGCCTTGATTCTGAGCAATCTGCTCACCTCTGACTCCAGAGCACTGAGATCATGCGCCACCAATGTTGTCTGAGATTTTTGAGACTGGATTTCACTACCTTGTCCCGGCTTAACTCAAACTCAGCATCCTCTTGCCTCAACCTCTCAAATGCTGAGATTAGGAATCCCAGGCATAGACTACCACCCCCAGCTAAAATCTCATTTAATCCTTCTTATAAGAGAACTAAAGCTGAGAGAGGTGATGTCACCTTGAGGCTTATCCAGGAAGAAAAAGAAAGAAACCATGGTTTCTTTCTAAGGGTGCATGGCCCTAGCTTGCATCACAACAGGGAAGGTCCCTCTCTCCTCCTACCCCCACCCACCCTGGGGGCCAGACTTACTCCTGACAGTCACTGTTGTAACTGAACACACATTTCTGAAGGCTGTCCAGGGTCATGAGGCTGACGTGCTCGAACATGTCAAAGGAGGTCACTGAGCCCTCTGCCAGGTGCCGCCGCCATTTAGCCTGTAAGGGAGAAACACAGCAACCAGGCATGAAGAACACAAACCACAAGCTGGTCAGACAGGAGCCAGGAAGATCCTCACTGCCAATCCAGTTCATATATAACAAGGGATGCCCCACCCCAAGCTCCATTTGGGGCCTCACTAGATGAGGCCAACCTCTTCTTAGTCTTAGGACTCACGTGCATGATGTTTGTGCACTGGTTGAAAATCTTCATGTAGGGCTTCAGGATGTCAAAGTGGAAGGCAGGTGTGAGCAGGCGGCGGTGCCGACTCCATTTGTTCCCTTTGCTGATCAAAAGTCCATCCCCTGAACACAGAAACACAAGGCTAGAAGCCTATCCCTGCTGAAGCCCTCCAAGGGACCCCATACCCTTCCCTTCTTCCCTGTGTAAAAGATAACCAATCCGTATGGCTCCTGTTTCAGTATGAGGTGTGCTTTGAGCCCACTGGAGAATCACAGAGGAGGAGGCACTGGCCCCATCTTCCCCAACTGCCTACTTTATGTGATCTCAGTTCATCCTAAGATTGAAAGGTTATAGGAAGTCTAAGGCCGTATATCAGAAGCAGAGAGAATCCTCAGCCCCCTAGATACACACCAGATGGGGCTTTTACCTTGAAGTACTGGGATAGGAATCTGGGAAGGGGACAATGCTGGACACAAGAAGGGTAAGGACCTCCTTGAAGGACTCACCTAATGAGAAATCTAAGGGGCAGAGAAATATTAGAAATACAAAAGCCAGTTTGGGATCAAATTGGGGGATGGGCGGCCATTTGCCTTTTCTCTAGGCTAACATTGAATTCTGTGGTGTGTTTTAAGATAAACTGACTTACTTTCCTTACTCTGAGTCTCTAGTACTCTTATTATGAAGTGAGGATCATTGTTTCCCAAAACACCAACTCCATCCTCCCCTTAGGCACTTACCTAGCCAAGGCTTCAGGAAGCTATAGAAAAAGTCATCCTTGGGTGCGATGGCAGCTGTGGAGAGAGGACCAGCAATGATTCTAGACAGCATTCTGACCTTTTACCTCTGTGTGTGATTGTCTCAGGCCTCTTCTCTGGGCTCCTGCTTCCCATCTGGCCCTATCTTCACAGCTTGAGAAATCTTACAACATGCAGATCAGAACATGAGTCTCTCCCACTCAGACACCTTTCATGGCTCTCCATTGCTCTTGTAGAAAGAGCTTGGAGTTGGGCATGGTGTACAGTATGCTTGTACATTATGGTTATACACTATGCTTGTAATCCAAGCAGTTGAGAGGCTAAGTCGGGAGGATCACTGTAAATTTCAGGACAGCATCAGCTATATACATAGTGAATTCCAAGCCAATCTGGGCTTCTGTGTAATAATAGCTTTTCCTTGCAGGGTTGGGGAGGAGGTGGCGGGAACCTTGCACCTACAAGATAGCTCTGAATGGAAGGATGCTTTCCTACCTGATGACCTGGAACTCAGAAGGAAGAAGGAGAAAACTGACTCCCACAAGTTGTCCTCTGGCATCCACATACATCGTGTGGTACCTACTTAGGCTATCATACACACACATGCATACACACACACACACACACACACACACACACCCCAAGTTAATAAATATGAAAGAAACCCAGGCTTTAGAAAAAATATCTATCTGTCTGTCATATCTATCTATCTATCTATCTATCTATCTATCTATCTATCTATCTATCTATCTATGTGTGTAGGCACACATACATGCCCTAGCACTTGTATGGAGGTCAGAGGACAACTTGTAGGAGTCAGTACTCCCCTTCCATCTGGATCACAGAGATCAAATTCATTTTGTCAGGCTTGCCAACAATCTCATTTACCTGCTGAGTCATCTCATTGGCCCTGAATGTTGGCCTTTCTTATATTAAAAAATACAAATAAAAAATAATCAAATAAAAAAGAATCCATTCTCAGCCTACCACTGCTGGCTCTGCCTTATCCAGTCCCTCATGCGCCTTCCACTCAGCTCTTCAACAATCTCACAGCATACGGTCACTCACATAAGCAGCCGGCTGTGTTCCCATAGGAAGGAGGACACCCTCTAACCTTCCCTGCGCTTTGCTATCAGCTCTGGCCATCTGAGTCACAGCATTCCTACAGACAGCCTTACTTTCCCTGTCTGTCTGCTATGCTGGCCCAAGGGGATCGAATCTGTCAGCACTGACAGCGTCTTTGCCAAGCCACCCACCTGTCATTTTCATTTTCAAAGGGCTCATTTTCAAAGCCAGCTGTGATCAGCCCTGGTCCAGACTTTGCTCCAAGCAGACAGCTCCACCCTCTGAGCCCTCACTACTCTGCCACACAGAACCAACACAGAGCCTCTCTGCTCCTTAATAGTGTCAGGTGCCCCTGGTGGTTGGAGAGCAGAGAGCGTGCCTGTGTTCCCCAGAGTTCTGATGCAGGAGGCAGAAGATCGAAGTCAGCTTGTGATACATAGCGAGATTCTCTTAGTTGATAAGGCACTTACCTACATTGCAAGCACAGGGCAGAGTTTGCTCCCCAGAACCCATATTTAAACAGTAACAACAAAGCCAATGAGACTGTGAGTGGGCAGGTGAGATGACTCAGCGGGTAAAGGTGCTTATGGCCAAGCCTGAACACCTAAGTTCCCATCTCGGGTCCCACAAGGTGGAGAGAACCAACCCATGTGGCTTGTTCTCTGACCTCTTCACATGTGCTGTGGCATTAGAGGGTCTCTGCTCCCCTCTCCACATCCCAGCAATGTGGGGATAAAGAGAAGCAAATGTCAGGAACTCACGGGTCAGCCAACTTTGCCTACTTGGCAAGCTCCAGGCCAGTGAGAGATCCTGTCTCAAAAATAAAGTGGGCAGAACCTGAGGAATGACAGCTGAGGTCTCCACATGCATACATGCATGTATACATATACCCCCAAACTAACACACACACACACACCCCAAAAGCTGGACATTGCCCAAGTCACAAGTTAAAGGATCAGGAAGGCCCCATTTTCCTTTTCTAACCCACATCTACCAAGTTTTCTGCCTGGATCTGGCTGTCATCACAGTCAGGGAAACTAACATGGCAGGTTTGGCTGAGCTTGCACTAATGAGGCCGATCAGGGTGACCTACAGCAGGGTGTTGAGGTAAGTTTCCTGCTACTGGTGGCTTTGGATAAAAACCTGCATTATACAGCTGCTTATTGTTGTAGAGTGCAAGCTTTGCAGTGAAATCTAGGAAGTGACCCCAAATCACTGTGAGACATCATACAAGAACTTCAAAGAGACGGATGCTGTTTGGCACTACGAGGTTCAGAACATCAGTGGATCCCAGATCTTTGTAGATGATGTTACAAAGACTGCTAACAGCAAAAACACAGAGAAATCAAATCTGATGCAATAAGATGGTTTTGGTGGTGTGTACCTGCAAGCCCAGGAGAAGGCAGGAAGTTTGGAAGTTCAAGACCACCTTGAACTACATAGTAAGTTCAAAGCCAGCCTGGGACACCTGAGACAGCCAAAAAAAAAAAAAAAATCTTTCATTCAGTGAATGAATGAATCAAAGGGTGGATGGATGACAGAAAAAGTAGGAGTTGGGAAAATGGCTCTGAAAGTAAGAGCACTTGTCATGTAAGCATGAGGACTGAGTGCTGGTCCCAGAACCCAGGGGAAAAAATCATGGGCAGGGAGATGGTTCTGTGGGTAAAGGTACTTGTCATCAGGCTTAAAGATCTGAGTTAGATCCTCAGAAACCCCACGGTTAAAAGAGAGAATAGATTCTTGCAAGTTGTTCTCTCACCTCTACATATGTGGTGTGGCTCACGTCTACCCCAACACACATATGAAATACATAAATAAATAGTAATTATAATTATGAAAACAAGTCAGACCTGGCTGCATCCACCTTGACCCCAGTGCTGGAGAGTGAAAACAGAATATCTAAGGCTCACAGGCCACCAGCCTCGGTAAGGACATGCCCCTTGTACTACAAGTGTGCACAGTCACATATACACGTATGCACAGACACATACACACATGCATACTTGTTTTTAATTTCAAAAGAATAAAGCAAAGAAAGGGAAGAAAGGAGAAATGAATATTGGATGGATGGATGAATGGATGGATGGATGGATGGATGGATGGATGGATAATTGGGGCTGGTGGGTGGATAGATATGGGACTGTGAAAGGCAGCCTGCTTGCTGGTTGAGCTAGGTTTAAACCCCCGGAGACCCAGCAGGTGTTCCTACAAGGGACAGAAGGTGTTTTCGGAGCCCCCAGACACTTGGCTCCTGACATGACGGCTCAGCTCCATAATTCTATGGCCATCAGTCACGTAGGGCAACGCCCCAAGCACCTGGTATTCTGTCTGGACTCCATCCCCACACTTACCTGGCAACAGCCAGGTATGCTCCTCCCCACAGTTACCTGGCAACAGCCAGGTAGGCCTGGCCCACTATAAAAGGGGCTCTTGCCTCCTCCTTTCTCCCTTACCCTTACTCCCTTACTCTCTTGCTCTTGCCTTTCTCTCTTGCTCTCTTGTTCCCCCTCTCTCTGCATTCCCTTCCCCCTCTCTCCACGTGGCCATGTCTGGCCTCTCCTTCTCTACACTCTCCCTCTCTCTACCTTTCTCTGCCTCTACTACCCTCTTAGCTCCCCTTCCTAGACACTCCTCCCTGCAAAAGGTATTTAACCTCAGGCCCTCCATGAAAAAGTGGGGTATGGTTTCACTCATCACAACTTTCTGCCATTGACAATAAACGCCTTAAAACCATGGACTGCCTCTTCTCATAGGGACCTGCCTCATAGGGAACAATGGAGCAGGTCTTCCTTAAAGAGCCACATCTAATCTCCCTGCAGGAGGCCTCTCTGCATTCTCAGCCAGTCTGAGAAGCTAGCAACCATGTAAGATCTCAAAACAAAGTGGTCACTCCTACAGAGGGGCTAGAGGAGTTTAGCAACTGAAGCTTAGGGCAGGTAGGAGAGAATGAAATAAGAAACTTTTCCAGGTGGGAAGATAGCAGCACTCAGCAATTGTGCTAGTAGGCAAGTTGTAAAGAAACAAACTGTGTGGGTGTGTGTTGTCCAAGGATTCGAGAGAACCCAGGTTGGGGCTGGTAGCGTGGTCACCTCCCAGTACAAAGGTGGTAGAGTAAAACTACACACAACACGTGTATGCATGTATGCATGAATAGATGATGATTGGGAGGGTAGAGGGACAGATGAGGGGATAAGTATGCAGACAGATGTGTGGCTGTTCAGCCAGATGGATAAATGGATGGATGGATGGATGGATGGATGGATGGATGGATGGATGGATGGATGGATGATGGATAGATGGATGGGTGGGTGGATGGATGGATGGATGAATGGATGGGTGAATGAATGAATGAATGGTCGCATGGATGGATGGTTACATCCTCCTTGTACAGCACAGAAAGGTTTGAGAGGAGAGACATCCAAGAAGCAAATATGTACACCCAGTGTGACTCAGCCACCAACGCACACTCCCCTCCCTGCGTTGGCAAACTGTATGCCCAGTCATCCTTCATCAGCACACCTGTTCTGTTGCCTTTCTGTGCCCAACCCATGCAAGGTGATGCATCCTGGTGACCTAAGGATGGCTTAGCTCCACTCCCTGCCTTCAGGAGCTCCTGGGTAGGGTGGGAAAGGGAAGGAGAGGTCCACACCAGCCAAAAGGCAGAGAGTGTATCCGGTGCTATGAAAGCCATGGGGAAAGGCTACTGGAAGGCAGAGGAGGCTTCCTAGTGGAGGAGGCACTGATGGCAGACGGCAGGGTATCATCTCTCTCCTCTCTTAGCTCTAGAATCCAGGCTAAAGTAGTCAGGAAGTCTTACTGACACCCAGAGCTGTTTCCCTGCTGCCTGGCTCACATACCTACCTTGGCCCTAGCCCCCCAGGATAAAGTACAAGCCCATCTGCTCCTTGGTCCAGCTTCTACTTAACTCTCAACCTCATTTCCTATTTCCCCACAAATATGCCTTCCACTCCAACCAAGCCTGGGTACCTGAATTCCTATAATACCTTCCAACGTCTGTATCTCTGGACTGACGAGCCTCTCTATCTTGAACTCTACACCTGCCTAACTCCTACGCATCCTTCAAAGCTTCACTTTATTGACCCGTTTTCCAGGAAGCTCTTTGCTTTCCCATCCTCTGTCCTATCCCGAACTCTCTCACTGTCCCTCCGTGATGGCCATGCTAGAAGGAGAAACTGCCTCTACCAGGCTGGTAATGCCACATCAAAAGAAAAGGCTTCAGAAAGGTTCCTGCAACATGGCGCCCTGCTCAGAGGAGCTTGTACACACAAAACTGTCCTAGCACCTCAGTCTAGGGCCAGACTTCAACCATGCCACTACTTGTTATGTAAACCTAGTTAGACAATTCACCACTCTGGCCCTCCATCTCACTTTCTTCTTTAAAAAAAAAAAAATTACACTTATGTGTGTGTGTGTGTGTGTGTGTGTGTGTGTGTGTGTGTGTGTGTGTGTGTACATGAGAGTGTACGCTTCAAGCAAGATGTGAAGGTGGAGGTCAAAGGACAACTTGCAAGAGGAGCTTCTCTCCTTCCGTTGTGGGGACTCTAGGGTCCCTCTGGTCACCAGGCTTGGCAGCAAGCCCTCTCCCTCCCTCCTGGCACAGGGCAGCTGCTCCTTGAATCTGCACGTGTCAGTGGCTGATGAACCAACAGTCGGCTAGTCCGTTACTCTGATTACAATTATCACTTATTGGTAGCAAACACTTAAGAGAGGAAGACTTGGGAAGCCCGTCAGTGAACAATGAATGTACAGCCATTTGCTGGAAAACAGCAACGGGAATGCCTTAAAAAGCAAAATATAGGGATGGGGAGTATGGTGAGACAATTGCCCCACAAGTGTGAGGACCAGGGTTCAGGTCTCCTGGAGCCATTTAAGGCCAGACAGGGTACCACTCCCACAGTGAGATGCGAGGTACGGATAGGTGAAGGTCCCTGGCCAACAGCAACAAACAAGAGACCCTGGACCCAACAGTAGGTAAGGATGCTTGCTTCCAAGGCCCTCACTCAGATGCATAAACCTGCATAGACAAAACTTTTTTCTTTTTCTTTTTCTTTTGGTTTTTCAAGACAGGGTTTCACTGTATAGCCCTGGCTGTTCTGGAACTCACTCTGTAGACCAGGCTGGCCTCAAACTCAGAAATCCACCTGCCTCTGCCTCCCAAATGCTGGGATTAAAGGTGTGTGCCACCACCGCCCACCATAACAAAACATTTTTAAGTCAAATACAGGACTATGGAGACTGGATTCAGTAGCAAAATGTTTGCATACCGTGCTCAAGGCCCTGAGTTCCAAGTCCAATATCAGGGGAAAAAAGGTAGAGGAGGGCCAGCAAGATGGCTCCGTGGCTAAAGGCATCTGCCACACAGGCCAAACGACCTGAGTTTGACCGCTGGGACCTACATGGTAGGAGAACTGATTGGCACAAGTTGTTCTCTGACCTACACACACACACACACACACACACACACACAAATAATAAAAATAAATCTTATTATGCCTGACAGGAGCTCCGAGAGGATCTATCCAGCAGCTAGACTGAAACAGATGCAGAGACTCACAAACATTGGACAGAGGTTGGGGATTCTTACGGAAGAGCTGGGAAGGGTTGGAAGCCCTCAAGGGGCTAGGAACTCCACAGGAGAATCAACAGAATCAACTAACCTGGACTCCTGGGAGCTCTCAGAGACTGAGCCATCAGCCAAAGAGCATACACGGCCTAGAATGAGGCCTCCAGCACATACGTAACATATGTGCAGCTCAGTCTCCATGGCTGCCTTGTCTGGCCTCTGTGGACAAGGACACGCCTAACCCTGCAAAGACCTGATATGCCAGGGTTGTGGGAAAGATACCCAGGGAATGCACCACCTTCTCAGAGGTGAGGGGAAGGACTCTGAGAGAGGGGCAGCATTTGGGATATTAATTAATTAATTTTTTAAAAGAAGAAATAAAAGGACAAAAAGCAGGCTAGGGATGCAGGCTGAGGGTAGGCCCAAGAGTACAGCCCCGTGCATAAATGTTCCCAGCAACATTGTTAAGTGACTAAACGAAGTCAGATCCATCTATACCATGGATCGCAAAAAGAGCGCAAGACTGATCTGTACAACGGTGTGGTTGAACCTGGAAACCTAGAAGCTGACTGAGAGAAGCCAGACACCAAAGCATCAAGTCCATCTGACAGAAAGCAGAATATGGGAGCCAGGCGCTACAGCAGGGAGGAACCAGAGGCAAAATTGCCTCACAGCCCAAGCTCTCTGTGGGAGGATGAAAAAACTTTGAAACCAGAGAGAGTAAGTTGTTGCACAACCTTGTGAACACACCCAATCATGGTTCACCTACAAACACTGTGCTGTACACTGGGTCAGGTCTTCCTCAATATGAAAGGAACGTAGCTGGGCATAGGGGCATCGGGCAACAGTGGCAGCGACGGGTGGTCAGGAGGGCAGGAAGCTGCTGAAGCCCCATACTCCACTCCAGGCTCCATTCAGTCACTCTCTGCCCTCCATCCTGCTCCTCCTGAGGAGGCAGCCAGGGCTACAGACCTGAACGGGGAGGAAAGAGCGTAGAGGAAACCAGCCCTGTTTGCCAAGGGCCCGAGCACAGTTGAAGCTGTCTTTGGAGAATTCAGCCTAGGGAGGAGAAGAGGAAGGAGAGAAGGAAGAGGAGGAAGAGGAGGATGGAAGAGAGAAGGACAAGAGAAAAGACAGTAGGTGGGCTTTCTCCGAGTGTAAAGGTGCTTGCTACCGAGCTTGGGGGCCTCAGCTCTACCCTCAGGACTCAGAGGGAGAAGGAGGAAACTGACTTCCGAAATTTTATGGATATATGAACACGCACACTAAAATATAATAACATACATTTTTAAGGCACAAGAGAACAGGGCGGCGGCACACACCCGAGCAAATCATTGGTGTGAGCCAACCTGAGCTACATAGAGAAATCCTGTCTCCAAGTACCAAACTGATGAAAACCCCTGGGTGGTTACGGAAGCCTTCCTGGACAGAGGAGCCCTTGGAGCTGAGTGCTGAGGATGTGAGAACTCATCAAGCACACTTGGGAGAAGTGAGGGCAGCAGACAGAAGAACTAGCTGCTGCCTCCCTGCCAGCAGGCTGTCCACTGGGCCACCGAAATGCTTGGTCATGGTAGGCATGTCACAGACTTAATGAAGGGACTGTCATGGCCGGCAAATGAGCAACACTTACTTAGCAAGGACCTTGAATAAATAAGTTGCTTAGATGTGACTCCAGCAGGTGCACAGCCTTACTGCATTCCTGAACCTCTTCCACACCACCCCACTGCTGCCCATGGTCTCACAACCTGCTCTGCCTGCCCATCCCTCAAATCCCTACTCAAGGAACACTTCCTCTGGAGCACCCACATCTCTGTAACCCTAGGAGTGTTCTGGGAGTTTAAAGTTGACTCATCCCTCTGAGGTCCAACCTGCCTACCTGAGGCGCCCAACACAGGCTTGATGTAATCAGGATGTACAAGCACCAGGAGAGGCAGGAAAGGTCCGACCCATGCCAGGACGATGTGGTGCATGGTATCCAGCACTTTCTTCTCATTTTGAAGGCCCTTCTCATTGGGGAGATACTGTAGCAGATAGAAAGGGGCAATGAAGACATGACAGCCCAGCTTATTCTGTTCCTTCCTCCTCTGTCCTTCCCTCCTTTCCTCTCTCCCTCCCTCCCAATACAGTCTCTCTCCTCCAGAACACTGAAGGTGAAGACATGGTGTCTTGCTGAGCTTCTAGGGCTGGGGGTGTGGCTCAGGGATAAAGCCCCTCACCAGCATCCCTCAGTGAGGGTTTGAGGACATGCCTAAGGGGTAAAATGTGGGAGACATTGCCTCATATGTGTGAGAACCTGGACTCCAAAGCCAGCATAGCAGAGAGAAGGAGAGACAGAGACAGAAACAGAGAGACAGAGAGAGCTGCCCAGATCTGACTGGCCTGTAACTATGTGTGTAGGGAATAATTATCTTCACCCTTCCTCTAGGTCAGTGGTTCTGAACCTTCCTAACGCCACAACACTTTAATACAGTTCCTCATGTTATGGTTGGTGACTCCAACCATAACATTATTTTGGCTGCTACTCCATAACTGTAATTTTGCTACTGCAAATCATGAAGTCAATATCTGTGTTTTCCAATGGTCGTAGACAATCCCTGTGGAAGAGTCATTCTATCTCTGTAGGGGTCACAACGCACAGGTTGAGAACCGCTGCTCTAGATGATAACGGAGAGCCATAGTAGTGTGTGAGTAAGAGAGGGTTGTGATTAGAATCCAGAAGATGGCCATTTCAAGGACAGCCTAGATATAAAAGACAAGGTCTTTCAATGTTGTCCAAGATGAGCTCCTAAGTTCAGACGACCCTTCAGTAACTGGGACCAGAGGTTTGTGTTACCATGCAAACTAATCTTTATGTCTTGAATGGGTCATAGCCATGGTCCTAAGCTGGGGTTCTCAGTTCTTGCTTAGCTCCCTAACTTTTTAAAGAGACCCTTGGTGTATCAGACATGGTTGCTCACAATTGTAATCTCAACACTCATGAGGCTAAGGCAAGAGGATTCACTGTGATCTTGAGGCTAGCCTGGGCTACATATGAATTCCAGGCCAGGCTGAGCTGAAGAGTGAGACTCTGTCTCAAAGGAAAAATTAAAACCAAAAATGGATAAATCAGGCATGCTGACATATGTCTGTAATCCCAGCACTCAAGAGACTGAGGCAGGAAGGTCATGAGTTTGACGTTAGCCTGGCCTACATGGCAAGACTGTGTTTAAAAAACAAAAAACAAAACAAAAAAAAATGCAAGGAGAGAGTTTGAATCCCAGTGTAGCATCATAGCATTCCAATAATGAGAATAGCCACATATGAATGTGTACACCTTTAGTGCCTTTAATCCTAGCACTTGGGAGGCAGACACATGCAGACCACTGTGATTTCAAGACCAGCCTGGTGTACATAACAAGTTCTAGGACAGTCAGGGTTACATAGAGAGATCATGCCTCAAAACAAAACAAACAAAGGAATGAAAGTAGATTCACTCCAAGAGTTAAAAAAAAGCACCCCAAGCAGATTCACCCCAAGTTAAAAAAATAAAATCTCCAGGAGCCCCCTCCTTGCCCCCACTCTGGGCCCTGGGTCCCAGATTTTGTGGGCATCAGTACTCCCCTGCTTCAGTGGTAGCTTTAGAACTATAGAAAAACTTATCTTTTTTTATTCTTTTTATTTTAGTTTTTAATAATTTATTTTTATTTTATATGCACTGATATTTTGTCTACATGCATATTTTGTCACCCTCTGTGTGAGGGTCTCAGATCTTGTTGCTACAGACAATTATGAGCCAGACATATGTGGGTACATGAGAATTGAACCTGGGTCCTCTGGAAGAGCATTCAGTGCCCTTAATCACCGAGCCATTCATTTCTCCAGCCTCTCTCGCCACCCCAGTTGTTGTTGCTGTTCTAGGCATGGATAATTTTCTTTAAAAAGCAATTGGTTGCGCCCATAACTGTAGCGCAGCTATTGCACCTGTGGGTACATCTTGCCTGGCATTCAGCTCCAGTAAGACGACTGATGTCATTCAGCCCCCAGTGGCCTGCATTCCAGCTTCCAATACTATGAAAGCTAGCCAGCAGGAGACAGTTAACTTTATAGTCAGCCTCCCAACTGTGTGACCCTGGGCAAATTGCTTGCCCTCTCTGAACTTTTTGGTCTCCTACTCCATCAGTGAATCTACTTCTAACCCAGCCTGCCCAGCTCTGCCCCTGCACACTCACCATAGTCATGTGGCCCAGCAACCAGTGGCGGCCTGGAGGCTCTGGGAAGCAGCTCAGCCTGCGGCAGGTGACGCGGAAGTTACTGAATAATTTGAATGCCTGCAGTAGCAGGCGGAAGAAGAAGAAAAGGAGCAACAGCAGCAGAGCCGACACAACATATACTCGAAAGGCCGTCTTCTCCAACCCCAGCCGGTGCAGCAGGTAGTCGGTGACGGGCAGCATCCTGAGACACACAGGCACCAATCAGCGAGGCGAGAAGAAACCAGGCTCTAGCTTGCCTGCTTCACACACAGGAGAAACTCTCTCCCAGCTGACCTACGACCTTCACTTTGTCAGCACAAACATCTTTCTTAAAACAAACAAACAAACAAAAGACAAAACCCACTGTGGCATGGCAGTGGTGGCACACACCTTTGTTCCCAGAACTCAGGAGACAGAGGCAGGCAGATCACTGAGTTTGAGACCTGCTTGATCTACATAGTGAGTTGCAGGACAGCCAAGGCTGCACAGAGAAACCCTGTCCTCAAAAAATAAATAAATAAATAAATAAATAAATATAACTTTTTAAAAAGTCCCATGTTTAATTATGTGTTTATGTAGGGTGAAGGGTTATGCTTGTGAGTGTGGTACCAATAGAGGCTCAGAGAGGGCTTAGGAATTACAAGGCATTAGGAGCCACCTGAAATGGGTGCTGGGTCCCTCGAACTCAAGTCCTCTAGAAGAGAAGCAATGCTTGTAACTGCTGGGCCATCTCTCCAACCCTACGTTTTCACCTTCATTTCCTTTTCTGCTTATTTATTTGTTTATTCATTTGTGTATTTATGTGTGTATGTATTTTGTATTTGTGTTCGTTTGTTTATGTGTTTATTTTGCAGTATTGAAAATGCTATACCCAGCAAGTGCTTTAACCTCCTTCCATGAACCCAGCCTAGGGCACCCTCTTGATCCTCCTGTGATTAGGATTTCTCTGCCTGAGCATAGATGGTCAGAGTCCTGGGAGGCAACACACACACACACACACACACACAGTAGCCCTCAACCAAGGTCCCAAGGGTCTTGGCAAATCAACTCTCTATCTCTCTCTGTCTCTGTCTCTGTCTCTCTCTATGTGTCTCTTCCTCTCTCTGTCTCTGTCTCTGTCTCTCTGTCTCTGTCTCTGTCTCTCTCTCTCTCTCTGTCTCTCTCTCTCTCTCTCTCTCTCTCTCTCTCTCTCGTGTGTGTGTGTGTGTGTGTGTGTGTGTGTGTGTGTATGTGTGTGTGTGTGTGTAATAACACTAAGACATTAATCCCAGCACAATTAACTCCAGCAGCCCAAAGCAAGAACTTTCCTGATTGGCTTTCTCCTTTCCCTTTCTTACTATTTTCTCTTTTCTTTTTTTTCTTCTTCTTCTTACTTTTCTCAGTTTAAAGTGAAGATTCACATAATATACAACATCATTTTTTTTTTAATTTTAGAAGTTTAAATGTTTAATTGTGTGTATGTGCCTGTGTACACATGTGCAGGTGCCTTCAGAGACCAAAACATTGGATTCCTCTGGGGCTGGAATTATGGGCAGTTGTGAGTCACCTAACATGGGAGCTGGGAACAGAATTCCCCTTCTCTGTAAGAGCAGTACACACTAAGCCACCATCCAAGCCCCTAAAATGCCTGTTAAACGAGCAATTCATATGATAGAATATTATTGGCCACAAAAGAAGAACAGTCTATTATTTTTGGCCAAACAGGTGCAGGAAAACATCATGTTAAGTAAAATAAGTCACTTAATCTTCTTTCGTTGGTTCCTTGATCGCTTGAAACAGTGACCTGCTATATACCCCAGGTTAGCTTTAACTCTTGGTGCAAAGTTATACTCAGCTTCACCCTTCAAGTAGTTGGGATTGCAGGTTTGTGTAACCATGCAGGGCAAGGAAAATAAGTGAAATGCAGAAAAATAATTTGCAGGCAAAGCATGGTAGCACATCTTTACATTCCCACTACTCAGGAAGCTGAGACAGGGGGATTACAAGTGAGGCTAGCCTGGGTGGCATAGCTAAACATTTTCAGATGAGAGAGGCAGGCAAGCAGGGAACATCAACTCTCTCTCCTATGTGAATACATTCTTTTAAAGTTCTTCGAGGGATAACAGTGATTATTTAGAGTCTGAAAAGAAAACTGAGCCTGATAGTACACACCAACAATCCCTACTTCTCCGAAGACTGAGGTAGGAGGATTGAAAAATCCAAGGTCTGAGGGGCTGGAGAGATGGCACAGTGGTTAAGAACACTTCATGCTTTTCCAGAGGACCCAAGTTTTGTTCCCCGCACACAACCTCAGGCAGCTCACAACTACCTGTAACTCCAGCTCTAGAGGATCCGACACCCTCTTCTGGCTTCTTCAGGTATCTGTGTACACGTGCATGCACACATATATCCTCACACACATATACACATAAAAAGTGAAAGAAGAGAAATCACATCCAAGGTTTGTTCAGATCACACAGTAAGTTCCAGGCCAGATCAAAGACTGTCTCAAATTTATATATATATATATATATATATATATATATATATATATATATA
>NW_022196910.1:4011708-4029618 GCF_008632895.1 Mastomys coucha | reverse complement strand
ATGCCTTGTCGACCTGACTAGGACCCCCGTTTCTCCCGCGGGTTGAGGGAGGCCCAGATCGGCCAGCCCGCGGCACCTGTGGTGGTTCCCAACCATCCACAACTCCAGTTCCAGGGGATCCAATGTCCTCTTCTGACCTCCGTGGATGCCCTGCATATACGTGATGCTTAGGCAAATATGCAGGCAAAACATTTATGTGATCTATAGAATGAAGTCCAGGACAGCCTAGGTGACACAGAGAAACTCTAGATCAAAAAACCAAAGTAAAAGAAAGGAGGAGGAAGAAGTGGGAGGGAAGGGAGGGGAGGGGAGGGAAAAAGAGAAGGAGGAGGAGGAGGAGAAGAAGGATAGGTAGGTAGCATTTCACCTGCACAACTCCCAAGGGCACACACCCTAAGAAGTATCCATAACTCTTTATTTGTTTAACAATTTAACAGTAGCTATGAGAAAGCCTCTCTGGCAAGGCCAGGGAAGCCAGCCAGTGATTGATCCCATCCATCGAGATCTTTTCCAAAGTGCTTCTGCCTGCCACACCCTCACTAAGTGCTCCTCCTGTTTTGTTTTGTTTTAAACACTGGGTGGCGGATACCTTCAGAGGCCCAGTGATGTGTGTGACTCAGTTCTAGGCGTTGGGACTAACGTGGTGAACATGACAGACGTGGTGAACATGACAGATGTGGCTCTCGAGGGAGGAGACCACTTACTTGTACCTGACGCAACTAGGTACAGGGTATCTAATGTGGGAGCAGAGGGGAGTGGCATTTAGGAACATTCTTTTAGTAAAATTTACATGTATTTATTTATTTGTGAGTCATGCTGAAATCAGAGGAAAATTTGCAGGAATTGGTCCTCTCCTTGCACCATATGCGGTCAAGGGATCAAACTCTGGCTCTCAAACTTTTGACAAGTAGCTGCACTTGTTGGTCCATCTCTCCAATGTGGTACTTTCTAATCCCCAGAATCTGTGTTGGGGGGCCTTCCTTCCTTTTTTTCTTTTCCTCCACTCTCTTCCTTTTCTCTGTTTTTGTTTAATTTTTAAATTACATCTATTTATTCAGATATTCATCAAGGAGGCAGGTACACCACTGTGTGTGTGGAGACAGAAAACAACCTCTTCAGGAACTGTTTTTTCCCTTCAGAGTCCTAGGTATTGAACTCAAGTCGTCAGACTTGGTGGCGGGTGCCTTTACCCATTGAGCCATCTTCCCAGATCCGTTTCTTATTTATTCATTTGTTTGTTTCTTCTGTGGAGCCCAGACTGGCATCTAACTACAGATGTTCCAGCCTCAGCTTCTGAATGTAGGGATTTCAAACACACTTCGCCATTAATTGCTTTTTGTTTCTTTCCGACTTGCTTGCTTTCAGTTTTCATGTGTACTTGTGTAATGCATGACAGGCTTCATTCTCAATTGCTCTCGTCTTGCTCCCATCACCACTGCTGTCTCTCACTGAACCTACAGCACACTGGTTTGATTACCTCACTGACCATCGAGTCTCAGGGATCCTCCTGTCCCTGCTTCTCCATAGGGGAAGACTCACATTTGTGTGCCCAGTGTTTCACGTGGGTGCTGAGAACTGAACTCAGATCTGCATGCTTACCAGCTGAACCATCTCTCCCGCCTCGCCATCTTTGTCTTTCTAAATGCTTGCCAGGTCTACCCTAACACAGTCCATGTCCTCAGCCTGGCTCCAGAGCCTGTGTGGAGTTCCCACTTCCAACATTCTCTTCTTTCCCCCAGTTCAGTGTAGAATCCTCTTTGTCGTGCAGGTTATAGGTGTTCGGGGTTCTTCACTGTATCCTCTCCCCGTCTTCCTGTGCACACTTCTGGGGGACCCCATCCCTGTCCCCCAGGCCTTCAGTAATCTCGTATCAGAGCTGTTTTCTGTTTCGGTTCCCAACAATGTTTCCCCGTCATGTGTTTAGGAGAATCCCAAATACTCAGATTCACCTCATCCCCTTCCTGCATTAAAACTAAACAAACGTATTCTTGCTCGGTTCCTGTTGCACCAGTGATCAGCAGGATTGTCTTGAAGCCCACATTTCACCATCATTGCCTCAAAGGAATGCCATGTGCTGGGGAATGCTTTTGTAATGCAGAATCATTCTTCTTCAGGTCCACCTTCCCACCCCACATCTGTCTGCCCCAGTGGCAGCCTCCCACTGGTTTGCCCTTGTTTTCCCAGTGTTCCACACTACATTAACTAAAAACATCTTCTGGAATATCAGGAGCCAGCAAGATGGCTCAGTGGGCAAAGTTGCATGCTGCTAAACCTGATCCACATGGTGAAAGGAGACAATCAGCTCCGATAAGTTGTCCTGTGACCTCTACACACGATCACACACCAGATGAATCTTTTTTAACGTATAAAATTTAAATCAGATCATAAAACTCCCCTGCTCGAAATCCTCCCATGAGTGACATTCAGACAGACACCTTGCCTGGACCATGACCCCCCATATGACCTGGCCTCTGTTTTTCCCAGTAATACTGTCTCCCACTCCATCCTCCTCATTCATGGTATCTGACACGGCCTGCTCCAGCCACAGGCCAAGCTGGTTCTCACTCTAAGCTTTTGCATAGGCTGTTCCCTCTACTCACACGCCTTTCCCCTGCTCTGCCCACACCAACTCCTCATTGCCAAGCCCAGCCCTGTCGACAGCTTATTTCCTTTTGCCCCCAAGTCAGCCTCCACACCTGCATCACTCTCAGAAGAGTGAGTTAATACCAGCCCTAGGCAGTAGCTTTCAAAGTCATTCCTTTCTTCTGGCCAGGAGCCTTTGGATAAAAGCACATGACATCGCAGTTCGGTCGCAACAAAAGCCATAGTAAGCTAAGGTCTTGGCGTTGAAGAGGGGATTGCCATGCAAAGGAATCTTGGCTGGAGGACTCCTGGCTTTGGTTCTGCGGGCTGGGTACATAAGGGGCACTACACAAGGATAGGAAGGGTTCTGTGCCCACCTCACCTCATGCGAGCCAAGTGTGGGCTCCAGCCTACCTGAAGTCACGCTCTCAGTTCCTCTCCTGGGAGAAGAAGGTGTTGAGACTCTCTTGGGTGAGATGGTTCCTTATCTGAAAAATGGGAATAATTTGAGAAGGTCTATTGGATCTCCAAAAAAAGGCCTTGATAAACAACACACTGGGGCCTGGCTCAGCAGATAAACATGTTTGCTTCCAAGCCTGGCGACCTGAGCTCAGCCTCCCAACTCTTCATGGTAAAAGGAGAGAACCAACTCCTGCAGGTTGTTTTCCGGCCTCACATATGCTCCCTGGCTGTGCGTCACCCCACCAATATAAATGAATACCGGATTTGTTGTGTTGTGTTTTTACATAGGGTGGTAGCACTGATAGTTTGAATCTGCTTGGCCCACGGGAAGTGGTACTACTAGGAGGTGTGGCCATGTTGGAAAAGGTGTGGCCCTGTTGGAGGAAGGGAGTCACTGCAGGGAGGAGCTTTGAGGTCCTATGCTAAGCTCCACCCAGTGCAGAAGAGACCCTCTTCCTGGCTGCCTTTGGATCAAGCTGTAGAAGTCTCTGCTCCTCCAGCACCATGTCTGCCTGGATGCTGCCATGCTTCCCACCATGATGATAATGGACTGCATCACTGAAACTGTAAGCCATCCCCAATAAAATGTTTGGCTTTATAAGAGTTGTCTTGGTCATGGTGTCTCTTCACAGCAATAAAACCCTCACTAAGACGACCACACTACATAGTACCTGCTGGCCTGGATTTTACTGTGTAAACCAGGCTAGACTTGAACTCACAGACACCCACTTACCTGCTTCTGATTCCCAAGTGCTGGAATTAAAGGCAAGGGCTACCATGTTAAAAGAAAATTTTAACTTCCCTGGAACCAAAAATGATGGAGCATGTCTGTAATTCTAGAACAATCATGGGTTCCTGGGTTTCAAATCCAGACATCACTTCAAGAAAGAAAGCAAGCTAGCCAGTCAGGGTTGGGAAACAGCTCTGTGGGTAAATGCACTTGAGCTCAGATTTCTAGTACCCACACAGAAACACAGAAAGCTGACGTGGCGGCATAAACCTGCAATCCCAGTGCTGTCGAGGGTGGCAGGGGAGGTAAGGCACAAGGGTAGAGAGGCTTGTTGGGGGTCAGCCTAACCCAACATCAGTGAGCTCCAGGTTCAGTGAGAGACTTTATCTCAACAGAGTAAATTGGAGAGCGGGAGTGTCCTCTGGCCTCCACCTGCACACTTACAAAGGAATTCACATGTTCGAGTGCACATATGTACATACATGTGCACACACACACACACACACACACACACACACATACTACAAAGAGTTTTGAGGGCAGCAAGATGGCTCACAGGTAAAGCTGCTTGCTGACAAGCCTAACAACCTGAGTTCAATCCCTGATACCCACATGGTGGGTGAAGAAAACCAATTCCTTCAAGTCATCTCTAAGTCTTCAAATGAGTCTTTAACCCCTGCACTTGTGAGACAGCTCTCCATGAGTCTGAGGCCAACCAGGATTACATAGTGAGTTCTAGACCAACTACAGCTAAATGTGAGAACTAGTCTTTTAAAAAAAATTATTTTGGCCAGGCGGTGGTGGTGCATGCCTTTAATCCCAGCACTTGAGAGGCAGAGGCAGGCAAATTTCTGAGTTTGAGGCCAGCCTGATCTACAGAATGAGTTCCAGGACAGCCAGGACTACACAGAGAAACCCTGTCTTGCAAAACAAAAAAGAAAAAAAAAATA
The DNA here is from genome assembly GCF_008632895.1 of Mastomys coucha. Classification (NCBI taxonomy): domain Eukaryota; kingdom Metazoa; phylum Chordata; class Mammalia; order Rodentia; family Muridae; genus Mastomys; species Mastomys coucha. Next base: position 4,024,893 of record NW_022196910.1, on the reverse strand, counting down.
TTTTGAAGTTCAGCTACCACAGGAAACAACTTGGTTGTTTTTCATAAAGTTAAACCTCACATTATCACATGACCAAATAATTCCGTTTTTAGGTGTATACCCAGAAACCTGGAAAACAACTATTCAAAGAACTTTTATACTAGTATGATTCACAACTGTCAAAAAGAAGAAGCCTCCAAGTGCTCAGCACAGATGAAAAGATGAATAAAATATGACATATTTACACAATAGAATGCTAGTCAGACATGAAAGAGAATGCAGCTGTTATAATGTTAGACTATGAACGGACCTGAAAACATAACTCTAAGTGAAAGATGGCAGACACAGAGGCCACACACATCATCTATGACCCTAGAGATAAGAAATGTCCAGAACACAAAAATCCACAGGGATGGAAAGCAGATTAGTGAGTGTTGGAGTCAGGGGAGGGAGGGTTGTGAATGACTACTAATGGGGGTGAGGTCTCCTTTTGGAGCCCTGAAGAGATGGTGGGTGCCCACCATTTTGAAGGTACTTAAATCAAATGTCTGTGACCTGTGTAACAGTTGTTTCAGTGGAGGAATGAAGCTAAGTGGTAGAGTATGAGCAGAGTATGTGCAAGAACATGGCAGTGTGTGTCAGGGCATGACAGTGTGTGTCAGGGCATGACAGTGTGTGCCAGGGCATGACAGTGTGTGCAAGAACATGACAGTGTGTGCAAGAATATGACAGCTTGTGCCAGGGCATGACAGTGTGTGACAGGGCATGACAGTGTGTGCAAGGGCATGAGCATGTGCGCCAGGGAATGACAATGTGTGTAAGAACATGACAGTGTGTGCCAGGGCATGAGTGTGTGCGCCAGGGAATGACAGTGTGTGCAAGGGCATGACAGTGTGTGCCAGGGCATGAGTGTGTGCCAGGGCATGACAGTGTGTGACAGGGCATGACAGTGTGTGCCAGGGCATGACAGTGTGTGCCAGGGCATGACAGTGTGTGCAAGTGCATGACAGTGTGTGTCAGGGCATGACAGTGTGTGTCAGGGCATGACAGTGTGTGCAAGGGAATGACAGTGTATGCCAGGGCATGACAGTGTGTGTCAGGGCATGACAGTGTGTGCAAGGGAATGACAGTGTGTGCCAGGGCATGACAGTGTGTGTCAGGGCATGACAGTGTGTGCAAGGGAATGACAGTGTGTGCAAGAACATGACAGTGTGTGCAAGAACATGACAGTATTGCAAGAACATGACAGTGTGCGCAAGAACATGACAGTGTGTGCAAGGGCATGACAGTGTGTGTAAGGGCATGAGTGTGTGCAAGAACATGACAGTGTGTGCAAGAACATGACAGTGTGTGCAAGGACATGACAGTGTGTGACAGGGCATGACAGTTTGTGTCAGGGCATGACAATGTGTTCAAGGCTATGGATCCATCAAAAAAGTTAATTTTATAGTGCGTAGCTAAGCCTCAATAAAAAACACATATATGGGTCCCAAAGATGGTTCAGTGGGTAAAAGTGTTTGCCACACAAGCCTGATGACCTCAGTTCAATGCCAGGAACCCAGACTAAAAACAGATACTGCTCTTCCAGAGGACCAGAGTTCAGTTCCCAGCACCCACAGTGGTGTCTCTCAAGTGCCTCTGACTCCAACTCCAGGGGAACTGACACTCCTTCCTGGACTCCACAGGTACCTGCACTCATGTGCACAACCACACATACATACACTTGCACAAATCGTTACAAATATAACAGCGTAACAACATCACAATAGCCAGGTGTGCTGGTGCAGGCTGCAATCGTAGCATTTGGGAGGTTGAGGTAGGATGCGGAATGATCAAGAGTTCAAGGCCAGCATGAGCTCTACAGTAAGACTATTTTGTTTTGTTTTTTAAGGCAATATTGATCCATCAAGAAGGTTCAGGCTTGGTGTGAAAAGGTGCTTACCAACACACACACACACTATAAATAATTGTAAAATTTAAAAATTTGGGACTGGGTGTAGTGGTACACACTTTTAATACTAGCCACTCAGAAGGCAGAGACAGGTAGATCTCTGTGAGTTCAAGGCTAGCTTGGTCTACATAGTGAGTTGTAGAACAGCCAGCCAAAACTACATAGTGAGACCTTGTATGAGAGAGAGAGAGAGAGAGAGAGAGAGAGAGAGAGAGAGAGAGAGAGAGAGAGAGAGAGAGGGAGGGAGGGAGGGAGAGGGAGAGAGGGAGAAGGAGAGGGAGAGAGGGGGGAGAGGGCGCTCAATAATATAACAAGAACTCTGTTTACCTCTTGAAGTTATTGGGAATGGTTTTGGACTGAAATGGTACCATGCTGGATGGTGGTGGTGCACATCTTTAATCCCAATACTCAGGAGGCAAAATAGTAAGCAAATCACCTTGAATTCAAGGCCAGCCTGGTCTGTGGAGCAAGTTCCAGGATAGCCAGGGCTACACAAAAAGATACTGTTTCTAAGAGAAGGGGGGAGGAAGGGAGGGAGAGAAAGAAGGAGGGAAGGAGGGAGGAGGGAAGGAGGGAGAGAGAGAGGAGAAGAAAAGGAAAGAAAGGAAAAGAAAAGAAAAGAAGTAGTGTCTTAAAGCCTAGGCTAGGCCAAACTTGCTCAATAGCCCAGGCTGGCCTGGAACTCAAGATCCTTCTCCCTCAGCCTCTAAAGTGCTGGGATGACAGGCACAAGCTGATTACTACAGCTTATTAGTATCTTTGCAGCAGTAAAGGAAATGAGACTAAGAGTGTGCCTCAATCGGTGGGGTGCTTGCCTAGTATGCATAAAGCTCTGAGTTTAATCTCCAGCATCCCGGAACACCAGATGTGATGGCACATGCCTGTAATCCCAGCACCTGGGAGGTAGAGGCAGGTGACTCAAAAGTTCAAGGTCATCCTCAGCTACAGAGTCAGTCTGAAGCCAGCCTGGGCTACAAGAGACACTCTCTTATCAAAATTAAAGTTGGAACAAATTTAAAGCCAGCACTCCAGGAAGGCTGTGGAAGGCTGGCAGGGCCATTTCTTCTGTGAACCAGACCCTTCTGTCATCCCAGTCTGCCCTGGGAGTGCCTTAGCACTCCGCCCCTTCTGCTTGGAACTGCCTTATCTGGCATCAGTGGTACCAAAGACCAGCCTTGCAGCCCAGCCCAGCCCACACCCAGGGAGCCTGGTTTGACAGGTTGGGCTGGCAAGCTGCCAGCCAGGGACTTGTTATACAAGGTGTGTATGCTCACAAGAAAGAACTCAGGACATGGATCCTGGCCAATGCCAGGTACTGCATACATGCCTTTTCCTGAGTGTCAAGCATTGGCCAGGGCTTGACATAGGAACATCCCAAAGTTGATACATCACCCCACAAAACAGCTTCCCTCTCCCAGCCAATAGTCAAGACAATCTGTTTCCTGTCCCAGCCTACCCTTTACTCTCAATATAAAATACCTACCTGCCCCTAGAAAGTCCTCCCCATCAAAGGGCCAGACTCCAGGTCTGGATTGCAAACAGCCTTTCAGGTCTGTTGCTCCACACAGAGCACCCCAAATTTCTGGAAATCTGAGGAAAAGCTCAGCTAAGTTGTAAAATCAAGTAGGGAAGAGCCCCATAAAAGCTTGGAGCATGTATATTCTTTGTCCCAAAATAAAGTAAGTACTGCCTTTAAAAGAAGTTTGAAGGTAGTGGCAACCTTGAGTGTAATGACCTCTGCATACCATTGCCAACACGGCACACTTGGACCCAAGCCACAGAAGGAATTTGAAAGTGCCCCCTCCCTGGTAGCTGTGCCACTTGAGGCAAGTGTCCACACCTCTCTGAGCCCCAGTTGCTTCAGACAGGAACCATATTTCTCCACCTCACAGAGATATGATGACATATAGGATATATATGAGCCATCAAGATGGCTCAGTGGGTAAAAGTACCTGCTAGCAAGCCTGATAACCTGGGTTCAGTCCCTGACACCCACATGCTTGAAGGAGAGAACAGACTGCTGAAAGCTGTCCTCTAACTTTCACACTTGTGCCAACACACACACACACACATACACACACACATAAACACACACAAATAAAAAGCAAAAGTGAACAAAGGACATATTGAAAGTGCTCACTCACTCTCAGGTACTGTCAACATGTTCATCCTTGTTACCTAGACATCTGGGATTTACAGAACAAAGCCCAAGGCTAGTCAAATAGGAAAGAGGAGGTCTCATTCTCTGAATGCCTCCCAGGTCATTCAAGCCCCTCTGTGGTTACCAACCCTGATCACCGCCAAGATATGAGCCCATAGCTAATGTTACCTTTCGGAAACCCAAGCTGGGCTCTACAGAGATGTCGGGCCATCAGAAAGTGGCCCAGGATTTTGAGGTCAGGCAGGGTTTGTTCGTTCCAAATCCCAGCTTGCCCACTGAATGTCAACAAGTATATGTTCCCTTCCTCCAGCCCTCATCTCCCTCCACAATCAAATCCCTGTCTGGGCAGGCATCTCAGGACAGTTTCATCTTCAAGACATTTAGATGTTACAAGCTCTTGCTGGAGTAAGCTTCAAGATAGAGAAATTGGGAGGGGAGGGAACACATAGGAAAGAGGGCTTAACTGTGGGGTAAGGGGTACACAATGAACTGGGGAGGGTTATTGACCAGTAAAAGGACTCTTCCCTATGCAGAAACCAAAGGCAGTCTCTTCCTCCTCATCTCTCACTTCAAGCCAGAGATCTCCCAAGTAGTAAGCCACAACCCTTTGCAAGGACCAAGTTGGCCAGCCCATCAATGGCTCTAAATCAGTTTGGGCCAGGCCCCTGAAACACCAGACAGCACTTATGGGCCAAATCTTTAACTAACTTCCAGGGCTCATAATCAAAGGTAGAGGGACTGGACTACTATTTTATTTGCAAAGAAGGGAACTTGGAGATGCTGGCACTTCTGTGGATGCACATAGCATTCCTAACGGAGGCTGGACCACAACCAAAAGACCCATCGGCAAGATGGACAGCTTCAAGTATGCTGAAAAAAAACGTGTACCCCAGAACTACATGCCCAGCCCAGGCTTTCTCTTCAAGACAGTATGTCAGCCACTCAGGCAGACCTTATAAAGGGGTGTCCCAGAACAGAAATCTCTGGTCCAAGAAGCGCCCCCTCTTTCCAGCACCTGCACTCAAAAAGAAGAGACTCCGAAGACACCAGGGCGCGCTCAGAAAATAAAAAATGAGCATAGCCTCAACAACCTTTGGGGATACCGACATCTCGCTCCTGGTCATTCAACCTCATCGCTGGTCGTGGGGTCCTGAAACTGGCTGTGCCCACGGATGTTCGCCCCGCCCCGCCCCGCTCAAGCCACGGTCGCTGGACCCACGCACTCACCCGGGTCTCAGCCTGCCGCTCTCAATCCAGATCCGCGGCTTTGACAATGCGGTTTGACACAGCCCCAACCCTTTAAACCTGCCCGGCTGAGCCCCAGCCCTTTACAAGCTTCAGGTTGAGCCCTAAGCCCCGCCTCACAACTCCGGGGCCACGCCCATACTGGCAACGCCCCTGCCCGGTTGCTTGCAAGCCTGGCCCCCAAGATCCAGACCTGAGACAGGAGGCTGAGACAGACAGAGAAGGGAGAGCTTAACAGACAGAGATGGATGGAGACGTGAAAGCTCAGACAGCTAAGAGCCCAAACCTTCAGACTCCCTGGTCTTGACTCCTATCAGAGCCTCATTTCCACTCCGGGTCACACATCTCCTATACCAGTCCCTCAGAGCCCCAAGGCAGAACTGGCTCCCAAGCTTGCACAGGAGTTCCTACACCATCACCTCTAAGACTCTGTTCCACAGGAGTATTCTTTGGGGGTTCTCAAGAGTTTTCAGACTCCATCAGCCCCAGGGTGGAGGGCTACCTGTTTTTCCTGGAGCCTGCCCTACCTGTCCTCCTGGGGCAGTTTCTGCAGCTGTTCCTCCAGTCCAAACAATCCCCACAATCCATTGTCCCAGGACTTGGAAGCAGGAAAATCACAAATTCCAGCCCAGCCTGGACTTCTTAAGGAAACCCGAGAGAGAGAGAGAGAGAGAGAGAGAGAGAGAGAGAGAGAGAGAGAGATATGCAAACAGATAGACAGGCAGATATATAGATAGAAAGACAGATAGACAGATAGATAGATAGAGGAGAGAGGGAGTGCTGAAGAGGTGCTCTAGAGAGATGGGTCAGAAATTTAAAACACTTGTTCACAGCTGCTTGTATGTAATTCCAGTTCCAGGAGATTAAAGGAGCCAGAGGCACCTTCACACAGATGGACACACTACACATAATCAAAAATGATAAAAAAAAAAAAAAAAAAAAAAAAAAAAAAAAAACCAAATCTTTAAATAAGAATAATGAAATTTTTCAAAGGAAAAAGAGAGGCAGCCAGATGGCTCATCACGTCAAAGGCAATTACCACCAAGCGTGACTTCTTGAGTTCATCCCCAGGACTCATGAGGGAAGGAGAGAACCAGCTCCCACAAGTCGTCCTCTGACCTCTGCAGACCCACTACAGACCACTGTGATCCACACACTACATTAATAAATACAGAAATGTAGAGATGACTCAAAGGGTAAGAGCACTTGGTGCTCTTGCAGAGGACTCAAGTTGAGCTCCCAGCACCTCCATGACAGCTTACAACCATCTCCAATGCCAGTTCCAAGGGATCCAACACCATCTTCTGACCTGGAAGGCATCCGGCATGCACATGATGCCCATACATACATACAGGCAAAACATTCAGGTACACAAAATAAAATAAATAATATAGCCTAAATATATACATTTTTAAATGAATAAAATACAAAAATAAAAGGTGAAGGGAGGGTCTCCAGAAGCATTAGACTATTCAGGTCCCACCTCAACCCAACCCGCCCACTCATAGGCACTTGACCTTGCAACAGGATATGGTCTTTGGCCAGCCCATCTGCTTCATAAGTATCCAGTCAGACCCATCCTTGAATGTGAGACAGACCATATGGCTGGGCTGGGCAGGCTGGTGGGTGGCAGGCAACTGACTTGGGTCGGTGGGCAGAGAGAAGAAAGAATCAATTTAAGAAGGCCTACTTGGCCTCCACTTCAAAGATTTCTTTCTGTCTTGAGTGACTCTGCCCTGGAAGGGTGGGGATTTGAGGTGAAGAACAGGAGACAGAAATAACTGAAGCTTTCCTGCATGGAAGCCACAGAAGGGAGGGCAGACTAGGTGGCCTGAAGCAGGTGACATTCGAGCTAGGCCTGTGGGGAGAGGTTGAATTTCAACAGGTTTGCGGGGGGAGGGCGGGGGAGGAGTATGGGGAGTGAGGCTCAGACACAGAGAAACCAGAAGGTATAACCTGGCACATAGCTTTTCCTTGCCTGGGGTATGAGAGACTGAGAAGGCTGGAAGGGTCCTGGAGCTGACAAGGAGGGCTATGAGGATCGGTTGCAGAGGGAAGGTGTCGGTCTGGTTGGCAGTGGGGGGGTCACAGATACTATCTGAGCAGACGAAGGGCCCCACACTGTTTGTTAGCTTTAAAACAACATTAGAACTTGCTTATCATTTTAGCTGTGTGGACTGAATTTGCTGTTGACATTAACAAAGAAGACCTTACTGGGGACACTGGAAGGTTCACAAATTCCCAAAGGCAGAGAGCTTGCATAGGATCTTTCTAGTGGCTGAAGATGGAAGACAGCTAAAGGAGGACTGGTGGGGTAAGAGGGATTTGCGGAGGCTAGGCCCAAGATGCTTAGCCACATCAGTCACAGCTGGATGTGGGACTGGAAGAGACAGAGGGATGAGCACCAGGAAAGAGGGAAAAACCAAAGAGTCTGGTATGGAGAGGCACTGACAGACAGTAAATGTCCTGGCTGTGTGGTCTTGGGAAACTCACAAACTACTCTGAGCCACTCATCCTTCCAAGGATGAAGTAGGCAGTGAGATGAGGTGGTATTTGCAGGGTATTTAGCCGTAAGTCTGGTTTAGCGCAAATATTGGCTCTTTGAGTTTGGGGATTGATTTGTTAGTAAGCAGTTGCCAGAGCAGACATAGGCAGTATCTCCTTAGGGTCATCACATCGGGGTAAAATTGACATGCTCCTGGCATGTCATCAGTGGAGACCAGAGATGCTGTTCAATGTCCTGTCACACACAGCACACTCCAGCAACAGGGAAATAATGGATCACAAGTGTTGGCTGAGGAATACTCTGTGCGGGTCACCTTCAGTCCACAGGGGCCGTGGGAAGTTCATGTAGAAGCAGGATGCATGGGAGAGTGTGACTCACCTGCACTGGAAAGGAAGTCAACATGGTGGTGGGTGGCTAGATCACTTATTGAAGGAGGAGGACAGAGCTGTGGATGAAGACAAGTGTGGGTGATAGCACATTCACAGGGAGGATAAGCAGAGACTGTCCTCCAGATGATTGGAGGTGGAGATTAAGGAAGGGTAATGATCAGTAACATCACATGAATGGTCCACTATGGGATTCTGGGAAAGTGCAGAGCTACGTGGTTACCACACCACTAAAGGATCCCTGGGCTGAGCCCCCCACTTTCCTCCTTTCCTCAAAAGCCTGCTGTGCCTCCTTATTGCCTGAACCCAATGGGAAATTCACAAGGTCCACACAGAGGGGTTCAGAATTGTCACATCCTGGGTTCACAGCATGGGAGTGGGCAAAAGAGAGGAGACAGATGGAGAGGGTGGCGGAGGGACCAAATCTGGATGAGAAAGCCATGACTAGATTCGAAAGATGGTTCAGGACAGCTGTGTGGGCCACAGAAGCAGAACACATCAGGGTCTGTCTGTCAGTGTTCCAGAGAATAGCACTCCCTCAACACACGCTCATGTAAGAAGAAGCCCCTATTAAATCATAGAAAGACAAGAAAGTGGGAGGAAGGATTGTTGGAGAAAAGGAAGTAAGAATGAGATGGAGGGATGAGTTTGCTCAAAATATAGTTTTATGCATCTATGAAATTCAAAGAATTAGTTTAAAAATAATTTTTGACACAGGGTCTTACTAGATCTTGACACAGGTTGACCTCAAACTTCCAGAGACCCATCTGCCTCTGCCTTTCATGAAACTAAAGATGTGTGCTACAATACCACTAGCACCCATCATTAATTTTTAAAAGGCCTTTCTGGAGTCTAAGAGAGATGACTTAGCAATTAAAAGTCCTTGTTGTTCCGAAAGAGGACCCAGGTTCCATTCACTGCCTTCATGCTAAACAACCCACAACCACCTGTAACTCCAGCTCCCTCTTCTGGCCTGCATGGGCACAGCACTCATGTGCACACACACATACTCCACCACAAATAAACATAATTAAAGATTTTTTTTTTAATCTTAAAAAAAGTGAGAGGTATAGGTAGAGGCAAGCTGATCTCTGTAAATTCAAGGCCAGTCTGGTCTAGATGGCGAATTCTAGACCAGTCAGGCTATATAAAGAGACTGTCAAAAAAAAAAAAAAAACCTTAAAAAGTATTTTTTTAGGTCAGAAAGATGGCTCAATGAGTAAGGTAGCTGCAAGTTTGATCCCTAGACCCACGTTTTGATGGCTAGTCTTATGTCAACATGACAAAAGCTTGAGGTCAGGCTATAGGCAAACCTATAGGTTGTTTTCTAAAACAGTGATGCATGGAGGGTGGCCCAGCTGATCATGGGTGGTACCACACCTGGGCTAGAGAAAGAAAACAGACTGAACAAGCCAGTAAGCTGCACCCCTCTGTGACCTCTGTGTCAGCTCCTGCCTCCAGGCTCCTGACCTGTTCGAGTTCCTGCCCTGGCTTCCTTCAATGGTGACCAGTCGTATCAATATAAGCCGAATAAGCCCTTTCCTCCCCAATGTGCTTTTGGTCACACTGTTTCATCACAGCCATAGCAACCCTAACTAGGACACACATGATGAAAGGACCAGAACCAATTCCTTCGAGTTATCCTCTGACCTCCCTGCTGGCGAGGATACAACTCTTCTGATATATTAATAAACGTAACTAAAAATGAAATAAAAAGATATTTGCCAGGGACCCCAGAGCTGACATCAGATGAGACTGAGAGCAAGGGTTTGCTCTCCTCTGACACTGTGGCTGGGAATGTAAAGGTGGACCTTCAGGGGTTCCAGAAGTTCAGCACAGAGGGATTATCACATCATTCAGAGAGTCCACTCCTAAGTGCAGACCCCAAAGAACTGAAAATACATACACGTGTCCACTTTTGTACTTACTGTACTACAATTAATGAATGCTAAAAAAAAAAAAATAGAAGCAATTAATCTGCTCATCAAAGGAGAAGGGAAAGAGGGAAAGCAGTTCATCTATGTGATGGAATAGGAGTCAGTCATAAAAATTAATGGCGTGTCTTTCTGTTTGGGGGACAGTGCCTCATGTCCAGGCTGGCTCAAACTTACTATGTCTCCGAGGGTGGTCTTGGGCCCCTACCCCCAAGTGCTGGGATTACAGGCCTGTGCTACAACATCTAGCTTCAAACCCTTTCTTTCTCTTGTTTTCCCCCTTAGTCTTACATGTGTTTATTTGTGTGTGGATACATGTATGTGGGGAAGGGTGCACGTGCGCATGGAGGTCAGAGAACAAGCTATGGGATTTGGTCCTGTCCTGCTGCTGCATGCATGCCAGGGGCCAAACTCCAGTCCCCAGATTTGCTGCCAAGTGCCTTTACCTGCTAAGCTATCTTCCAGCCTTTACTTCTTGTTTTGTTGTTGTTGTTTTTTGTTGTTGTTGTTTTGTTTTGTTTTGTTTTGGTTTGGTTTGGTTTTTTGAGACAGGGTTTCTCTGTGTAGCCCTGGCTGTCCTCACTCTGTAGACCAGGCTGGCCTCAAACTCAGAAATCCACCTGTCTCTGCCTCCCAAGTGCTGGGATTAAAGGTGTGCACCACCACTGCCTGGCTCTTTACTTCTTTATGTGTATGAATATTATGCCTACATATATGTCTGTACATCATGTGTGTGCCCGGTGCCCAAGGAATTCAGAAAAGGGCTATCAGATAACCCTTGGAACTGAAGTTACAACCAGCATGTGGGTGCTAGGGACTGAACCAGGTTCTCTGTAAGAGGAACAAGTGCCCTTAATCACTGAGCCAACTCTTCAGCCCTCATCCTCTTCCTTTGCTTTCTTTTTAAGACGGTGTCTCACTTTACAGCCCATACCGGTCCTGAGCTGATCCTCCTGCCTAAGCCTCCTCAGTCCAGGCATAAGAGGTATGCAACAACATGCCTAATTCAATTTTTTTTGAGACTATTGTCTATTTTGTATATACACGAATGTGTGTCACATACATGCAGTGCCTGAGAAGACCGGAAGAAGGCATCAGATCCCCTGGGCCTGGAGTTACAGATGGTCGTGAGCCACCATGTGGGTGCTGGGAACAGAACCCCGGTCCTCTGCAAGAAGAACCAGCGCTCCTAACGGCTAAGCCAACTCTCAAGCCCTTTGATTTATTTTTATTTAAAAAAAAAAATTATGAACTAGTGGGGTGGCTCTGTGGTCAATCACTTCCATAGTATGCATAAAGCTCTGGGTTCCACAACAGGTTCAGACAAAACGTTGAAACAGAGGGAAGATGGCTTAACAGAATCACCCTGGAGGATAGAAACAGCCATCAATCCTATTACCAGGACTATTACCAGTCCTAAGACCTGGTTCAAGCTTCAGTGGTTCCCAGACGCTAAACCAAACAGGGCTATGTGAACACGGCTATGCGGTCAGAACTACACCTTCCCTCCAGGGACATAGACGTGAGCCCCACAGGGGAAGGAATGAAGTGTCTGTAGCCTCACTCTTTTCCCTCTTCCCGGTGCCACCAGTAGCTCCCCCACTAGTTGAGCCAAGTAGAGAGCCACAAGGCAAAGCTCTCCTTCAAGTCATCAGTGTTGACCTGCTCCACACATCAGCTCAGACCTGACAAAACTGCTCTTGGCAACATTTGCTTACCAATTCCCTTGGTCAGGCTGTGACTGTCACCCTATGGGCGGGGTTTTCCCCCAGCCACATCTACTGTGAAACATATATTCATTCAACAGATGCTAGCTATCTTGTGTGCTAAAGAATTTTTAAAATGGGCAACCTAAGAGAGTAAATTCTACACACAAGCTGCTAGGAAGTAAAATCCAACAAGGCAAGGTGATGGAAGAGGCCTGTCTGAGGAGGTGGGATTTAAGCACAGACTTCAAAAGAAGGAAGAAAAGGTATATCAGATAGAAGATACAGCTTTCGAGAAGGCCCCAAGGCTGCTCTCTGCCTAGGTGGACAGCCAGGAAGTGAGTGTGTCTGGAACTGAGTTAAAGATGGAAAGAGGGAGAGGAGAACAGGGCAAGAAGCTGGTTAAAGTTCACCAGGTTCAGCCCTGTGGGCTCTTACAAAGAGGGTTATTTATTTCAAGTGTGTACATCTGTGAATTTCAGGGAACAACTTACATGTGTCAGCACCCTCTTTTTACCATGTGGGTTCTTGGGGATGAGTCTGGCCATCATCCTGGGTGGCAAGCACCTTTACCTCATATACTGTCCCGGCTAGTTTTATGTCAACTTGATGCAAGCTAGAGTTATCTGAAAGGAGGGAACTTCATTCGAGAAGATTCCTCCATAAGATGTTTTGGTAGGACATTTCCTTAATTCGTGATTAATAGGAGAAGTCTCAGTCCATTATGGGCCGAAGTTCAATGCCATCCCTGGGCTGGTGGTCCTGGTTCTATAAGAAAGCACCCTGAACAAGCCATGAGGAACAAACAAGTAAACAACATCCCTCCATGGCCTCTGTATCAGCTCCTGGCTCCAGGATCCTGCCCTGTTTGAGTTCCTGCCCTCCCTGTTTTTTAAGACAAAAGGTTCTATGGAACTGTAAGTGGAATTAACCCTTTCCTCCCCAAGTTGCTTTCAATCATGGAGTTTCATCACGGCGATAGTAACCCTAACTAAGACAAGTTGGAAGCAGGATAGTAAGGTATGGCTGTGACAGACCTGACCATGGTTTTGGAGGGAGGATTGTGGAAGGGCTTTGGAACTTTGGGCTAGAAGAAGCAGTGAGTGTTGAGAATTTAGTGACCCAGTATTCTGTAGAAGCTTGGAAGATAAGAATATTGAGCTCACACTGGGTGATAATGGCACAGCCTTTAATCCCAGCGCTCAGAAGGCAGAGACAGGCAGATCTCTGAGAGAGTTTGAGGCCAGCCTCCTCTTGGAGGAGAGGGAGAGAGAGAGAGAGAGAGAGAGAGAGAGAGAGAGAGAGAGAGAGAGAGAG
>NW_022196910.1:3945621-4011626 GCF_008632895.1 Mastomys coucha | reverse complement strand
CAGAGAGAGAGAGAGAGAGAGAGAGAGACAGAGACAGAGAGAGAGAGAGAGAGAGAGAGAGAGAAGGGCTACACAGGAAAACCCTGTCTCAAAAAAACCAAAACCACAACAAACAAAAAAGAATGTTGAGATGTTGAGTACAATAGACATGAAGGAGGCCTGGCTAGGGGACTTTCAGAGGGAAGCCAAAACTTTATGGGGCCTTTTGTGTGAAGAAGCTGTGGTGGCTGGTCAGATGAAGCTGAAAAATCAGCTGTGATTAACAAGAGACCAGAATCACTGAAGTAAAACTTTTGCTTTGCTGAGAAAACAGATGTTGGTCATCTGGGACTGAAGAATCAGCTGTGATTAAGAAGAGACCAGCATCACTGACCTGAAATCTGGGCAAACGTTGCTTCAGAGTCAGCACACAGACTGTTTTCCAGAGGCAGCCAAGACTGTATGTAATGCTGGCAGCCTAACTTGGTAGGTTAAGAGTCACCCATGTGGTATTGGTTTTGAAGGCATGAAGGGTTCGTGGAGAACAGCTAAGTTTTTGGCATAGTGTGACAGAGCTGGAGGCCAAGAGAGCCCAGGAGAAGCTATTGGTGAAAGTGCAGCCCAGTTGCAGTAAGGGATCCCAGCAGTTCTGCAGATGCCAGTACCATGGGATCAACACCAAGAACAGCAGCAGGAGTGAAGCAGAACCAGCTGGAGCCTAGAAGACAAGCTGTATGTGCTGCAGAGGGCCAGGGAGCTAACCCAAGCCCTTGGAGAAGCCCAGAACAGAAGCTTCCAGATAATTGGACACTGAGTTATGTACACCTTTGGAGTTCAGATTGTGACTGAACCCTGGTTCTTCTCTCTTGAAGTAAGGAAATATTTAGCTTAATTTTGATTTTAACAAGAGCCCACAGTTGAGAGACTTTGAACTTTAAAAAAAAATTTGTTTTAATTTTTAAAGAGACTGGATATTTTAAAGAAACTGAATTTTTTTTTTGAGACAGGGTTTCTCTGTGTAGCCTTGGCTGTCCTGGACCTCACTCTGTAGACCAGGCTGGCCTTGAACTTAGAAATCTGCCTGCCTCTGCCTCCCAAGTGCTGGGATTAAAGTCGAGCACCACCACCGCCCGGCCAAAATTGAACTTTTAATGTGTTTGAATTTGTAAAGACTGTAGGACTTTTGGGGGTTTGTTTTGGTTTTGTTTGTTTGTCTTGTTTTGTTGCTGTTGTTTTTTTGTTTGCTTGTTTGTTTTTTTCGAGACAGGGTTTCTCGGTATAACCTTGGCTGTCCTGGAACTCACTCTGTAGACCAAGCTGGCCTCAAACTCAGAAATCCACCTGCCTCTGCCTCCCAAGTGCTGGGACTAAAGGTGTGTGCCACCACTGCCCGGCTTGTAGAGCATTTTCTTAATTAGTGATTCATGCAGGAGGGTTCAGCCCATTATGGGTGGTGCCATCCCTAGGCGGTGGTCCTGGTTCTATAAGAAAGCGTTATGGGCAAGCCATGAAGAGCAAGCCAGTAAGCAGCATCTTTCCATGGTCTCTGTATCAGCTCCTGGCTCCAGTATCATGATCTGTTTGAGTTCCTGCCCTCACTGCTTTTGATGATGAACTGTTATATGGAACTGTGAGTGAAATAAACTCTTTCCTCCCCGAGTTACTTTTGGTCACAGTGTTTCATCACAGCAATAGTAACTCTAACTAAGACACACCCACTCAGACATCTGACCTGCCTGGAACTGAGACCTGCATTCTGGGGCAAGTGGGAGCTGTACAAGGCTCCAGCAGAAGAGGTGCTAAGCAAGGGTTGCAACAGGCGCCCTCTGGCTGCAACATTAGGGATAGGTTGAAGGAGGAACAGCTTCCCGTGCCAAGCCCTGGTCTAGCTAAGAGCTGGGAAAAGAGAGTGGAAGTTTGGTTTGGGGGGTTTTATTGGTTTTGTCTGTTTGTTTGTTTGTCTTTCAAACAGGGTTTCCCAGGTGTAGCCCTGGCTATTCTGGAACTCACTCTGTAGACCAGAGACCTGTCTGCGCTGCTTCTGCCTCTCTGGTGCTGGGATTAAAGGCATGCACCACCACAGCCCTGCTCTCTTGGTTTTGCTTCTACTTCCAGTGTTGGAGTTGGAACCCAGGGCCTTGAACATACCAGGCAATCATTCCGCCAGAGCCATGCCTCGGTTCTGGAATTCTCACAGAGGGGAAACAAATGGGATTTGCTGACAAATTGAGTGCAGGGATCAGAAGACAACTCGTAGTGACAAAAAAAAAAAAAATGTTTTTGTCTGAGGCTGAGGAATATATAAGCTGAAGTTTTCGAGAAGGGACTAGGAGAGAAACAGTTAAGAAAGAGGAACAAAGAGAAAGACCAGTGGGAGGAGAAGGTGGGAGCATTTCCTGATGAGATGGTTCACAGCATCAGTACAAACCCAGATGAGAGCTGGGCATGGTGGCACTTGGTGAGCTGAGGCTAATGAATGAGAGTTCCTGGCCAGCCTGGTCTACACAATGAGACCTGGAGGACGTGCTCCTAAGGGGTTTGATGGCTTAATAAGAGTCTGTGTTGGAGGAAAGAGCGATAGGTGCACAGGGAAGCCTTGGGATGGTGGTCCTTGTCCTCAGAAACTACTGAAAGAAGCCTAAGGATAATGGATGGCTAGAGAAGAATCCCTAGCGCACACACCCACCTCCCATCTGAGACATCTCACTGAGCTGGGCTGCTGAGCTGGACGAACTCTTCATCCTTGTAAATTCATGTAGGAGGAAGAAAATTTGTATTTATAACAAACAAAAGGGAAGGAGCTGTGGGTGTGGCTCAGATAGTAAAACAGCTATGTGTCTGACATAAGTTCAATCCCCAGCACAGAAAATAATAAAAACAACTACAGAGGGTCTGTCAGTTGAAGACAGTTCGACAGACAGCAGGGGATTCGAGTATAGTTCCCAGCACCCACATCACATGGCTCACAATCGTCTGTAACCTCAGCTTCTGGGGATCCCATGACTTCTACTAGTCTCCAAAAAGCTCCAGTACACACATGGCACACACACACACACACACACACACACACACACACACACACGTACGCACGCACACACAAAATCTCTTTTAAAATTTAAAAACAAAATTCAAAATTGTCCTTGACTACAACCTGGGTTACAAGAGACCTTATCTATCAATTCATTTTTAAAATGTCAGATAAAGATTTATATAAATAGAATGAGGTCTCCAGGAAGACCTAGATATCTAATGTAGAATATGGCCAACGTATCCAGCCCAAGCCAGCTTGAGAACAACATCTCAAGGAGACAGAGTGAGCAGGACCTGGAGGAAAAATCAGAGGAGGCAGTGAAAGTCACATTTGTCCACATTCTTGCATGATGCCACAGTGTGCCTGGCAAAAACAGGAAGGAACCGGTTAGCAGGTATGATAGTTTGAATATGCTTGACCCAGGAGAGTGGCACTATTAGGAGGCGTGGCCTTATTGGAGAAAGTGTGCCACTGTGGGGGTGGGCTTTGAGAAACCCTTCTCCTAGCTGCCTGGAAGCCAGTCTTCTGTCTGCCTTTGGTTCAAGATGTAGAACTTTTGGCTCCTCCAGCCCCGAGTCTGCTTGGACACTGCCGTGCTCCCACCTCGATGATAATGGACTGAACCTCTGAACCCATAAGCCATCCCCAATTAAATGCTGTCCTCTATAATAGAGTTGCCTTGGTCAAGGTGTCTGTTCACAGCAATAGAAACCCTAACTAAGACAGCAGGAAAGGGCACTTGTAGCCCAGCCTGAAGACCTGAGCTCCATCCCTAGGACCCACATAGTGGAAGGAGAGAACTGACTCTTGTCATTTGTCCTTTGACCTCTACACAAACAGCACACATACACAGTCCAGAATAGATAGAGAAAATGTAATGAAAAAAGAGGAGAGAAATGAAGGAAACCAGATCAGAAGAGCCAACGTGAGCTGGGCCTTATAGAAACAGAACCACTGGCTCTATTGCCCCATCTGGAATGCCTGAGGTCCCTGGGCTCTGGCTGTGTAGATATGAATGGAGAGGGGGAGGGAGTGGGCTGTGACTAGAGCAACCCAGCACCTCTGCCAGGACACAGCCTCTGCTCTTCATAGTCAAAGGCTACTCCAAGCAGATTTGGCAGAGTACAGTGTCAAAGGTCAGCTCCCTAAAGAATAAATCAGGGCAGTTAGCATGTCTCCTTTCTGGAGGACCCAGCTTCCAGAAGGGTTAAGAAGATTCTAGAAATCTGAAAATACTTGCATGCTGAATCCAGATTTTGTCAGTTGCTAGGTGGCTTTTCTCAAGGGACTACACCAGTCTGAGTCTCAGTTAACCACTTTTCGCTCATCAAATCCACCCTCTACCTCCATCATTAATTTCCTGCCCTGAGGCTGCGAGGTGGGGGTCTGGAGAGTGCCAGACCCCAGGAGAATCCACGAAACTCAGAATGAGGAAGTGACTTCTCCAGGTTAGCAGTGAGACTCAGATCTGTTGAGCTCCAGGAATCATGAGGCTTTCTGGGGATTGGCCCTAGGACCCTTCATAGCAAGTAGCTAGCACACAGTAGGCTGATACTGGTGCTGGTGGTCCTCAGTCTCAGGCTGGCACTGTAATCACTTCTCCCGGCCTCACGTGATTTGTCTTCAAGCTGCATCTGTAAGAGAGCCTCTGCTTAGCGCTCGCCTCACCGTGCTTGGGAGGAGACAGGGGTACAAAATGTGTTTGAAAACAATCGTAGGTTTTGCTAGTTCCTTGGAGTGTTGCAGACAGAGACTACACAGCCCCAGCAGAGCCTCTCTTCCATGGAGGCCTAGAAGAATTGAAAACAAAGCTAAGCCTTGTAGCCCTCCTGGCTTGAGGGCTGGAGAGATGGCTCAGAGATTAGGAGCACTGACTGCTCTTCCGGAGGTCTTGAGTTCGATTCCCAGCAGCCACGTGGAGGCCCATAACCATCTATATATCCGAGTCCGGCATTGTGGCAGCAATGGCACGGCAACAGGTGGCGCCCACCTGTAATCCCAGCACTGGGAATGAGGAGTTGAGTGATCAAGAAATCAAGGATATCCTTAGCTACATAGTGAGTTCAAGGCCAAGGCCAGCCTGGGCTACAAAAATCTCCAAAAAAAAAAAAAAAGTTCATTGGATTAAAAAGCACTTGCAGTATACACCTTGTAACTTGAGTTCATTACCTGGGTCCCACAGTGGAAAATGAACCAACCCTCCAACTCCCACCTCCACACATGCACCAAGATGTATACATGAGCACACACAGACATATGCGGAGTAGTAGTAGTAGTAGTAGTACTAGAAGTGCTAGTAGTGCTAGTAGTAGTAATAATAATAAATGTCTGAAGACAAAACTAGGTCAGGCCCTCACACCTATAATCCCAGTACTCAAGAAAACTGAAGCAGAAGGGCCAGGGTTTGAAGCCGTGCTAGGCTACTTGGCAAGTTCAATGCCAGCCAGGACTACTTGAGACTTGACTCAATAAATATTAGAAAAAGAGGTGGGGGAAGAGGAAGAAGAAAAAACAAACAACAAAACTACGCCTGGTGGTGCACACTTTTACTTTGTTATACAAGCACTCTGGGAGGGTGAGGCAGGAGGGCTGAGACTTTAAAGCCAGCCTGCGCCACCTAGTGAGTTCCTGTATTTAAAATTACAAAGCTAAACAAAAAAGAACCAACAAGATGTCCCAGTAGGTAAAAACACTTCTGTGAAGCCTGACAATCTGAGAGGAACCCTTGTGATGGAAAGAGAAAACCAGCTCCCAAACGTAGTTGTCCCCTGACATCCAGACACACACACACACACACACACACACACACACACACACACACACCCCTTTCCCTGGGTGTTGTGAGAACTTGTGCACATTGCAATGTTCCTCGATACACAGTTCAAATGGGCACGAACAAAAAGAACTCAAGTGAGCACCCAGTGATGGATAAAGAAACTGTCATCTAGCTCTGTGGTGTGGCATCACTCCACTGTATAAGGGAGCAATGCACCAACACGTGCCATAGAGTGATTGAACCTTGGAAGCAGAGTGACACTGAAAGAAACTAGACCCAGGAAGCTGGACCCAGTGCAGTGCCATTCATGTAAAGTGTCAGCACGAGGAGCTCGCGGGCACAGAGAGCAGCGGTTGTCTGAGGCTGGAGAGATGGGGACAGAGAGCAGCATGATTGGGATGGAGAAACTGCTTTGGCTCTGGATGAAGGCAGTGCTTGCCCAACTAACTCTCTTGGTGTGCTAAATGTCATTGATTGCTCAGTGGACACTTTCAATTTGTTTACTTTACAATGATTAACTTCATTGAGCATGATGGCACACACTTGCCATCCTAGCACTTGGGTATGGCAGAGAAGGATCCTTCACAAGTTCAAGTCCAGCCCAGGCTCCCTGAAGCTCTGTCTCAAGAAAACAAAATAAAGGCAGCAGAACAGCTCAGTGGGGAAAAAGTACCTGGCCACCAAGTCTGACGACTTGACTTTGACCCCTGAGACCCATGGCAAAAGGAGGGAACCGACTCCTGAAAGTTATCCTCGGACCAGCACGTATACACACAGCCAATAAAATATCATTTCTGTTATACTTATTTTGTCTGTGGGGGAATGCAGAGGACAACTTCTGGGAGTCGATTTTCTCCTTCCAGCATGTGGGGCCAGGGTGTGGAGGGTGAACTCAGGTTGTAAGGTTTGCCAGCAGAGCCTTTGCCGAATCCTGACCCCACCCCACCCCCAGGCATCATGCCAGCCAAAACATAAGGGTTTTTTTTTAGTGTCTTTACATAAACTAAACTGAGTATGATGGTGGTGTATGTTTATACATCATAGCACTTGGGAGGCAGAAGCAAGAAGAGTCTCAGCGTATATGAAACTAAAGGTCAGCCTGGATTGTATGAGATCCTGTCTCAAAAACAAGTAAGTAGCTAACGTGTTGTCCTATGGATTTCTATCAGTAAGTAACGTGTAAGTGGTGGGAAGTGAGTTGAGATAGACTTACATTCCAACAATTTCTTTGCCACAGCCAAGGGATAAGAACACTACTGTACCCATTGTAGAGACGGAGAAAATGAGGCACACAAAAAGAAAGGGCTCTACCTAGGCAGCTAGGAAGTTTTACTGAAACTGGGGTCTCCTTGAACCCTACACACATTTCTTCAGGCCAAGGAGCCACACAGGTGGCATACACCCACAGTGAAGCCATCATCCCAGCACTGTGACGCAGAAGGAGGACAGAGAGCAGGGTTCTGGAGGTTGGCCATCTTGACCTAGAACTTTTTCTTTGCCCAGAGCCTAGCTGAGAGGCCCACAGCTAAGAGGCGGGTCCTTTGTTCTGCAGGTAAACCCATGTCACCCCTGTCCAGAGCACTTGCTCACGATCTGGAATGGACGAAGCCAGAAAAAGATGGTCCCAAGTTCTCAAAGTCAAAGATGAGCCTTACAAAGGAACTGGGGAAGCCAGAGAAGAAAGGATGGCTTTCTGGAAAGGGGGCTACTGCCAAAAGGGGGCTACTGCCAAAGGACTTTGAAGAATATATAGGAGCCTACGGGGTCAAGCTAAAAAGCTCGTGAGTATGTTTTGAAGTTTTCTTAGCATATATCTTCATTCAACATATTGGAAACATTATGGGATGTGTTATGTCATTCACTGAAGTTGGTCAGGTTCTCTGGCTTAATTCACCACCCATTACTGTCTTCTACCCCTCTTCCTCTTCTTCTTCTTCTCCTCCTCCTCCCCCTCCTTTTTCCCAAATAGTTCTTCTACTTCTTTCATGTTGTATAATATCACACATGCACACACACATGCACATGTACTTACACATAAGCATGGATGCACACATGCACACATTTTCATTATCCATCTACTGATAGACAGTTAGGTAAATTCCATTTCCTGGCTATTGTGAATATAGCCGCTGCGATGAACATGGATGAGCACGTGTCTCTGAGGTACATTGACTTAGGGTCCCTCTGATATATGCCCAGGAACCAAATCCTATGGAGATTCTACGTTTAATTTTTTGAGAAAAATTTCAAATTTCTATAGTGACTGCACCAATTTAAACTCCCACTCCAGCCGTGTATAGGCTTCCTCTTTCCCGACATGCTTTCCAGCTTTTGCTGTCATTTTTTTTCCTTTAAAATTAGTTAACTCATTAATTTAGTGGGTATGTGTAGGTGCATGAGAACTGCTTATCTGCAGTTAAAAGGGAAACATGTGGGAGTCAGGTCCTCCCTTCTGCCGTTCCAGTTCTGGGGCCCGAGTTCAGGCTGCGGGCCTCGACAGCAAGCACCTTTACCCACTAAGCAATCTTGCCTGCCTCTGTTTTCTTGAGGATTGCCATTTTGACTAAGGTATAGTGGAGAGTGGGGATATTTTACACACTCGTTTTATTAGTTGGCATGTAAAGTTATAAAAGCCATAAGAAAAGGAAATTGGTGTTATTTAGCACAATGTATTCACTTACCCACGTATAAGAATATAAGCAGTCTATTGTAATCCCATACTATCAACAAGGGTGATGTGTAATGGTTTGAATATGTTTGGCCCAGGGAGTGACACTAGTTGGAGGTGTAGCCCTTGTTGGAGTAGGTCTGTCACCATGGGAGTGGGCTTTAAGACCCTCTTCCTAGCTGTCTGGAAACTAGTCTTTTCCTGTTTGCCTTTGGATGGAGAGGTAGAACTCTCAGCTCCTGCTGCACCATGCCTGCCTGCATGCTGCCATTATCCTGCCTTGATGATAATGGACTGAACCTCTGAACCCGTAAGCCAGCCCCAATTAAATGTTATCCTTATAAGAATTGCCTTGGTAGTGGTGTCTGTTCACAGCAGTAAGACCCAAACTAAGACATGATGTTTCTACTTTAAATGGCAAAAACAAATAAATAAAAAGAATATATGCCAGGCCAGTAAGATGGCTCAGCAGGTAAAAGTACTTGTTCCCCTTGCCTGAGTTTAATCCATGGCACTCCAGAGTTGTCCTCTAATCTCCAGATGCATGTCATAGCATGTCCCCTGGCTGGCTTCGAACTTGCTGTGTAGACTAGGCTGGCCTGAAACTCACAGATTCTCCTGCCTCTGCCTTCCAAGTACTGAGATTGAAGACGTGTACCACCATGCCCAACCTAAATAAATAATTTAATATCTGCAATCCTTGCACTCACTGAGCAGAAGCAAGAGAATCACTCACAAATTCTTCTGCAGCCTGGGCTACGGAGTGAATCGAGATCAGCCAGAATTATATAGTAACAAATAAACAAAACCCAAACAAAAAGAGAATTTGTGCCAATGATTCACGTGCAAAAATCCATATTTTACTTTTCAATTTATTTTTTTAAATTATGTGCATTGAGTGTCAAAGGGCAGCTGGGGCTATGCAGTGAGTTCCAAGTCAGGTTCTGCTACTGTGAGGCTGTCCCTAGAAACAGGATGCAGGATCTCTGAGTAAGATGGCAGATGAGAAGCCTTACCACTTAAACTCTGGAAAAGAAAACAGCAAAGGGAGTGGCTAAAAAGCGCCTACCTGGCAAGGAACAAGATTAAGTTCTTCCCCACCTTGGCCAGAGAAGATTCTTTCTGCCATGGGCAGCACTTAGAACAGAGACTCAACCTATCAGAAAGCAGAGAATAAGTGTCTCTGTCAATGTTCAGCCCTAAGTGGGGCATCTACACTAGCTCCTCCCATCTACACCAGCTCCTCCTATCTACACTAGCTCCTCCCATCTACACTAGCTCCTCCCTCCAAGGCCTAGGGAACGTCCCGGAAGAGGGGGCAACAAAAATGAAAGAGCTGGAGGCTGGGGAGGGGAGCTGTTGTCCACTGGATGTGACACGTCTGCTGCCCTCATGAAGTCTCAGCGACTATGGTTTCCTGCACAAGATCAAGCCAGTTAGAACTTCGGCATGAAAGGAGGAGGGGCGACTGGCAGTGGCTGGCTCTGAGAAAGAGAAAGTAGGGCTTTTTGAAAGAATGTGGCCCTCTTGAAGACTGCCCTGATCCGGATGTCTCCACACCCTTTCCTACAAGAGCAGTTCCGATTGGACTAAGTGGGTTGTTTTTAAAAGAAGAGAAAATGAGTTGGGGAAGGAGAGAAGAAGGACCTGGGATAAATTGGTATGATCAAAAGAAGGAAATTCTCCAAGAGCGGGTAAATATTTTTTTGAAAAAGGAAGAGAGAAGCCTAGCATCATGGTGGAGCCTGCCTGGGATGGGGGGATGGAGAGATAGCAAGCACTGTTGACCAAGAGCGAGGTCTGCTCTTCCAGAGGACCTGCATTTGATTTTGAGCACATGGCCACTGACAACTGTTTGTAACTCAGGAAATTAGATGCCCTCTCTGGACTCTTTGGGCTCTGCATGAACATGGTGCACATGCATACATGCAGGTGAAACATCTAAGACATAACAATAAATAATAATCTTTTTATTTTAAAAGTGGGGTTGTGGTGGTACACATCTTTAGTCCCAGCACTCAGGAGGCAGAGACAGGTGGATCTCTGTGTGTTCAAGGCCTACAGTACTAGTTCCAGGACAGCCAAGGCTACACAGAGAAACCCTGTCTGGGGATGGAGAGAGGAACAGGGGGTAGAAAGATGGATCAGTGGTTAAGGGCACACGCCTTTAATCCCAGCACTCACCAGGCAGAGGCAGGCAGATCTCTGTGAATTCAAAGCTAGCCAGATCTACAGAACAAGTTCCAGGACAGCTAAGGCTACACAGAAAAACTCTGTCTTGAAAAACAAACAACGAGTGGGGCGGTGGTGGCGGCTCAGGCCTTTAATCCCAGCACTTGGGAGGCAGAGGCAGGCGGATTTCTGAGTTCAAAGCCAGCCTGGTCTACAGAGTGAGTTCCAGGACAGCTAGGGCTACACAGACAAACCCTGTCTCAAAAAAAAAAAAAAAAAAAAAAAAAAAAAAAAAAAGAAAAAAAAGAAAGAAAAGAAAAACAAACAACAACAAAAACAAAACAAAAAATTTTCTCTTGGACAGTATCTTATGCAGACCAGGATGGCAACAAACTCAATATGTAACTGAATCTGGCCTGAACTTCTGATCCTCCTGTCTCCAACTCTCCAGTGTCAATGTGCCCGTCTTCTGAAGCAGTGACAGCAAGCTAGCCTGTAGGCAGGTGTGTAGGAGCCCAGGCCAGCCCCCACTTACCCTCCAGGCCCATTTACCCCACCCAACCTGGACCCCTAGCACTCCCTCAAGGACTGAGCTCACATGTCTACATAAAGTCCCACATCTCCATTTACAAAACTTCTTCCCAATTCCAGGATGAGATACCTGGATGATTAAATCTCTCCCCTCTGCTCCAGAAACTCAGCTCAAGCTACCTATTACCCATTGGAGACTGCTGGCGGCAGAGAGTCGGCAGCCCCAACAGCAAACAGCTTCCCCCCCACCCCCTTTGGTACTCTGAACTCCTCTAATTCCTGTGTTGGCCTAAACCAGCTTCGATGGCTTGGCAGCTGCTCCGGATGGGCTTCAGTCCCAGCCCTAAGGCCTGGAAGCCCACAAGAATCTGGGGCACTCCAGATGAGGAAATCATAGACTCCTGTGGGCCTGGATTTGCCTCAGATGTGGGAGTCCTGACACCAGGTTAATGAAATGGATTACTCCCGTTGGCTAGACTCTGCTGTAGCTGGGGCCTTCACGACAGGTGTGTAAGGCAGAGAACTCTGAACACATCCTCCCTGGGCCCTGATTCTCAATCACATCCCACACAGTGTTCCATCTCTATGGCTTGATTTCACCTTCACAGTGACTGTGGGATGCTCTCTCCTTCCATTCTCAAGGTAGACGGAATGAGGACAAGACATGTAACTACTTACTTGGATTAGAGGTAGAGGTAGACCAGGGATTTGTTAAATGTTTTAAATGAGTTTTTACTGTTTAAGAATTTCATACATGCATACAATGTGTTTGAACCAAATCTCGCTATCCCATCACCTCCGATTCCGGCCTTATCCCCCTACTCAACTCCCTCCCAATTTCATATAAAACTTTTTTAACCCAGTGAGTTAGCACTAGATACTGCCTGTACCTCATGGATGTAGGGCCATCTACTGGAGCATGGGTAGCCTCTCAGATGTCACAACCTTAGAGAAAACTGACTGGCTCCTTCCCGACAGCCAGCCATCACTTGGCTATGGGCAAACAGCCTCTCTGCTAGGGTGGGACTTCCTGACCACCCCACCACTTCATGCTTCGATTCTGTCTGTGATTGTGTATGCGTCTTGGCCACCAGGAATTCCTGTGAGCCAGGTGTCCCCTGTCATGTCCAGAAAACAGTTTCCTGGCAGTCATCCACGACCTCTGGTTCTTGCAATCTTTCCACCTCCTCCTCTTCCAAGATCCCTAAGCCGTGGGAGGACGATGAGTGACCCATTTAGTGCCAACACTCCAGCATCTCTTATTCTTCTCACATTGGTTAGTAGTGAGAGGGATGAGACAGGCTCACTCCATGATGGACTTCAAAATTGGCAGTTAAGGAAAGTAGGCGTAAGAACTGGGCAAGTCCAGGAGAGCCCAGGGAAGTTAGTTACTAATAGAAAAAAACCCAGGCTCCAGCCTTCATGCCCCAATAATGGTTCTCGAATGCCTGGAGATAGAGTAAGATAAAGCTCATCTACCACAGAATTCCAATGTGCTTTAAGTGGAGCCTGTGAGTTCACTTGATTGTCTCTTCATTCTGGAATAAATGACCCCACATGCTGACTTCTACAGAATAAAACGCTCTTTCCTTTTGCATACTATTTGAGTCGGGGGCAGCATTCTTCAGTGACCAACAGACCCTTATGTTAGGACTCTTTAATTTCCTTTCATTTATACACTGGGGAAGGGCATGTGCATGGGATATATATGGAGGTCAGAGGACAATTGCAGGAGCTACTTCTTCCCTCCCACCATTTAGGTTTCCTGGAACTCGAGTCTTCAGGCTTCAAAGTAATCATCTTTACCCATTGAGCCATCTCATCAGCCTGTGTGTGTGTGTGTGTGTGTGTGTGTATGTGTGTGTGTGTGAGAGAGAGAGAGATTTATTTGTTTTATTTGTATGATTACTTTACCTGCATGTGTGTCTGTACACTACATGCCTGTCTGGTGCCTGCAGAGATTAGAAGTAAATATCAGATCATCTGGAACTGAAGTTACTGATGTTGTGAACCAGCATGTATGTTCTGGGAGCCGAACTCAGGTACTCTACAAGAACAGGTGTTCTTAAACATTGAACCATCTCTCTAGGCCTGAACATATCTTTTTAAGTTGTGTTGATTGATTGATTGATTGATTGATTGATTGATCAATGCCAGTGTACACATACTGAAGGGCAGAAGACAACTTGAGGGATTAGTTCTCTCCTCCCACCATATGGATTGAGGGTGGGACACAATTAAAATCATGTTGTCCAACTTGATAGCAGGTGCCTTTCCCTCCTGTGATGGTTTGAATAAGAATGGCCCCACAGGCTCATATATTAGAATGCTGAGTCACCAGGGAGCAGCATTATTTAAAAGGATTAAGAGATATGGCTTTGTTGGCAAAAACTTGTCACTTGGGGTAGGCTTTGAGGTTTCAAAACCTCATGTCCAATATCTTTCTGTCTGTGGATAGTGATGTAGCTCTCCAACTACTTATCCAGAACCATGCCTGCCATGCCTGCTGCCATGATCCCTGTCATGATGATAAAGGACTAAACCTCTGAAACTGTAAACCAAGCCCTCATTTTAAAAAATTGTTTCTTTTATAAGAGTTACCATAGTCGTGGTGTGACACAGCAGTAGAACAGTAGCTAAGACACGCACACGTGCATGCACACACACACACACACACACACACACACACACACACAGTTCGCGTTTTTGTACCCATTAAAAATTTTGAGGTAGGATGGGAGAGTAAATGCTTATCACACATGACAACCCCATCTCCAGCAACAAAACTCAAATAAAAATAGTCCACCTATTTAAAAACTATTTAAACAATGCAATTTTATATCAGATAAATTTTATATACCAACAAAATATGTTTACAAAAACAGTTAACCCACCAGCTGACTCTATTTGGTGATATATGTAAGTAAAATCTAGAGCTAAATTAAAAAACAGAGACTCGGGCTGGAGAGATGGCCCAGCAGTTAAGAGCACTGACTGCTCTGCCAGAGGTCCTGAGTTCATTTCCCAGGGGCTACAAGGTAGCTCACAACCATCTATAATGGGATCTGATGCCCTCTTCTGGTATGTCTGAAGACAGCAACGGTGTACTCAAACAAATAAAATAAATCTTAAGGAGAGAGAGGGTGGGCTAGGAGTGCAGCTTGAGAGAAGAGTCCCTGCCTAGAACCTCTAATGAGGGACTGAGGGCTTGATGCACTGATGAAGCTCCACACCCAGCACTGAAGAAAAAGCCTTATAAAATCTCAACTCAGGGGCCAGAGAGTGCTTTAGTGACTAAAAGCATTGGCTGCTTTTCCCAGAGGACACATGTGTCACACCCAGCACCCACAGTACTCCTACCACAGTAGAATATGACTTGATTTGTTTCTAGGATGCAGAATTTGCAGGGCTAGGGAAGGAACCTAGGGCCTTAGTATATACTAAGCAAACACTCTACCACTGAGCTATACCCCCATAGCGAATTTCTTCTTCTTTTTCTTATTTTATCCATTTGTATGTTCGTGTGCTTGTGTGTGTGTGTGTGTGTGTGTGTGTGTGTGTGTGTATTTGTAGATGTGCTATGGTGTACATACAGAAGTCAGTTCTCTCCTTCTACCCTGTGAATCCTGAAGACCTTGCCACCTCACAAGCTCCATAATGAATGCTTCTAACTATGATCATGAGCCCAAGTTTAGCCCTGCTTCGAGTTTCTCCCGTTCTGACTCTGCTCCTTCAGAGAGCCCCTAGGCTCTGCCTGGCTCTGCCTGTGCTCCGGGTTCTGATCAGTGTTTGTTTGCCTGAGAACCTGGCTTACTGACTGACAGACAGTCTGGAGATGCTGGCCTCTCCTTACAGGCAGGCTTCAAGAATGAGGAGGGCATCTTGGGGGAATGGGATGATTCATTATGGAATCCCCAGATTTTCTGCTGCCACCCAGGCCCAGCCCAGTCCAGGTGTGTTGGTGACTTGGTATCTAATGTGTGGGCATGTATGTGTTTCAGAGCCTAACCCAACCTGACCCTGAAGCCTTTCTTACATAGGTTTTCACACACTAAGCAAACAATCCTTGGTACCTAATTTGTCCCTAGGCTTCCCTTTATCTAGGGGCAACAGAATTTGTCAAAGATAAGATATGGACATACGGGCCTAAAGACAGCAAAATGGCTTATCATGGAGCCTGACTACCTGACTACCTGAAATTGATCCCCTAGACTCACATAGTGAAAGGAAATGACTCACACAATTTGTACACACACACACACACACACACACACACACACAATGACATGCAAAATAAATGACGTACAAAAAAAGATTAGAGAAAAGATAGCGCAAGCCTTCAGCTTGGGCTACATAAGGTGAGGCAGGATCTGATGTTAACTTTCTTTTTTTTTTAAATTTATTTATTTATTATATTATATGTAAATACACTGTAGCTGTCTTCAGACACCTCAGAAGAGGGCATCAGATCTCATTATGGATGGTAGTGAGCCACCATGTGGTTGCTGGGATTTGAACCCAGGACCTTCGGAAGAGCAGTCAGGTTTTTTTTTTTTAACTTTCTTTTTTTTTTTAAGAGGATCTGATGTTAAACATCAATAATTCCAGCTATTGCGGAGGTTGACACATGAGGATTGATAGTTCAAGGCCTTCCTAGGCTACAGAACGAGTTCAAGACATGGCTGGTCAACTCAGTGGAGTCCTATCTCAAAATGAGAGCGACAGAGAGACAGACAGAGAGACAAAGAAATAGACAGAGAGAGACAGAGAGACAGAGACAGCCAAAATATTGTAAAAACCTAAGTTCAAACCCTTAGCACCATTGTGAAAAAAACAGATATGATGGTTCATTTCTTTCATTCCAAAACTAGGGGAGACAGGCATATCCCCGGAATTCACTGGCTACCCAATCTAGCTGAATCTACAAGTTCAAAGTTCACTGAGATCCTCTCACGAAAAGTAATGTGATAGGAATTGAGGAATAATCTATGTCAACCTATGGCCTCTACATGCAGGAGCATACATATGCACGCACACACACACACATGCCCACAGCCATATGAACAGTTACGTACAAAACATAAATATTGGGGGATGGTTTTGTGGACTGTGCATTTCAGTTACTGATTGCTGTGCCCCCTGGTTGCAATATGGATGTTAGCACTGCCATGACTATTGGAGCATCTTCTGTATCGATGAAACGTAAAGATTGTTTTCCATTACTTCTGATTGGTTAATAAAGTGCTGACCAGCCAGTAGCTAGGCAGAAGAGAATAGGGCAAGCCTTCCAATCCCAGTCGGGGTTCCAAGGACAGAGTCAGAGGAGTAAAGAGAAGAAGGAGAAAAGGAGATGGACTCAGAGGACACACCATGAGGTCATGATGAGAGGACAGCCATGAAGACACACATGGACTGGAGTGAGCCAGGGCAGGACCAGATGGCAAGTTCCAGTGCATGTGACTGGGTAGTAGGTAGCCTGGTCGGGTTAGAATAGCTCAGAACCTGCCCAGCTTAGAGCTTGCAGCCAGTTAATAACAATACCAGGCCTCGGGGGTGGGAGAAATGACTCAGCGGTTTCTTAACAGATTGCTCTTCCAGAGGTCCTGAGTTCAATTCCCAGGAACCACACGGTGGCTTATAACCATCTATAATAGAATATGATGCTCTCTTCTGGTATGTCTAAAGACAGAGACAGTGTACTAACGTATAAAATATATATGTGTATATATATGTGTATGTATGTATATGTATATATATATGTGTGTGTATATATATATATATATATATATATATATATACATACATATATCAAGTCTCTGTATCATTATTCAGGGGCTACAACAAGCTAGAGTGGGTATAGAAGTTCCCTGTAGTTATTCGGGAGCAAAGGGAGCAAACAAAACCCCCCAGGATTTCATTTACATATACACACACAATTTTTTTTTCTGAGAGAGGTTCTCACTATGTAACCCTGGCTGGCCTGGCACTCATTGTGTAGACTAGGCTGGCTTTGAACTCACAGAAAGCTATATGCCCTACTAAAGCTTTACACCACCATACCTAACTAAAAATTGTTTTCAGTTAAAAGGACTGAGAGAATATGGCTCAATGGTAGATCACTTGCTTAGCATATGCAAGGCACTGAGTTCAATTCCCAGTACTGATTGAAAGAGAGACAGAGAAAAAGAGAGATGGAGGGAGGGAGGAAAAGAGGGAGAGGTAAACCTAAGCATTGCAGTACGTGTCAGTAATTCTAGAACAAACATGGCTTATGCAGGAAAGAGTGTCATGAGTTTAAGACCAATCTGGGCTACATACCATACACCAAGCCAGCCAGTGCTCTATACCAAGATCCCATCTCAAGAAACCAGGAAGTGGCAGGTGTAGCGGTGCACACCTTTAATCTCAGCAACTGGTGGGCAGAGTCAAACAGACCTCTATGAGTTTGAGGCCAGTGTGGTCCAGAACAGCCAGGGCTATATAGTGAGACCCTGTCTCAAGAAGAGAAAGAAAGAAAGAAAGAAAGAAAGAAAGAAAGAAAGAAAGAAAGAAAGAAAGAGGGAAGGAGGGAGGGAAAAAGAGAGAGGGGGAAGGAGGGAGGAAGGGAAAAAGAGGAGGGAGGGAGGGAGGGAGGGATAGAGGGAGGGAGGGAAGGAGGGATAGAGGGAGGGAGGAAGGGAAAAGGAAAGAGAGGGAGAGAGAGAGAGAGAGGAGACGAGAAAACAAAAAAAAACCCCAAAACAGGAAAATGTTGACTTTTGACCTCCACACAAGCACATACCAA
The DNA here is from genome assembly GCF_008632895.1 of Mastomys coucha. Taxonomy (NCBI): domain Eukaryota; kingdom Metazoa; phylum Chordata; class Mammalia; order Rodentia; family Muridae; genus Mastomys; species Mastomys coucha. The sequence continues at coordinate 3,993,685 of NW_022196910.1, read as the reverse complement.
CTACATATACCAATGTGTATACAACACACACACACACAAATAAAATTAAATAATTTTTAAAGGAAACAGCCCCTGACACTAGGAACGATGCTCTGCTCTGCTTGCAGCAGGAGCCTAGCATAACTGCCTTCTGAGAGGATTCATCCAGCAGCAGATGGAAACAAGATCCAAATACCCACAGGCAAACACCAAGTGGAGCTCAGGGAGCCTTGTGTGAGAGTGGGACTGGGAGCTGGAGGACTCAAAGACGCCATAAGAAGACTTACAGAGTCAGCTAACCTGGACCCATAGGGCCTCACAGAGACTGAACCACAACCAAAGAGCACACATGGCCTGGACCTGGGCCCCCTGCTCATATGTAGCAGATGGACAGCCCGGTCTTCGTGTGGGTCCTCTAACAATTGGAGTGTGGGCTGCCTCTGACTCTAGTGCTTTCCTTTGGAGCCCTTCTCCTAGCTGGACTCCCTTGTTGGGCCTCAGTGGGAGAGGATGCTCTTAACTCTGCTGTGACTTAGTCTTGATTGCCAGGGCAAGTTGGTACCCTTTGGGGGCTTTTATTTCTCTGAGAAGAAGGGGGTGTAATGGAGGAGAGAAATTTGTGAGGGTAGGACTGGGAGGAGAGGAAGGTGGGGCCTGAGATTGGGATGTAAAGTGAATAAATAAGTAAATTAATGAAAAGAAAACACAGTGAGATTCTGTCTCAAGACAAAGAAGATTGGAGTTTAGCCCCTGGGTAGAGCACTCACCTAATGTGTGGGGCCCTGGGTTCCACCCACCTGCAGCACAGCAAATAGTAGCTGTCATAGGAGTCCAAGGGAACGGCACCAGGAGACACAGGAGACACTAATGTAGACTGTGGACTTTGAAGGCCTGATGTGTAAATACAGGCTCATCGATTCTTACACGTGTGTCACTCTGATGTAGGATGTTGACAACAAGACACCCTGCATGTGTGGGGGCAGGGAAAATGCTTACGAAAACTCTATATTTTATGCTCAGTTTTGCCATGAGCTTAAAACTTTTTGGGGAAACCAAGGCAGGGACATGACTCGTTTGGAGCCAGCCTGGACTACATAGTGAGATCTCACATCAAATATTTTTAAAAGGTAAAATGGACTGAGAATCCTGTATTCCCAGCCATCAGGAGCCTGAGGTAGGATTATAAATTCAAGCCAACTTGGCTATTTAATGAAGCTCTGTTTCAAAATAGGGTAGGGGACTAATGATATAGTTTAGAGGTAGAGTATTAGCCCAGCATGCTTCAGAACCCATCTATTAAATAAATAATAAATAAACTCTCTTAAAAATCAATTTATCTTAGTAACTGCAGTTACCAATTTTACCAAAGGACAAACTTCACCCTGGAACCAGCCCTGAAAGAACATGTGTCCTACGTACTTTGTTTATAATTTACTTATCTATTCATTGATTTTTTTTTTAGATTTATTTATTATTATAAATGAGTACACAGAAGAGGGTATCAGATTTCATTATGGGTGGTTGTGAGCCACCATGTGGTTGCTGGGATTTGAACTCACGACCTTTGGAAGAGCAGTCAGTGCTCTTACCCGCTGAGCCATCTCACCAGCCCCTATTCATTGATTTTATAGAGGTACATGCTATGGCTCCTGTGAAAGCCAGAGAACAGCTTTCAGGAGGACGCTTTCTCCTTCTACCATGTGGGTTCCAGGGACTGAGCTCAGGCCTTTGGTTTGGGTGACAGCAAACCTTAATCTGCCGATCCATCTCATCTCTCTGTCCCCAGCCTACATGTTTAGCAAACAGAGAACCTTCCACTCCTAGATCTTTGAAAATCTAGGCTTGATGGTCAGTATTGCTTCACACTGCCCTGAGAAGTAGAGCCCATTCAATCTCATGCCTCTGTGATCTGTGTTCTTGAGCTGCTTCTGTATACCTGCCTTCATCCTGGGTAATCATAGGTCACTAGAAAGAGAGAATAACTGGGGCTGAAGACACATCCATTGGTAGAGTGGTTGCCTGGCATGAGGGAACCCTTAGGATCAATCCTCAGCACCACATAGGTTAGCTGTGGTGGTGCATGCCTACAATCCTAACATTTGAGCGCCGATGGAAGACTACGGTAAACTCAAGGTCATCCTTGGCTACATAGGAAGTTACATAGCCTTGGTTACATAAGACCCTGGAGAGAAAGAGGAGAGAGGGAGGGAGACGGAAGAGATGGGGTGGAGGGCCAGAGAATACACCATCGAAGGTAAATAAGAATACTTGGTAGGTGAGCAGGCCCTGAGGTAGTTCCCTGGGGAATTCCAAGTCTAGCTCAGTCCGGGCTTCCCCAGCCTGGCCCGGGACCTACCTCACATTGAGTCCCTAGCCTGGTGGGCCTCTTAGAAACTTGTAAAGCTGGTTTGAAGGTGGAAGGCCAAGAGGGAAGCAGTTTCCATACCGCCCAGCCTCAAGGAGCCAGCCCCACCTGATGCCAGAATAAAGGGGAGCTAGATCTGGCTGGCCTGGGATCCCAGCACCTAGGAAGAGCCAGGAGGTTAGGAAAGCTCCAGGCCAACCTAGGCTATGTAAGAGATTCAAGGACAACCTGGAAGGGGAGGAGGTGAAGAGACAGGACCGTTCAGCGGGACTCAGACATCAGCACCCAGAGAAGAGGGCAGATCCTGCACTACAAACCTAGGTGGGTTCTCAGGATAAAACCAGGGTCCCGTCCTTTGTTTACTCAGGAGCTGGAATGAGGCTGGGAGGCAACCTTCAGAAGCCAGGCATCCTGGCTCCATCCTGTAATTCTAGCACTTAGCTCGATAAAGCAGAAAGATTGCTTTCTGTCCAAAGCCAGCCTCGGCTACAGATTAAGACCCTTTCTCAAGAAAGCAAAACACAGGAGACTGGGAAGATGGCTCAATGGGTCAGAGCGTCTGCTACGCAAGCATGAGTTAGAATCTCCTTCCACCATGTTAAAAAAGCAAGTAAACCCAGCCTTTGGAAGCAGAGATAGACAGTAGATCCTGGGAGCTTGCAGGCAGCCTAACCCAATGATCTGGTTCAGGGAGGAACCCTGTCTCCAGGCAATAAGGGGGACAGTGTAGAGGAAAACACTGACATTCTCCTCTCACTATAAATGTGCATACATGGTGTATGCACTCATGTACATGCACCATACACACATGAGCACGCATACACACACAAACACACACACACACACACACACAAACATGCACACTCTCAGACTTTAAAAAAATCAGGGCCAATGAGATGATTCAATGTATAGAGGCACTTGCCACCAAGCCTGATGACCTGAATTTGATCACTGGTAGAAGGAGAGAACTGATTTTCACAGTCCTGTGCTGCACACCCACCATGCATGTAGACAGAGAGGGAAGTGGAAAGGACCGAGAGAGATGGAGAGGGAGAGAGAAAGAGACTAAAAGCCAAGGAGGAAGAGGAAGACCCCAACTTCTCCAGCATCCTGTTGTGGGGGTGTGGGGGGATGTGTGTGCAGCACAGGAGGGGAGGGTGGCTCTAACCACAGGCTTCCTCTCTCTGCTTGCTAGAATGTAGATATGAAAGGTTCCCGGAAGGCCCATGTGTTAAAGGCTGGGTGTGCAGCATGTAGTACTAGGTGAGGGCTGGTGGGAAGAAGTCACTCAAAAGTACCCTGACCCTTCGTTCCTCTGTTCCTGCACCTCAGTTTATGTGAGGTAAGCAGCTTTCTCCAACAGAACTTCCTCTCTCCTCAAAGGCCCAGAGCAGCCAGGCCAACCACCGACCAAGAATTATAACTGCTGAAACTGTAAGCCAAAAGATATCTCTCTTCTTTAAAAATTTATGGATGTCTCTGGGTATGATGTTGTGTGCCTTTAATCCTAGCACTCAGGAGGCAGAAACAAGCAGATCTTTGTGTTTGAAGGCAGTTAGGTCTACATAGCAAAAGTTCTGGGGGCTATATAGTAAGACCTTGTTTGTTTGTTTGTTTTTAAAAGAAAAGTAAAAGAAAGAAAGAAAGAAAGAAAGAAAGAAAGAAAGAAAGAAAGAAAAAAAGAAGGAAGAAAGAAAGGAAGGAAGAAAGGAAAAAAGAGAAACGAAAAAAATCTCAGACAACAGAAACAAGCCTCCACCTTGCCCAGCATAGCCTGTCTTCCCCGGCAGCTATAGGGCTGTCACTTCTGAAACAGGGCAGAATTTACTGGACTGACTTCAAAGCATCACTCCCAAGAATGGGCAGAATTTAAACTAGATATGGTAGTACACACCTAAAATCGCAACACTTAAGAGTCTAAGGTAGGAGGACCCTGAGTTTGAGGCAAGCCTAGGCTACATAGCAACACTGTCTCAAAATAAGATGTAAAAACATAGCAATAACATAACAATGTGTGGCACACCTCTATAATACCAGGACTGTGGGGAGGTGGAGATGGAGATGCGAGGATCAGGAGTTCAAAACCAGCCCGGGCTACATGAGGCTGTCTCAATAAGTAAATAAGTAAGTAAAAAAATAAATAAGGGCTGATGAGATGAGAGAGAGAGAGAGAGAGAGAGAGAGAGAGAGGGAGATGATGATGAAATGATGAATATAAATAAAAAATAATTCCAGGGAATCCAATGACCTCTTTTATCTTCATAGGCATGGAAAAATCCACATACATGTACACAATTAAAATAAGGGGGCTGGAGAGATGATTTGGTGGGTCAAGGCATCTTGTTGTGCAAACCCTGACAACTGGAGTTCTCTCAACTTGTGACATGTCCCATGGTCACACACTACACACTTATACACAATAATAATACTGATAGGTTATTTCTCTGTAGGTGAAATGAGCTAATTCAAGCCAGATTAGAACATATTAAAGGCAAGTTTCTTGGGAAGCAGGTTTATTGGGGAGGGGGGACACAAGGGCCTGAAGTGTACATTTTACATATCAAAGCAGACCTGACCTTCAGGTTCTCTCAGCATCCCTCAGTCCCTTACCTGGTATATCCTATCCCCAAACCATGAACTTTCCAGCCCAGGGGCAGGGCTGCTTTTTCCCCAGAGGCTCTTCCTTATATAATCCAAACATTTGCATTTTGGTCTCTCTCTTTCTCTTCTCTCCCTCTCCCTCTCCCTCTCCCTCTCCCTCTCCCTCTCCCTCTCCTTCTCTCTCTCTCTCTCTCTTTCTCTTTCTGTCTCTCTCTCTCACTCACTCCCCTCTTTCTCTGCAGTTTCACCCCTTCTTTTTCTCCCCACCACCCGCCATGGTAATTTCACTGGCCTCAGTTCTTAGAACCAGTGAACGCATCCAGAGCAGCTTCCCAATAAACATGCCTTTAATATATTCTAATCAGGCTTGAATTGGCTCATTTCATTGGCAGAAAAATAGCCTATCAAAGACTTTTTCATACACACACACACACACACATATACATACACACATATATGTATATATATACTTTTGGGGGACAAGATTTTCTCTGTAGGCCATGTTGGCCTCAAACTCAGAGATACACCTGTCTCTGACTCCTGAGTGCTAGGATTAAAGTCATGGGCCACCACTGCCTGGTTTAAACACAGGAGTGGCTTTTTAGTTTTTGGTTTTGGAGAGGTCATTTGTTGTTGTTTGTTTGTTTGTTTGTCTTGTTGTTTTGTTTTGCTTGAAATAGGCTCTCTCTATGTAGCCCTGGCTGCCCTGAAACTCATTAGTCTTTTAAAATGTATTTTAGAATAAATAAAATAAGATAAAATGTAAAAAGGGGGCTGTAGACCAGGCTGGACTTTAACTCACTAAAGTCTTTTATAAATATTTTAGAACAAATAAAATAAGATAAAATGTAAAAAAAGGAAGCTGGGGATATAGCTCAAAGGTACAGTACTTGCCCAGCTTGAATAACACCCTAGGTTTAATCCCCAATACTACAAAATAATAATAATAATTGATTATATTTTCCTAAATTTCTGGAGTTTGAACTTCCCAGTCTACAGGCTTCTTTTGGCAGGGACCTGTCTTGCTGACCCATTGCATCATTCTGGGCGGGGACAGGACGGGATAGAGGAGACTTTGAGACCAGAAAACCCTGGCCTAGGCTCTCTACTCCCACACTCCCTTACCTCCTCTGGGGTGACTGCTGTCCTGCTGGGCTTTGGTACAACAGGTTAATTCTCATGCCCCATCCTCCTAGGGCTTCACAGGCTCTCTGCTGGGTCTGTATCCTGGGACTAGAGACCCACCATGAAGGCCTGGGGTGTCCTCTGGACCGTGCTTGGACTGCTGTTGTGGCCAGAGCCAGGGACAGGTGAGTCCAAGGGCAGAGGCCTGAGGGGGAGGGGTACTTGCTTTGTTCAACCCTAAAGGAGCAAGGCTCCAGCTCTTAGCAAACTGCCATTCTGGAACCTTACATGTTCCCAGCCCCATCAAGTCAAGGAAGGGATGCCAGCAAGATCTGGAGTCCTGAAAGCAAAGTTAAGGATAACTTCCTGGAAAATAGATACATAGAACCAGGATGGGAGGAAGGAGAGCGGGGTTTGGCTGGGAAGCAGAAGAGAAAGGATATTTTAGACAGAAAAGAACAAAGTTACAGAATGTATTGCCCACAGAGAAGCACCAATTTCAGACACTAGGATTAAAATGACCTTGAAGCTCTAGGTGTACAAATACTTCTCTGTGTTTCCAGAACATAGGAGCTGAAGCAGTAGGATTATGAGTTTGAGGTCAGCCTGGACTATATAATGAGTTAGAGGCCAGCCTCCAATATATAGCAAGCCCCTGCAACAAACAAAACAACCAACCTTCCCAGACTCAAGTCATACATCCTCCACTCCCTAGCTGGATAACCTGAAGCAGCGAACACAACAGTTCCATTTCAGACACCTCATCTGTAACAGGAGCTAATGAGACATACCTTATAATGTTTTGTGAGGATCAAATAGGTTGAATACGTCACTTAAAATGATGCCTGGCGCGTGGTAAGTGGTTAAATAAACATTGGCAATTATCCAAACCCCTAACTCTGCTGTGGACCTGGTAACCAAACATTTTTAGCTTCCACTTGTTTGTTTGCTTCTTTCTTTCTTTCCTCCTTTCTTTCCTTCTTTCTTTCTTTCTTTCTTTCTTCTTTTCTTTCTTTCTTCCTCCCTCCCTCCCTTTCTCCCTCTCTCTTTCTCTTTTTCTCTTTTTTCTTTCTTTATTTCTTTCTGCCTTTCTTTCTGCACTTCTCTCTTTCTTTCTTCCTTTCTTTCTGCCTTTCTTTCTTTCCTTCTTTCTTTCTCCCTTCAAGGCAGGGTCTTACTACAGCTCTGACTGTCCCAGAACTCGATCTATAGACTAGGCTGGACTCAAACTCAGAGATCAGCCTGCCTTTGCTGGGATTAAAGACATGTGTCAGTATGCCTGGCTTGGATTCCTTTTCTTAAAGAGGGAAAAACCCATTCTCCTCTTCCCCTTTGCTTACTTCATCTGTCTGTGTGCCCGTTTGTTTGTTTGTCTGAGACAAGATCTCACTTTGTAGCCAGGATGGCAGGGAACTAGGTAGCTCAGGCTATTCTTGAACGTGTGGTGATCCTCCTGCCTCAGCATTTTTAAATGAGGGGATTACAGGCATGACCATAGCCACTCCTGTCAAGGAAAGCATTTCATTGGGGGCTGGTTTACAGGCTCAGAGGTTTAGTCCATTTTTAGCATGATGAGAAGCATGCTACACAGACATGGTACTGGAGGAGCTGAGAGTTCTACATCTTGACCTGTAGGCAGCAAGAAAAAGAGAAAGGGGGGCAAGCACTGGGCCTGGCTTGGGCTTCTGAAACCCTAAAACCCACTCCCAGAGTGTACTTCCTCCTACAAGGCCACACCCCCTCCAACAAAGCTATACCTCCTGTCCCCTCTCAAGTAGCACCACTCCCTAATGACCAATGGTCCAAATTTATGAGCCCTTGGCAGACATTTTTATTTAAACTACCACAAAAGCTAACCTGGCCAGGCCTCTCTCCTGTTCATAGTCTTACCACAGCTCCCCAGACAGTCCTATCTGCTTAATCAACAGGCAACAGTCTGGGTGCCTCAGTTTCTTCTTCTACACAATGATAGTGCTGGTCACAGTGGTGTCAGGTGAAGAGCTAGGAACACTAGGGAAATATGACCTGAATAGAGGAACATTCCAGAACAATCGAAGCTGGATGGCTGGACTGACTCATTCTTTCTTCCTGCAGCCTCCTCCTTGCCCCTGGTCATGGACTCCATCATCCAGGCCCTTGCTGAACTTGAGCAAAAGGTACTGGTGACTGAGGCCAGCATCACTGCCTCTGCATGGATTCTGTCAGCCAAGAACTCCAGCACCCACAATTCCCTTCACCAACACCTGCTGCTGAAGGCACCAAGCCACAACACTACAGAGCCAGATCCTCACTCACTCAGCCCAGAGCTTCAAGCCCTGATTTCTGAGGTGGCCCAACATGACGTACAGGATGGGCAGGAATATGGAGTGGTGCTGGCCCCTGATGGCTCCACTGTAGCCGTGAAGCCTCTGCTGGTTGGGCTAGAGGCCAGTCTACAGGGGCACAGTGTTGCTAACTTACCTTCAGATTGCCAGGCCGTCCCCTGTGATGCTGGAAACACCTCGACCAATATTGGAGCCACCTGGCCAGGACTCATGGATGCTTTTACAAATGCCTCTTCTCCAGATGTTGAAGCCACTTTACCAAATGACAAAGCCAAGATTCCCACCACTATGGACAGACTCCTGGCAGTCACCTTGGCTGGTGATTTAGGTCTGACCTTCCTCCACAGGTCCCAGACTTGGAGTCCTCCAGGCCTGGGAACTGAAGGTTGCTGGGACCAGCTTTCTGCCCCCAGGGTCTTCACACTATTGGACCCCAAGGCGTCCAGGCTCACCATGGCTTTCCTCAATGGTGCCTTGGATGGAGCTCTCCTTGGGAACCACTTGAGCCAAATCCCTACGCCCCACCCACCCCTCAGCCACCTGCTGAGAGAGTACTATGGAGCTGGGGTGAATGGAGATCCGGTGTTCCGGAGTAACTTCCGAAGGCAGAATGGGGCTTCTTTGACTTCAGTCCCTACCCTGGCCCAGCAGGTATGGGAGGCCCTAGTCCTGCTACAGAAACTGGAGCCAGGACATCTACAGTTGCAGAACATGAGCCAAGAGCAACTGGCTCAGGTAGCCACCTTTGCTACCAAGGAGTTTATTGAGGCTTTCTTGGGTAAGGAGTTCCCCCTAACCCCTCTTAAATAGACACTTCCAGCCCACTGTGATCCCTCTGGATCAGCAGGATCCAGGGCTCAGGAAATCCAGGGGGACGGCAGAGTCTATAGATAAGGACAACTTCATGGGCAAAAAAAATGCTAGAGTTGGTCCTTGAAGAATAAATAAGAATTTATATGATTTTTAAAATTTTTTTAAAGGGAGGGGTTGGGGTGTAGCTTAGTTGGTAGAGCACATGCATAAGAAAGACCCTGCATTCAGTTGCTACCGTTACTGTAAACTGTACATAGTGGTGCATGCTGGTAACCCCAGCTCTTAAGAGGTGGAGGCCTGAGAACCAGAAGTTCTAGGTCATCCTTGAATATATATCATGGGCAGCCTGGGCTTCAGGAGACCTTGAACTCCACCCCTACCCTACACAAGAGGCAGAATACAGTTGGAAGTCAACACATGAGGACTGATTTTTTTTTTTAACCTGTTTATTGAGACAAGGTTTTATATACATAGCCCAGGCTGATCTTGAACTTGAAAGCCCCTTTCCTTAATCTCTCAAATGCTGAGATTAACAGAAATGCACTACCATACTCACACTTTTGGGTTTTCTCTTGGAAGTGGAAGGACATATAGTGGATTCTATCTGTCTGTCTGTCTGTCTGTCTGTCTACCAACTTACCTTCTTATCCAGCTAGCCTTCTGAGGCATCTCCCTGGCCTAAAACTAGATGCTTGTCAAATCCTGGAGGCTGGAGGGATGCCCACAGGTTCATTTTAATAGAGATTCAGTCTTCCAGAAAGAAATTCTTGATGATCAAAGTCTGATGCTCCCTTGCTCTTGAAGGATGCCCAGCCATTCACCCCCGCTGCCGCTGGGGAGCGGCTCCCTACCGAGGCCACCCAACGCCACTCCAGCTGCCACTCGGATTCTTATATGTGCATCACACATACGTGCCAGCACCACCCTGCACCACCTTCCAGAGCTGTGCCGCGGATATGCGCTCCATGCAGCGTTTCCACCAGGATGTGCGCCACTGGGATGACATCGGCTACAGGTGGACCTAGCCTAGTCCACTGTGGGAGGGACTGGACCGGCAGGGAGTAGAACCAGTGGGCTGAAATGAGCAAGTAGAAGAAGGAATTTGTAGTGGGCCTGGTCAAGGACCAGACTAGGGGCAAGGTCCAAGATTGAAGTGGGGCTATGAGTCCTGCAAGGGAGAGTGAGAAAAGAGTGAAAGGAGAGTGAATAGGGATGTGACTGGTTCTTAAGGGTAAATTCAAAAGGGAGAAAGCTTGTTTTCTTTTGTTTTGTTGCGAGTCAGAGTTTTCTCTGTGTAACCCTAGTTGTTCTGGAATTCTGTAGACCAGCTCCGCCTCGAACTCCCGAGTGCTGAGATTAAAGGCTTAGGCCACCACAGCCTCCTGCTCCTCCTCCTCCTCCTGCTCCTCTTCCTCCTCCTGCTCCTCCTCCTCCTCCTCCTGCTCCTCCTCCTCCTCCTGCTCCTCTTCCTCCTCCTCCTCCTAACGAAACTAGGTCTCAGGGGGCCTGCAGCTCACTATGTAGAAACCGCTAGTCTCAAACTCACAGAGTTCTGCCTGATTCTTTCTCTGAATGCTATGATTAGAGTATTCTGCACCATTTTGCAAGAAAGAACGGTTTTTGGGTTTGCACTTGGTGTTCAAATGATATTGAATTGGTTGAAACAGAAACAGTGTGCTGCACTTGGTGTCGTAAGGCACAGGAAAAGAGCCTCACTGATCCTAAATATCCCATCCCCTCCGCAGTTTCGTGGTAGGCTCCGACGGCTATGTGTACCAGGGCCGTGGCTGGCACTGGGTAGGTGCGCACACGCGCGGCCACAACTCCCTCGGCTTCGGTGTGGCCTTCGTGGGCAACTACACTGGGACACTGCCCAGCGATGCTGCGCTGAACACGGCGCGCGACGTGCTCCCGAGCTGCGCAATTCGCGCAGGTCTCTTGCGGCCAGACTACAAGCTGCTCGGCCACCGCCAGCTAGGGCACACCGATTGCCCCGGGAACGCGCTCTTCAACTTGCTGCGCACCTGGCCCCACTTCACAGTGGTGAGTCTGCTTGTCCCTGTGCCTGAGCTTAGCCTGTCACCCCTGCACCTTCGAAACATGACTCAGGCGCAGCCTTCAGTCTCTCTCCATGGCATCATTTGTCCTGTCTATTCACAACTTCAGCCCTGGCCCTGCCCCAGCCAGCTCACCTTTGGCCTAACTCCTAATACCTCTACTACCACCCCTCAGACCTCACTCTGGCCCTCTTTACTTGCTAGATTACAGACTTCCGCTGCCCAGCTCTCTCTCCCAAACCACTGTTGCCGCCTGTTCAGCCTCCTTCTTACGGCTGCGGCCACTGGGCTGCTGAAGTTTCTCTCTCTTCAGGGCCTCATCATGATTGTGGCCTGATGCTACTCAAAGCTCTCATCAGAAGAGCAATTTGTCTTAGGTCCTTACTACCGAACATATAACAGTTTTTATCAATTTATGACAATACCTAAGATAAAGCCCTTCTGCCTACACTATCTTATCCCAGGACACCCAGCCTAGAACTCACTGCCTGCCTCCTACTGTGAAGGCTCCTGCTCATACAACCCTAAACCTACTTTGTGACGCTTCACTCCAAATTATTCTGTTGTCAAAACCTCAGTCCAGTCCCTATTCCTGTGTTGCTCTCCTCTGCTCATCTCAACCCTGGGAGTTCTTGATAGCCTCTGACTCCCTGACTCCTGAGGATCCTTGCATTAGAGCAGTCTAGACCTAGCCAGCACAACCAGCCTACAAGTCTCACCCAGCCTCTGATTCCTACCACTACCTAACCACACAGTCGCATTACCAGAGTTTGTTTTGTTTATTTGTGAAACAAAGTCTAACCCAGGCTAGCCTTGAACTCACTGTGATGCTCAGGCTGGCCTCCACCTCCACCACCTTCCTGTCTCCGCCTCAAGGGCTGAGATTGCAGGCTTTTGAAATACATCACATCCAACTGCTACTTCCTTTTTCTTCTTCTTTTTAGTGTATGCGTGCGTGTGTGCGTGCGTGAGTGCATGCGCGCATGAATTTGCGTGCATGCATTTGCAAGTGTGTGTGTGTGTGTGTGTGTGTGTGTGTGTGTGTGTGTTTATGTCTGTGGTTAAAGACAGCTTCCTGTGTTATCCTCAGGAAAGGCATCTATCTACCCTCCTTGGAGACAGGGTTTCTCACCAGACTGAAGCTCACCAAATAGGCTAGGTTTGCTGGCTAGTAGCCCAAGTCTTCTTGTCTTCAGATCCCCAGTGCTGGGACTAAAAGATGCCACTTTACCCAGCATCTTTATGTGGGTTCTGGGGATCAAACTCAGGTCCTCATATTTGCAAGGCAAGCACTTTGCTGACAGAGCCATTTCCCCAGCCATAGCCCAGTGTCTGTGTGTGTGTGTGGGGGGGGGTCTTTAACTTAGGATCCTCCAGCCTCTACTTACCTATATGTTGCCACTCCTGTTTTCATTAAGCTGTTTATCTGCCTGCTCTTGCCCGCAGACAGGTTTGAGTTTGGTTTGTTTTTGATTTGTCTTTATAGGGTCTTGTACTTGTGGTAAACCTGGGTTAGCTTTTTTTGAGACAAGGTTTCCACTATGTATCCTGGAACTCACATAGATGTACCCTCCTGCCTCCTGGATGCTGGGCCCAAGATTAACCTTGAACTCTCCAAATCATCTGGCCTCAGACTCCCGAGTGCTAGGATTATAGATGTTTCAGCTTGCTGTCCACTCCTTCACTTTGTGCCCCTGTCTGTCCTATATCCAAGATTCCATAGCAAGGAGGGCAGACCCAACCATACATACACCCTAAGTCTCATAATCTCTTATTTTTTTCTAGGTTGAAAACTAAGAACTCCTTTGAGAGACCTTTGAGGATCCAGGAGGTACTATCCCTGATGACCCTTTGAGCAACCACAGACTTCCAATAAAGGGACCATGGAAAGGACATCTCTATGAGCATCTTCTTCCTCAGAGGCCAAAATGCAAGCAAAGTGTGTGTGGCTCGATGGGAGAGCACCTAGGTGATGAGCAAGAGGCTTTTAGTTTGTTTTTTTTGATTTTCATGACAGCGCTTTTCTGTGTAGCCTTGGCAGTCTAGGATGGCCTCGAATTCATAGAGAGTGGCCTGCCTCTGCCTCTTGAGCGCTGGGGTTAAGGGCACTGCCACCACTGCCCATCCAAGGCTCTTGATTCTTACTCTAGCATTACAACATAAATAAAGCTGGGTATGGGAGCTCATACTTGTAATTATAGCGGAGGAAGATACACATAGGAAGACAGAGGAAAAAGGTTTTCTTGGAAGCTGTGGGTATTAGAGACTGATACCTCCTAACAATGAGTACTAGAGAGTCAGGATGACAAAAGTGGAGGCAGTTTATTTTACGACCTTGTAAGTTGAATTGCTAACAAAACTGGCAACAGTGCCCCATTGGGAGAAAAACTGTCTTTTTAATTTTTTTTTTTTTTTTTTTTTTTTTTTTTTTTTTTTTTTTTTTTTTTTGGTTTTTCAAGACAGGGTTTCTCTGTGTAGCCCTGGCTGTCCTGGAACTCACTCTGTTGACCAGGCTGGCCTCAAACTCAGAAATCTGCCTGCCTCTGCCTCCCAACTGCTGGGATTAAAGGCGTGTGCCACCACCACCCGGCTTCAAAATTTTTTTATGGTCCTGATCAAAATCCCTTTTCCCCTCTTTGCTGCATGTTGGCTGAGTTTCATATCCATCCGTTTCCCCCTTTTGCAATGTATGCTCTTGGTCGTGAAGCGGCAAGCTGCCTGCATCCTCTCATCCTGAGAAGGATAACCTTTGTTTTCAAAAGAAAGTTAGCTAAAAGGCCAGACAATCAGAAGTCACAAGCTGTTAGGGCAGAGAGGCCAATGCCTTCTACTTACCTGAAACTTGAGCCCATCTAAAGGGCTTTTGTATTGAAAATGGGCCTTTGCACTTTTTGTTTCCCACCAAGGCTAGAGGCTAACCTGTGCCACGGAATCAAGAAAAGAAAAACAAATAAATGAATTTCAGTACAAAATGGTTATTTGGAGGCAGCAGCCAAGCAGGTTCCCACTGCAGGCAAGCAGAACTCAGTTATGGGAAGACAGCATCAAACAGGTCCTTCACTGTCATCCCAGAGCCTAAGGGGCAGAGAACCTGGGTCACCGGTAGAAGGCCACTCTCAGAAAGTGTTAGCTCAAGGGCACATTGGGATTGTTTGTCACATAATGAACATATTGGACCCCATTTCCTTAAAAAAAATTACATTAAAAATATAAGCCGAAACTGTAGCTCGGTGAAAGCAGTTGCCCAGTGTACTGGAGGCCCTGGGCTTCATCTCCAGCACTAAAAGAAGAAAGGAAAAGAGAAAGTGAAAAGGGGAAATGATGGGAGTGGCCCAGTATGCAGTAAACTAAACACTGAAGAACTCTGGAGATACCTCAAGAGATAAGCATAAGGATCTGAGTTCAAATCCCCACTACTCATGGAAAAGGCTGGGTGTTGCCAAATGCTTCTGTAACTCTGGCGCTATGAAGGGTGGGCACAGGAGGACTGCTGAGGCTTGATGGATGCCAGCCAAACTCCAAAGCTGATGAGATAAACTGTCTCCAAAGAATAAAGCAGAGAATGACAGAGCATAACACTTGATAACATCCTCTTCTAACCTCTGTGGATGATCCCCACCCCAACCCCCTAGACCCAGTCAGTTTGGCAGAACATGGAGTAGCTCATGTGCACAGTGAATTATGTGAATGAGGTGGGCCTATCTAAAGCATGTACATATGAGATCAGGAACATCTGGCTCTCAGGAACAGTTGTGGACCTTCCTAACCACACCATCCATCCATTAGACTGGGCATACACTTCGTAGGTGAATGTTCGCCTCGCATATTTGAGGCCTGGGGGTCCACTTTCAGTACCACAAATGAAAAGCTTCCCAGTTTGATTAGTCATCTTCCATCACAGGAATATTCTATAACATCATATTTACCCAGCAAATATATACAACTGTAATTTATCATTTTAATAAAATGTGGCTGCATGAGATGGACCACACCTTTAATTTCAGTTTTTGGGAGTCAGAGGTAGGCATTTCTCTGTGAATTTGAGAACAAACTGCTCTACCAAGCAAGTTCCAGTCCAGTTATAGCTACATAATGAGACCCTATCTCAAATTTTAATCAATTAATTAACTGACATGTGCATGCCTTTAATCCCAGCACTTGGGAAGCAAAGGTAGGTAGAGTTTGAGTTTGAGGCCAGCCTGTTCTACACAGCAGAGCTAACACAGAGAAACCCTGTCTTGGAAAAAACCTAATTAACTGATTAATTAACTAATTATGATTAATTAATTATTATTTAATTAAAATAAAGCTGAGTGTGTAGCCCAGTAATAGATTGCTTACCTAGCATATACAAAGGCCTGAGCTCCATCTCCCACACTGAATAAATGAGGCATGATGATGCATACCCTTAATTTCAGAACTCAGGGGTAGAAAGCAAAAGAATCAAGAGTTCGTGGTCATCTTCTTGTAGCCCAAGCTGGCCTTGAACATGCTATGTAGCTAAAGATGACCTCCAATATATATAGCAAGCTCAAGACCAGGCTGGAATACATAAGACCTTATCTCATGTGTATGTGTTTATATATATTATATATAATATAAATATATTATATATTGACCTAGAGCTATGGCTCAATTGTTAAGAATACTTACTGTTTGGGAGAATACTTACTACTGGAGAGATGGCTCAGCAGTTAAAAGCACTGACTGCTCTTCCAGAGGTCCTGAGTTCAATTCCCAGCAACTACATGTTGCCTCATGATCATCTGTAATGGGATCTGATGCCCTTTTCTGGTGTGTCTGAAGACAGCGACAGTGTACTCACATACATAAAATAAATAAATATTTTTTAAAAAGGAAAAAGAATACTTACTCCTCTTTCAGAGAATCTAGGTTCAGTTCCCAGCACCCCCATAGTGTTTCAGATTCATCTTTATCTCTGGTCTCAGGGGATTTACTGCCTTCTTTTGACCTCCATGGGCATCAGGCACACACATGGACACATACATACATACAGAGAAAAAACAAACAAACAAAAAACCTGTTACACATAAGAATAAATCAATCTTTTTTTAAAAAGATAAAGAAAATGAAGAAAAAAATCATTTTAGGGCTGGAGGTATGGCTCAGTGGTAGATCACTTTCACAGTATGTGTATGGTATGGAATTTCATTCCCAGCCAAGGAGGAGGAAAAAGCAGAGATCTGGGAATAGATCTAGTTTGTAATGTCATGGCAAATAAAATAAGTAGAAATAGACAAGGGGGGGTGTTGTTTTATTGGACAGGACTCATATAGCCCAAGCTGGCCTTGAACACATTACATAGCTAAAGATAACCTCCAATTTCTGATCTTCTTGATTCCAACTGAGATTACAGGCCTGTGCCACCACACCCAAGTTTATGTGGCACTAGGGATCAATCCAGGGCCTTGTGCATGACAGACAACTGCTCTGCCAATTCTAGCCCTCAAAATAAAATTTCAAAGGAAAAAATTAAGATTTATGCAAAATAGGATTATAACATATAAGAAATATAAATGCGGACTGGTGAGGTGGCTTAGCAGGTAAGAGTGGGTTCTTCGGAAGGTCACGAGTTCAAATCCCAGCAACCACGTGGTGGTTCACAACCACCTGTAATGAAATCTGATGCCCTCTTCTGGTGTGTCTGAAGACTGCTACAGTGTACTCATTTGTAATAATAAACAAATCTTTAAAAAAAAAAAAAGAAATATAAATGCATTGTCCCTTTTTTGTGGGAGCAGAGTTTGAGACAGGGTTTCTCTGTGTAGCCCCTGGCTGTCCTGGAACTCTCTTTGTAGCCCAGGCTGGCCTTCCCCCACCTCTGCCTCCACAGTGCAGGGATAAAAGGAATGCATCACACACCCAGCTTGCAATGTCCCTTTTTCAAAGCAAGAGTTTCAGGACAGTCACAGTAAGGAGAGCTTTAAACTTTGCGCCTGGGCCTTTAGTGACTGCCATTACCATATACCCAAGGAGTCAGCCTTATCCTATCCACTCCATGAATCCAACTCCCCACATACAGAGCCCACTATAGAGCCCAGGCTGGCTTCAAACTTATGGCACCAATTTTCTTGTGCCAGTCTTCCAAGTCCCAGGATTCCATGTGTGCACTGCCCCGTGAGTTATTGTCATCCTTGCCTTTGTACAAAGCCGTCCTTCTACCTGGTCCAATCGTCTGTTTTCTTCTTGTGCTTCGGTTTGCAAAGGTTACCAAAGAAGTCTTCCCGGATTTTTCCAGCCTGGGAAGAGTGGCATTTTTGCTCAAGTGGTCATCTTTCATCCAGTGTATCGATCTTGTCCTAGTCTCCCATACAAATTCATAATGTCACACTGAATTCGGGACATGTCCCCCTCCCCAGACAGTAGGAGGAGGACAGAAATCGTGTTTATTTAATTTCTTCTCCCACCTCATCGAGTAGGCACTCGGGAAACATTTGTCAAATGTGAGCTTTTAAAAATGTTTTAATTATGTCTACCTGTGTATGGTTATATGCCCTTGCAGTGTGGAGTGGAAAGACACTCAGAGGCCAGAACAAGGTTTCATGTACTGTGGAGCTGGACAGACAGATGGCTGTGGGCCACCCATGCCATAATGTTTCCTGCTTAACCTCAGAGCCACCTCTCGAGCCCTTGAACGGGAGCTTTTGAATTTTTGAGACTGATACCATCATCCTTTACAAATAAGGAAGCACAGGGAGAGGAAATGACTTGTCTGAGGTTACAGTGAGAAGGGGGATGGCCAGCCGGCCGGCCAGCCTGGGTGATAACAGTGCTGATTCACTCCTCCCAGGTCGTCTACCCACTCCTTTTTTGTTAAATCTGTATTGCATTTTATTTATTTTGTATGTTGCGCGTATATACATGTGCACAAGAATGTATGGGTCTGAAGACAACTTGTGAAAGTCGGTTATCTCCTTCTCCCATACGGGTCCCAGGGAACTACCTTGTATTCACTGATCCATCTTGATGGCCCCACCTCTTTTTTCAGTAAACATTTATCAAAACATAAAAGATACTGACTGGACAGCACCCCAAAACTCACATCAAGGAGATCTGACATCAGAACACACCCAGCACTGAAACTCAAAAACAGAGCATGTCAAATTTGTGTTGTCTAAATTTTACTTGCACTTAAAAATAAATCTGGGATGGGAGCTGGAGAAATGGCTCAGTGGTTAAAGAGAATATACTCCTAAACCCGAGTTTAATTCCCAGCACTTATATTGGGCAGACAATAAACACCTGTGGCTGTAGCTCCAGGAGATGCTAAGGCTTCTGACCTCTGTGGACACCCTCTCATACATGAATACACTACCACACACACACACACACACACACACACACACACACTGTAGCTCCAGGAGAAGATAATGCTTCTGACCTCTGTGGACACCCTCTCATACATGAATACACTACCACGCACACACACACATAGTAGGAATACATTTTAAATATTGGTCAAAGTGATTAATCCCAGATTCAGGAGACTGATGCAGGAAGATCAAAGGTTCAAATCCAGCCTGGACTAAGCAGGAGACCTTCTGTGGAAAAAAAATATCTGGGTTGAAAATGCAGATCAGTTGACAAAGCCTTCATCTAACACAAATAAAACCCTGGGTTCAAGGGGAGAAATACACCAAACAAAACCAGTCACAAACAAACAAACAGTCTGGCTATGTGGTTCACACCTGGAAGACAGTGGCGGGAGGAATAGAAATTTAAGACCAGCCTTGTCTACGTACCAAGTTCAAGGCCATCCTTTGACACAATAGACCCCCATCGCAAACAAAGTAAAACAAAAGAAGCCATCTTCCAAAAGTCTCCTTTATGTTCTCACTCAGCCAGTAGGGCTTCTGAGTGAATCTGATTCCCTGGATTTTTAAAAAGATTCATTTATATTACTCTGTGTGTGTATGTGTGTGTGTGTGTGTGTACTCATGCAAGTGGGTACAAATGCCCAAGAAAGCATGAGATCCCTTGGAGCTGGAGTTCCAGGCATTTGTAACTGTCACAGATTTAAGGAACTGAACAGTTTCTGGTCCTCTACAAGAATAGCCACACACACTTCACTACCGAGCTGTCTCTCCAGCCCCAGTTCCCTGACCTGTAGTGTCTTCAGGTGTTTGGTTCTCAACTTTGTATGACTTAAATTGTTTCTCTTTCTTCCTTTCTTTCTCTCTCTCTTTCTTTCTTTCTTCCTTTCTTTCTTTTGTTTTCTTTGAAACAGAGTCTTGCAAGAGAACCCTGGCTGCCTTTGAACTCACAAAAAAACTCCTACGTTAGATTCCTAAGTACTGGATTTTTATCTGTGTGTACCACTCCTAGAAAGGTTTAGGACTCTATACTATATGACTGAACCCACCCAGGGTATACTCTTCAGCTTTTGCTTTGGTTCAGCTCTGTGATTCGTCCGACACCATGAGTTAAAGCATTTATTCATTTTCCTTGCTATATGATATTCTTCGGAGTGGAGATGGCACCGAGTATTTGTTCAGCCGTCTGAGGACACCTGGAATATTTGGAGTCATCAGTTACAGTCTTGGTGGCCATGTCTATTGGATGTCTACCTAGCAGGGGAAATACTGGATCAGAGGAGACCCACATAATCATGCTAAGAGGACAAGGACTGGGTGTATGGCACAATGAGTCTTACAACTGGCACTGAATATGCACCGTCTTTAGTTCTAACTTAACACTGGATTGGGGAAGGTCTAGCCAAGAGTCCAAGGCCAATCCGGGCTACAGCACATGCAGTGAGCTCAAGGCCCAGTCTATAGGCCTTGCTCTCAAGCTCTAGGTTCCACTCCCGAGGGGAGTGGAGGGGCTGGTAAATGGCCATGTAAAATATGAAGTTCCATCCCCTGATCTCACATAAAGGTAGGAAAGAACTGACTCCACATAGTTGTCCTCCGATCACCAGATGAGCGCTATAGCATCCACACACAAAAATAATAAATAAATGTTAACTCTTTTTTTTTTTTAAATCCATTCCAATAAAATCGTAGCAGCTTCCTACAGAAGTGAGTCTTTCCACACTCCAGCCAACAGGAGACTTTAGGGAGCCCTGCAGCCTTGCTAGCCAGCTGGCATTTATCTAGCATGTCCCCATTTCACAGAAGGCAACTAAAGCTTAAAGAGAGATGTACTGCCTTTTAGACCTTCTCGCCAGAAGCCAAAACTGCCAACCTCTCTTCCACACCCCCCACCTCCACATCCTGCCCCCATCATGCCCTCCCAGCCTGACTGTAAGGGGGGTGGCGGGGAGAAGACAAGACAGGGTCACGTGGAGCTAGGTTCTGAGGAAGTTAGCTAGGCACAGTACAGACGGCTGTTGGTTCTGGACTGGCCAGGAAATCAAGGTAAGGGAGGGTGTATGTGTGGCACTCTCAAGTATGTTCCTTTTAGGCAAAGCTGAGAAGAGACCAGGGAAAATGAAGACAGAATGTGGACAGACAATGCTCAGAACTGTCACCTTTTGGTCTCGCAGCAGAGACTCCTCCGCCATGGACCCACCGTTGCAGAGTGAAGGTTCCCAAACACAGCCCTCGTTGCCCTCGCCCTCTCCGTTGACATCCTACCGCTGGCACACTGACGGCAGAGGGGAGAAGGCTGCTGGAGGGTTCCGATGGGGCCGCTTCGCAGGCTGGGGAAGGACCCTGAGCCATCAGGAGTCCATGGTGAACAGCCAGCCAGCCCCTAGATCTCTGTTTCGTCGGGTCCTCTCCGCACCCCCTAAGGAGTCACGGCCCAATCGCCTCCGGTTTTCCAAGACCTTGTGGGGGAGGCACAAGAACGTGGTGCCGTTGGAACCCAAGCCAAATCCGAAGGCCCCAGGTATGTTCTCCCCCAACCCAGCTAGGGCTAGGCTGGGTGGCCGGATGCCTGGGTGTTTGTCTGTCAATCTAGCACTAACCCTCTAGACACAGGAAGTTGTGGGGAGTATGAAAGCCCAGCAGGAAGCCGCTGGGGCCCCTAGCAGCGCTCATCTCTCTTTCCCCCTAGACTGGGTTGAGGAAGACTGGCAGGACCCGTAGGCAGCTGGGGTTCAGATGAGAAAGGAGCATTGAATGGATGCACCTTAGTACTGTGTGGATGTCTAATGGTTCTTGGTCCTGATGGTTGTCTTCTGTATCCACATTGACTAGATGTGGATTTCAGCTGCCTTATATATTTCTCATATCTTACTTTATTTCCCTGAATGTGAAATTCCCCATCTCTGCCTTAAAGACAACATTCATTCATTCATTCAAGCAGATGTTTATTCATTCAGTGTGTGTGTGTGTGTGTGTGTGTGTGTGTGTATCCTTTATCACAACACATGTGTTGAGGTCAGAGGACAACCTGCATTCATTTATTTATATTGGGAAGGGGGCAAGCAAGCCATGGTTCCAGTGAGGGGGGTCAAAGGACAGCTTTCAGGAGTCAGTTCTCTCCTTTAATCATGTGGGTCCTAGGGATCAAACTTAGACAGTTAGCCTCGGTGGCAAGCACCTTTACTTTTTGAGCCATCTTGCTGGGCCAAGGGGTTTTTGGAGCATCGAATTGGTCCCTGACTGAAGCACTAGGGACAGCTGTGAGTAAAGCAGATGACACTCCCTACCCTGTAGAGTTCACATTGTAGTGGCTGGGGGAAGAACAGTTACAGACAGAAAAATGAAGTCCCTATAAAAATGGCAGATGCTGCAAAATGAGACTGGGAGACTAGCGGAGACTGGGAAGATTAGAGACCAGGGCC
Organism: Mastomys coucha; assembly: GCF_008632895.1. Classification (NCBI taxonomy): domain Eukaryota; kingdom Metazoa; phylum Chordata; class Mammalia; order Rodentia; family Muridae; genus Mastomys; species Mastomys coucha. The sequence continues at coordinate 3,971,665 of NW_022196910.1, read as the reverse complement.
TAGCATATACTAAAAGATCCAATCGCAGGAAAGAGTTAGGGCCTCGGATGTGGCTCCGTGGTAGAGCACTTGTTTAACATGGGAGAGGCTGTGGGGTTGTGGGTTTTATGTCCACCACCAAGAAAGAAAGAAGAGTTGTATGTATCACCCCTAGTGGTAAAACCGGGCAGAAAACAAACTGAGACGCTTGGCTCAGCAGGTGTTTCCTGGAAGCTCTTTCCTAGAAATTCTTGAAATGCCTTCCATTCATCAGAGCTAGGACTACTAAAATCCCAGCACTGGGAAAGCAGGAGCAGGAGGATGATCCGTCTTGAGTTCTAGGCCTGCCTAAGCCATATAACACAGCTTTATCTAAAAAACCAATGAGGCTCTGGCAAGGTGACTGGAAGTAAAAGCACCTGTGGGTAAGCCTGAAGCCCCACATGGTCAGGGGGGGCCCTAAATGTTGTCCTTTGACCTTCACATGAACCCACATAAATAAATAAATTCCAGTTGTTCTCCAGCGTCCACTTGTGCCATGGCAAATGTGTGTGTACATGCACAAACTAAAATAAATGTCATAAAAAGCAACTCAGTGTTAATAGTATATTTAGAAAGGTGGTTTCATATTATAGGGATTTCTTTTCCAAGACAGGGACTTACTACATAGACTTGGCTGGCCTCAGACTCACAGATCTGCCTGTCTCTGCCCCTGTTTGCTGGAATTAAAAGTATATACCACCAGACCCAATTATTTCCTTCCTTCCTTCTTTCCTTCCTTCTTTCTTTCTTTCTTTCTTTCTTTCTCTCTTTCTTTCTTTCTTTTTTCTTTTTTTCCAATTTAGGGACTCACACACAAAAGGCAAGTGCTGTACTCCTGAGCTAAGCTCCCAGCCCTGCAGAAGTACTCTCTGAGGCCCCATAGAGTGCGAGGTTGCCCACTACATAGGCTCCAGACAGTGCTTTCTACCAAGCAAGCCTGTCCCTAACTAGCTCAACCTCTCCCACTACTCCTCCCACAGTGGGGATCTGGGTAGCCTACTGGTGAAGGGTATGCTTAGTACGCGCCAAGCCGGGGCCCATCCCCAGCACCACAAGCCGGGGGCCCAATCCCCAGCACCCCAAGCCGGGGCCCAATCCCTAGCACCCCAGACAGAGAAACCCTAGTTCCTAACTCTTGCAGAGACTTCAGTCCAGCCTTTAGTGCCTTTCCCTTTATTTCCCTGGGCTTTGTTCATCTGCCAGCCTTTGTTCAGAGTCTCTATATACTTTCTCTTCCATCTTGGCTGGGTGAAATTCAAACTTCAGTTCAGAACCTAGTGCAAATGTACTCTGTCAGAGTGAGGAGTAGAGTCCTCCCTCCCTCTCCACCAACACCACCTCCCCAAGAAAGAAAACACCATGTACTTACAACTTTGTCTATACCATTCTCAGATGAATCCTTTCCACCTTAAGGAAATTATTTTAGTGTGTGTGTGTGTGTGTGTGTGTGTGCGCGTGTGCGCGCGCGCATGCACAGCATGGAAAAGTCAAAGGATATCCCTATAGAATCTGTTCTCTCGTTCGTTCCACCTTTATGTGGGCTCTAGGGGTTGAATTCACACCAGGCTTGCATGGCTGGTACCTTTACCTGTTAAACCACCTTGCTGGCCATAAATTAGTATGTAATCTATGTAAGAGGTCAAGGCTCGTATACCATCATTCTACCTATATCTACCTACCTATCTATCTATCCATCTACCCATCTATCTATCTAGCTACCCACCTACCTATGTATCTATCTCTCCCTTTCTTTCTCCCTCCTTCCCTTCTCTCCATCCCTTTTCCTCTTCTTCCTCCTCTCTATCCCTCCTTGTTTTTGGAATAAGGTCTCAAATCAGTAGCCCAAACTAGCCTGGAACTCATCCTTCTCCTAGCTCAGTGTGTCAGGTACTGGCATTACAGGTGTGTGCTACTAGGCCCACCTTTGCCCACTCTCTTGGTTAAGAGAAGAGTGCATGTGTTAGAAGCCTGGCTTAATCACACACTCACAAGCTGTGTGATTCTGGGTAGGCCACTCTACCTTTCTTAGCCTCTGTTCTAATGCCCTGTAAATGGCTTTTGAAGACTGAGTGAGAAAAGGCATGAAGGGCCATAAACATAGTAATGGGCACGGAGCCGGTGGACTGTGTTCACTTCTGGGGTTGTCAAGAACAAATCCCAGAGAGGTAAAGATCTACCCAAGGACACCCAGACTGACGTGGTTGCTGCAATGTGCACCTTCATGTATGAAGGAGGGCGTCAGAGGGAGAAGGGGAGACCCTGAAACCAGCATCTCCTCCTCTTCCCAGAGCCAGAGCCAGAGTTGGTAGCAGACCAGGATCTACCTGTTGCACAGATCCCTGAGCCTCCCACCCCTGACATGCCTGTTTGGAACATTGATGGCTTTACCCTGCTGGAAGGAAGGCTGGTGATGCTGGGTGAGGAGGAGGTAAGGAAGAGCAGGGGAGGAAAGGGAATGGGACAGAGGCGGTGGTAGAGGGGTAAACACCAGAAATGTATGTGCCCCCTCACGTGTGCCTCCCTTTTCTGACTGCCCACTTGTATGGGAGGACAGGGTCCTCGCCAAATCCGAATGGGAAGTGCCAGCTCAGAGGGTAGCATGCAGGCAGCCTTGGGGAACCTCAGGGATCCAGGTAAATTTGGGAATTTGGGGAGGGTGGAGGATTGGGGAGCCTTTCAAAGTGATTCATAATCTACCATGCTTTCTACCCTTAACCTCCAACCTCTGACCACCCACAGTTCGGACCCCTGGAAAAACTGAACCGGAAGCTACTGGTTCCAACCAGGTCCACAATGTTCGGGTATGGCGGCCAGTGGGGGAGCAGCGGGGGTGAACAAGATCTCCTAGACCTTGGCCTCAGACATGCTCTACCATCTAACTATATCACACACACACACAGAGAGAGAGAGAGAGAGAGAGAGAGAGAGAGAGAGAGAGAGAGTGTTAGGGCCAGGTGTGGTAGTGCACAACTATAATCACAGTCACAGAGACAAGGAGATTGCTTAGGCTCCATTCCAGGCAAGCCAGGGTAAATACTGAGACCGCATGAAAAAGAAACACACACAGAATGACTATTTTAAATTTTCTGATCCTTGATCTCTGCTTCCTGAGAAACCTTAGTCACAGTCCTGGGCCTGGAGGGCTGGGAAGAAAGGAATCATGGATAGATCACTGACCAGCTCCTAGTTTCTGCACCTTTTGTCAAATAGAGCTAATAAGAAAATTCCTCTCTTGTTTTTGTATTGTTTGGATATGTGTGTTGCTTTATTTATTTATTTATTTATTCATTATTTATTCATGCCCACTTACATACATGTGTGCACACACATACACATCCACACAAGGACACATGAAAAAAATATCGTAGAAATCAGAAATGCCTGCTTTTCTGAGTTCTAATTGAAAAGTAATAACTTTTCAATTTCCTTCTTCTTATTACTTTTTTGGATATTGACCAAAAGCCTATGCATGATTTCTCTGACACTCTGGGCTTTCTAACAGTCTCTGTCCTATATGTCTACCCATATGTCTACCCTATAGAGCTTGGTAACCTCTATTGCTGAATATGCTGGCTTTCTTGGCCGCTAACTCAAACGGCATGACTAAGGGAGGGAGGGAGAGAGGGGAAAAGCAGGGAAGGAAAGAGGGGAGAGAGATGAGAAAGAAGTGCAAGCTGTTGGGCAGAGAAGGATAACACCATTGACTTAAGAGCATTTGCCCCTCGTGAGGCCTTGAGTACAATCCCCAGTATTGCACAACAAGAATATAAATGTCATCTGCTGGTTACAGATGTTAATGCATCTGGTAGCAGATGTTAGTGAGCTTTGTCCACCAAGATCAGCAAATCCTCAAGGATACTCTGGGGGGGACAAAGCCGGGGAGGAGGGAAAGCACGGGTTCTCCCTGGCTCACATACCTCTCTGCACCCCCCCCCCCCAGAGGTTACTCAAGAGGCTGAAGGAGAAGAAAAGAGCCAAGTCAGAATTGGGAGTCCACACCCTTCGAGATGGGTAAGAGTCTCTGGGAAGTTGGAGGGCTTGTGGTTTGACACTGTGCCCCTTCAGCAGCTCCTCTGAGTTCCTTATCTTCACCTTCCCCCATGTCTGCATGTTCTCTCCATTCTGCTCCATGCTAAATGAACTTGGGACCACAAAGACTCCAGCTATTTTCTCATCTCTTGGTTGAACTGTGGGAGTCATCTCTAATGAAATAAAAGCTAACCAAATACCCTGGGTCTAGGAACTTCAAAGAATGCATGGAAATTCAGCCATAAGGGATGGGGGGTAGGGAAGGAAACAGCAGATCAATCGCTTGGACGCCGAAAGAGACAGCAGCTAGGGTAACTAAAGATTAAAAAGCTAAAGACTGACTTAGCAAGGAATAACGCCTTGTCCCCCTTCACTGGCCCCAGACCTCCCAGTGCTCTTGGCTCCAGAGAATCGCTGGCCACACTCTCTGAGCTGGACCTAGGCGCTGAGAGGGACGTGAGAGTCTGGCCACTGCATCCTAGCCTCTTGGGGGAGCCATACTGCTTCCAGGTAAATGAAGAACCCACCTTAGCTTCTACTAAACCCTTGGCACCATCTCAGCCTCTATTAAACCATTGAATCCCGCCTCAAATAGGTAACCTGGGCAGGTGGGAGCCGCTGTTTCTCTTGTCGCTCGAGTGCTGAGAGAGACCGTTGGATTGAGGACCTTCGTCGGCAGTTCCAGCCAAGCCAGGTCATTAAGGGGGACGGACACAGAAAGCCCTTTCACCAGCCAGGCCCTGCCCCTTCCATGCCATCCAAACAGTTTGCCCCCAAAACCTCCCGTGCAACACACCAGCCCCATGAATGTCAAATCTGCCCTTGCATCCAGTTTCCCACCTATTCACTCCCCAAGTCCTGTTTACCAAGTCCTCAGTCCAGGGCTACTCCTCTGTAGCCTAAACTCTAATGCATGAGAGATTCCCCAAAGCTAGATGTGTCCTGTTTAGCAGCTCCCAGATATTTGTGACCCCAGCCTCTTCCCCCAAGGGGTCGTGCAATTTCCCCGTGAACAAAGGCTCTCAGATCGTGGCACAGTGCACATATTGGGTCTTGGAGCGGAGACATCTCCGACACACTCCTCCTACCCCACTCCTGTATGCAGGACAACGTGGAGCGGCAAGAGACGTGGCTGACGGTGTGGGTGCACGAGGCCAAAGGGCTACCCCGAGCAGCTGCACCCGGAGTGCTTGCGGAGCTGTGGTTGGACGGCGCTCTATTGGCGCGCACTGCCCCCCGGGCCGGCCCAGGCCAACTCTTCTGGGCCGAACGCTTCCACTTCGAGGCGTTGCCACCTGCCCGTCGCCTGTCGCTGCGGCTGCGCGGAGCAGGCACGGCGGGGGCAACCGTGGGCAGGGTGGTGTTGGAGCTGGACGAGGTGAGCATCCCCCGCGCACCTGCCGCGGGCCTGGAGCGCTGGTTCCCCGTGCTTGGGGCGCCGGCAGGTGCCGTGCTACGCGCTCGGATCAGGGTGCGACGTCTGCGCGTGCTGCCGTCGGAGCGCTATAAGGAGCTGGCCGAGTTCCTCACCTTCCACTACGCGCGCCTGTGCGGGGAGCTGGAGCCAGCGCTGTCTGCTCAGGCCAAGGAGGAGCTGGCAGCAGCCATGGTGCGCGTGCTACGAGCCACTGGCCGAGCGCAGGTGAGAAGCCCTGACAACACAGACAAGTGGGACAGATAGCGCTTTGTAAGTTGTGCTGGGGAGGAAGGGCCTGGACACTGTCCAGGGAGGCGGGACACCGTGAGGGGCGGGGCCAATATTTTACCAATGAGGGGCGATGAGCTCTGTACCTCTGGAATTTCAGCTGCTGGGGATCTGGCCTTAATTTGAACTGTGAAAGGCAGACCCAGAACTTCAAATGGGGATGAGTTTGCTCTGAACTTCAGCGAAATGGGAGGGGCTGGAGGAGAGCCTCTATGCAGTTAGACACCTTTTCTATACTGTGAGAGGTGGATGTTGTAGCCTCAGCTAAAAGCTGAGGGCTGTGCCTGAATATCAGCAGAAAGGCACAAGGCCCGTGCCTACGTATGAAAGATGAGCCAATGACAAATTCCCAAAAGCATTCAGTGTGATCTCTGTTCTCCACAGGCATTGGTGACAGACCTAGGAACCGCAGAGCTGTCGCGCTGTGGAGGCCGTGAAGCGCTGCTATTCCGAGAAAATACCTTAGCCACAAAGGCCATTGATGAATACATGAAACTGGTGGCACAGGAGTACCTCCAGGAGACCCTGGGTAAGCAAAGAGAGGGAGGTCCAGGAAGCCCCCAGTGAAACTGCCTTCTGGGAGTAAATGTTGCTTTGGGGTACTAGACTCTGGAGTGGAAGTGGAGTTGCTATTTCCCCAAGATGTTTGATGCTTCCAGAGTAAGTTGAAGATAGACTTTATCTTAGATGGGGATTTATTGCTGCAAATGAAACACCATTACCAAAAAGTAAGTTGGAGAGAAAAGGGCTTAGCTTTCACTTCCACCCTGCTGTTCATTATTGAAGGAAGTCGGGAATTCAAACAGAGGAGGATCATGAAGGCAAAAGCTGATGCAGACATGGAAAGGTGCTGCTTACTGGCTAGCTTCCTGTGACTTGCTCAGTCTGCCTTCTGATAGAACCTAGGACCACCAGCCCGGGGATGACACCACCCACAATGGAAGGGAACCTCCCCCATTGAGAACTAATTGAGAAAATGCCTTAACAGCTGGATCTCATGTAGGCATTTCCTCAACCAAGACTCCTTCCTCTCTGATGACTCCAGCTTGTGTCACGTTGACACACAAAACCAGCCAGTACAGGGTTGGAAGCTGGGTGTGACGTGCTTGGGTTCATGGCCTTAACCAGTCTGTGCTGGACTGCAGGACAGGTTGTGCGGTGTCTCTGTGCCTCCACTGAGGACTGTGAAGTGGACCCCAACAAGTGCCCAGCACCAGAGCTGCCAAAGCACCAAGCTAGACTGCGAAGCAGCTGTGAGGAGGTTTTTGAAAACATCATCCATTCTTACAAGTGAGAATCAGGGACCCAGCACTGAGTATACCTGCCTCAGTGCTACTGTGCTGCCCTAACACAAACACACAAAATGCAGGGCACTCAAATTTGATTTAATATTTGAAATATGCTTACCTCCAAGTCAAATTTAAGTGCCCTGGTCTTATTTGCTGTATCTCACTACCTACACCCCTGCCATGCCACCTAACCCCAAGTAACCTAGGACCAACCTCCTTGGCCTTCGACCACAAATGCTTCCATACCACCTAACCTTGGTCAATATTAGATCTTAATTTCAGACTATACATATTCCTAACCCTATGACCCCTGACCTTAAGAGATCCTGTACCCCAAATCTCATGAAACTGGTTATAGGAAACATGAGCACATAATCCCTTGGCTTCTGGCCCTAGGATAACTTGCATGCTTAATCCTGTGACTTATGATCCTGAGTAACACTGTAACCCTAACCCCATCTTACATTATATTATACTCAGACCCTCACTTTCATACACAGTTATTATACCTCAAATTCATGCCCTCTGTTCCCATGTGATCTTGTCTGCCCAAATCTAAAAGTTACCACAATTATGCTCTAAGTTCTTAGTTTCTGGAACCCAAGCCCCAAGTATTATTATCCTGGATATCCCCAACCTTGCAACCCAAACAACAAGTTCAGTGAAATGAAAGCACACACACACACACACACACACACACAGGCTTCATTAATCATAGGTCACAGATAAGCATGTAATGTTTCCTATGCACCTAGCCTTAGACTTACGACCTTGATCATACATACTCTATATCCCTGTTCCCTTCCTCTAACTATGGCTTCTTCTGCCCCAGCTGTTTCCCAGCAGAACTGGGCACTGTGTTCTCAAATTGGCGTGAAGCATGCAAAGCACAAGGCTCTGAGGCACTGGGTCCCCGGCTGGTGTGTGCTTCCCTCTTCCTAAGGCTTCTATGCCCTGCCCTCTTGGCACCTAGCCTCTTTGGCCTGGCACCAGAGCACCCAGCCCCAGGCCCAGCCCGAACTCTTACACTCATCGCCAAGGTCATCCAGAATCTCGCCAACTGTGCTCCGTAGGTGTTGGGAGAATGTGGGGCAAGGATGGGGTCAGGGAGCAGGGGGTTGGCAGGTGTCCTCACTTAACCAGTTTGGCCTTATCTCAGGTTTGGTGAGAAGGAAGCCTACATGGCCTTTATGAATAGCTTCCTGGAAGACCATGGACCAGCCATGAAACACTTCCTGGACCAGGTAGCTACAGTGGATGCAGATTCCACACCCAGTGGCTACCAAGGAAGTGGAGACCTGGCCCTCCAGTTAGCAGTTCTTCATGTCCAGCTCTGCACAATCTTTGCCGAACTTGACCAGGTGTGACCTGAACCCAGAACCCTGGGTGCAAGGTAGAAAAGCTGGAAGGCACTGGAACCACATAGTTCACAGGACATCTTCCTTACATCCCTTGACAGAAAACCCAAGATAGCTTGGAACCACTACCCACCATCCTTCAAGCCATTGAGGAAGGCCGGCCTGTCCCAGTGTCTGTACCAATGCGTCTTCCTCGGGTCTCCACTCAGGTCCAATCCAGGTACCCTCAAACCCAGCCTGTGTTCTCATGGATGGCAGAAGAAGTAAATATGTTAAGATGAATAATGCCAGGGGCAGGATCATGTTGAGGTCAAAGGCTGGGAATGGCATTATGTAAGGAGGCAGGCAGAGGAGGGGCCCCACTGGGTGGTTAAAGGGTAAACATTCACAGAGCCAGAGTCCAAGATTGGGATGGAGTCATGTCAGAAGTCAGGGAAGAGTCACCTCCAGGGTCAGAGAAAGTAGCCCTGTGGTAAAAGATGAAGGCCTTGTGTCAGAGTCTGTGGATGGGGTCAAGTCAGGGGTGAGGTGGAGACAGGTTGTTACAAAGTCAGAAGAGCAGAGGTCAAGCTTACGGCAAATAGGACTAGTCATGGGGCCACAGGTTAGAGACCATTTCCTATCAAACGTCAAGAACAACAGCATCAGCTCAAGCCCAGAGGTTGGAGAGGAGACAAGGTCAATTAGGAAAAAAAAGTGGTTACCCTTGTGAGCAGAGGCCGATGCCCTGGGGTCAGATGGAAACCAAATTATTGAAAGGATCAGGCCAAGGTCAGAAGTCAGAGCCAAAGCTAGAGAGGGGAAAAAGATTAGATTGGGATAGTAGTCAGAAGTCAAGAACAGGGTCTCATCGAAGTCATAGGTCAATTCTGGTCCTCAGAGAATTCTACTGATGTCCAAGTGGGGTTGTTTCTGGCTCGAGGCTGGGGTGGAGTCATCTCCAGAGCCAACTGAGGGTCTGAATTTTCACATCCCACCTCCAGCTTCTCTTCAGGGGAGAAACCTGGCTTCTTGGCACCCCGAGACCTCCCCAAGCACACTCCTCTCATTTCCAAGAGTCAATCTCTGCGCAGCTTTCAAGGGGCAGGAAGCTGGGCCCGTCGGCGTCCAGATGAGGAGCGGCCCCCGCGGCGGCCGCGGACAGTGCTGCGCACACAGAGCGTCCCTGCCAGACGTCCTACCCACCGTCGCCCTTCTGCAGGTTCCAAGCCACGACCCAAAGGCTCCCTATGCATGGGACCCGCGCCTTGCGGACGGGCCTGGACTAGGGCGTCTGCATCGCTACCTCGGAAGCCATCGGTGCCATGGCAGCGTCAACTGGACCAGCCGGGGGACCGATACCAAACTCCGGGAATGCACCGACCAGTGGGCAAGGTGACTTCCGGTCCAGATCCTCGCCAGGGTGTGGGGCGGGCTGAGGATAAGGAACCAGACTAAGAAAGGACCTTAGGGCTCACTCTGAGACTGTTTTTCCCCGACCTACAAGTTCCCCCAACAGGGTAGAAATGTGATAAAATGAGGAAGGGACCTAAGGATGGGTCGGATTACAGCTACTGTCTTCCCACAGCTAGCAGAGATACAATGCGAGGTAGCGGCACTCCGCGAGGAACAGAAAGCTTTGTCCCATCTGGTGGAGTCGCTGAGTACCCACATCCAGGCCCTGACGGAGCAGCAGGAGCAGCTCCGCTGTCAGCTGCAGGATCTGGACTCCAGATTGGGAGCTGGGTGAGCCCCGCCCTTCACGGTAGCTCCGACCCCAGGTTCTTCAACAGGGTGGCCCAAATCTCTTCCAGAAAGTCTCTCCCCCTCCCCGCATAAACTACTCCTGCCTCCAGGCCCTAACAGTTTGATAACCTAGATGTGTCAGCTCCAAGTTACCATTCAGGACCTGGCAGCCTCTCCCCTGCCGGGCCTGTCTTTGATTAGACCTTTTATTTACTTACACCCCCTCAACCAGCCCCTCCTAACCCGATTAAGCCATCTGGGCCCTTCCAGCCCATTGGTCAGTCTCGGTCTTCAAATTGATTAATTAATCATTCCCTCATCCCCGCCCCCATGTCCCTTCTGTGAAATTAAATTTAACTTTGTAAGTCCAGGCTAACCACGAACTCTCCATCCTCTTGCTTCAGCCCCAACTCCCCACCCCAGAGTTACAGGGTTGCACCACTACACTTAGTTACTCTTTGCATCTTAGCTGTGCCAAGCTCTAATTAAACCTTGCTTCAGATAGACTTATGCCCAGCTCTCTAATCTGAACAAACCCCAGCTTCACTCCAAGCCCTGCCCACTGAGTTCCTGGCAGTGCACCCAGGATGGAAGGGACTTTCTCTGTTTCTGGCTTGCCCAATCTCTTCCCCCTTACCCCCACAGGATGTCAAAGTTGGATTCTAAGGGTGGTCTCCCAAGCAACGGAAGCCACAGGCTGAAAAGTCTGGTAAGACTCTTGCCTGAGACTGGAGGGGAGTGGGGAGTCTGCTTGGTTTACACCCCCAACCCTCACCCCACTTCAAACCCACTTCCACTGCCTTCCCAGGAGCATCGCCTTACTGAGATGGAATGTTCTCAGGACCAGCTGAGGGATACCCTCCAAAGCCTACAGCTTCCTTCAAAACCACCAGGATCTCGGAGCCAGCCCCTGCCTCCCAAAGCACCATATATCAATGGAGCTGATCTGTCAATGGGCACTTGAGCCTTTCACCCCACTCCAGATGGTCTGGAAGCCAAGAGAGCCACTACAGAGGATTTTCTGACCGCCTCAGCCCTTCATGGCCTTTAGTGGGGGACAGAGTGGGAGGTGTCAATCACTCTGGTAACTGTGAGGTTGCCTAGTAAATCTCCATTTCAGAAAGTCACTGGTTTCTCTGCCCCTACAAATGATTAATACCAGAGAATACCCAGTTCCCCATTCAGCTCTCCCAAATTCATACCTAATTTGAAGGCTCCTGAAGATGGAAATGATAAGCACAGCCTCATTATTGGTGTGATCTAAGGTCACTCTAAAAGACTCCATTCTCTCCTCTGTGAAGTGTATCTAAAAATTCTCTACATAGTGGACAACTCTTAATTAAAGGTATTCAATAAAAGGTATTGATCATTGTTTTGAGAACCACCTGCTTTCCCATGAAGCACAGATCTCCCACCCACCTATCCCACCTCATCCCTTACCAATACTTCAAGCTCTGAGTGACAGAATCTTTCTAGACTCCATATCACAATCCAGGCACCTTATGGTAGGGAGAGCAGGGGATCTGGGAGACAGATGGAGTGTATGTGAGAATACAGTTGAGTTTTATGGCTGGTTGAGTAAGGTGGGTGAAACAACAGGCAGGTGACGAGGTTAGCTACTTCACTGATCATTTGACCTGGTTTAAGGCAGATCCATAATCAAAATGGGTAGGTCTGCTTAGAGAAGTCTGACTCAAAATAGATAATATTTGAACTAAATGAGTAATCAAACACACACACACACCACACACACACACACACACACACACACACACACTTCACATTTATTGAGGTCTTTTGGGACTCCCAAATGAGCCATGGGGAAATAATAAAGTAGACAGACATGAACTCCTGTTTTCTCTGAAGACAACTATGCAACTGATGGATGACTGTATGGGTGGATGGACATTGGTAGGACTGTTGAATCCCTTGATTGTGGATAAAGAGAAGCAAGGGCTGGTACATGGGATATGAATGGATAGGCTAAGTGGATTTTTTGGATAGATGAGTGTTTAGAGAGGTGATTTGTTTATTGAGTTGTTGAGTGGTTGACAGATTGAGTGTGTAGATAAATGGGTGGACAAATGGGTGATGGATGGGAGGAAGCAACCAGTTTGTGATGTGTGTATATGGACTAGTCTGGAGGCTATGATCCTGAAGACTAGGCGGAGGAGAGCTTAGCATTCGGGACAGACATAAAGTAATGGAGATGTTTAAGTCCAATACAAACAACGAGGAAAGTCGAGTGACCTTATGATTGGAAGAGACTAAGAACTAAGAAGAGACTAAGATTGGAAAGCTAAGAACTGATGCTGGGTGGAGCCTCAATTATCTATGAATGATCCAAGTGAAAACTTCTACGTTTCCCTCCCGTGAACTCACCTGTTATTAACAAACCTAGATGTTATTAACAAACCTAGTATAGGAAGAACCAGTGGGGTGCAGAGGACAGGATGTTGTCATGGTAACAGAGCCCCTCCCTAGACGCTAAGGTCCTGCGGACCCTTTAAGGGTGACCTGCTTGGCCACTCCCAATATGGCGGCGCGCCCGCTGGATTTCCCGCCCCCCCCACCCCCCGAGTGGCACAAGGGGGGGCAGACCTCCTCATCATGGCGGCGCGGCGGGGCTGTCGCGCTGAGGTCACGTCGGCGCGCCGGGGGGGAGGGGCGGGACGGCAGGAGGGGGGGAGCGATTTAAAGGGACAATGTCCCCCGAGCAGTGGAGGCAGCAGCAGCTGCGGAGGCCGTGGCACCGGCACCAAGAGCGGCAGCAGCTGTAGTGGCAGCGACGGCCCCATGAAGTAGGGGAGTTCCCAGCCAGCGACTACGCCTTCCCCTGGTGAGGCCCGACCCAGCCTGAGAAGCTCGCGGGCGGGGCGGAGCTGGAGCGGGGAGGGGAGGCCTGGGCCCGGTCCGGCCGGGCGGGACCCCCTGGGGCAGGGGGCGGGGCGGGGCCTGCAGGGGCGGGGCCTGGTCGGGGGCGGGGCTGTACAGGTGGGGGGAGGGGCGGGGGTCTCGAGGCAGGTGTCTCCCCCCACCTCAGCTCGTCCCGCGGGGTCTCCCGCCCCGAGGTGCACGGGCGAAGGGCGCATCCTGGGGACCCTAGCTTCCCCGCAGGGTGCGTCCGCGCAGCGCCGCCCCTACCTCTGCGACCCCTGCGGGGGGGGATGGGGTAGGGAACGACCATCTGGACTGGAGCCCCCTCCCCAAGCTGCCAAAGTGCTCCGAAGTTGCGGTTCTGCCCGATCCCCGCCGGCAGAGCCTACCCGAGTGGGCACCCGCAGGTGCTTTCTGCAGGCCTGGGCAGGGACCCTTCCAGCCAAGACTGTCAGCCCACCCTGTGTAGGCCCCCCCCCCAACCGGGAGCACCCAGGCCCTCGAGGGCAACGCCTGCTACCAGGCCTGGAGCCCCGGCCCCGCCCCGGTTGCCTGGGCCCGGCCTCACCACCATCTCCCAGGGGAGAGCGCCTCATTCCTGCCCTTCACTTTCTGCTCTACCTTGAAGGTATTTATAGGTGGAGAGGACAATCGCCCTCCTCCCCCCACCCCAGGGTCCTTATTTCTGAAACAGGAGCCCCATCGGTCCTTTTCATCCTCGGGCCAGAGCAACCAATATCGGTGGAGGATGCAACCAATACTATTGGAAGGTGGCAGGGTGGAGGAGCCCAGGCTTGGTATGCATGAGAGATCATGCTGAGAAGGGAAAGGGTTAGTGGTGGGGTCACTTGAGAGTGTGAAGAGGTTAAGGGGTTAATAACCCTACATTCCTGGGTAGGGAGAAGGTGTGAATGTTGGAAAAGTGCAGGGGTAATTGATATGGGGCAACAAGAAGTGAGAAAAGTAGAAGGGCAAAGATGGGGGCACTTGAGACAGTGCATTCGTGAGCTGGGAGCGTGGAAACTGGAGGCATGGCTATAGGTTATGCAGTTACAGGATAGCTGGAAAGCAGCTGGACAAAGTGGAGCTGTGAGTGAGTGATGGAAGGAATAGGAGGAGGTAGAAGGATTGGCGAGGGAGGGCTGAGGTGATGGAATGTGCATGTGTAACTGAGGTGAATGGAGGCTGTGAAGAAGCTGGGAAAAAAGAAAGCTTTAGTGTATTGAGGCACGCTCACAGTAGAGGCGATTGGGTTATAATAGGTGTGGACGGGGCCTCAACACCACTTACCCCCCACCCCCAACTGAGAGGCAAACTGAGGCCATAGGCCTTGAAGGAGAGGACAAGGGTTCTGAGAGGGGGGAAAACAAACAGAATTCTTTTCTTACTCTCTTAAGGTCTTCCCTGTCTTTGTCTCCAGGCCCACAATGTCCTGCTGAATCTGCCAGGTACTGAGTGAAGATCAGCGGCTAGCACCCATGGAGGGGTTACTGACAGGTGGCCTGGCTGCCCCGGATCGTCCTCGAGGCCCAGAGAGACTGCCTGGCCCGGCTCCAAGAGAGGACATCGAGGGTGGGGCTGAGGCTGCCGAGGGGGAAGGTGATATTTTCCGATCTTCTCATTACCTGCCAATCACCAAAGAAGGCCCTCGAGACATTCTGGATGGCAGAAGTGGCATTTCTGGTAAGAGGTCTCTGCGGCTCTAAAGAAGCATCCCTCTTAGTCCCCACGGCTCAGAGAGAGTCAGGTCACCCTACCCAGCAGGGGCTGAGTTAGGATTGGAATTCTGCTCGATGTGCATAGCCGCCTTTAGTGCACACTGCTTAGATGACTGGATCCCAGTCACCCAGATGATGGTAAGAAACCGGGATTCATACTTGTAGTGACCTGGCTCTCCTCTCTGAGCTGGACACCAGCTGTATCCAAATAACCACATCAGCACGCTGAGCTCTTTGCCCAAAGCCCACTTGTTCCTTCTTGCAGTCTTGATGGAGTGAGTGTAGCTCCTGAGCTTGTGCCCTCTAGTGGTAAGGTAAAGTCTGGGGAGTTAGAGATTCGAGTCACCTCTATCTTGATTTAAACCCCATGTAAGGCTAGCTCACACTGTCCCCACCTCACAATTTGTTATTCATTTACTAAACACTGAGCACCTGCTGTGTGCCACTCTCTGTTCCGGGTGCTGGGGAAAATAATCATAAAGAGGCAAGAGCTCCTGTCCTCCAGGGGTTGGCATTCCAGAAGGGAAGTTGGACAAGGGACAACTGAACAGATGTCATAAGGGCAGGTGATGATGGAGGCTATGCAGATATTTAACTGAGTGCCAGGATCATGCCTGGGCAACCCGGGAAAAGCCTCCTGAGAAAGTGGTATTTGAGGCACAGCATAGAATGAGTGGTGGGAAGTACCCACCAGGTGATGGGACAGCAAGTGCAAGGCCCTGTAGAAGGAAGGAGCCTGGGATGTTTAAGGCCCAGGTCTGGTGTGGCTGGTCCCCAAAACCTTTGCCTTCTAATAACTTCCAAGCACCTCTTCGGTGGGTCCTACATGCCAAGTTCTTTGTGTGCTCAATCCATATCATACTTAGAACCTTTGTAGAGGAAGCCTCTGTTATTTAGTCCAAAACCCTGAGGGGTGAATTAAGTGCTCCAGACTCACAGAGTTAGGCAGTAGTGTGGCTTTACAAACTGGGGACTGCAGGTAGGCCCTTGCACATACTCTGCAAAAGCTGCTCCATTGCGTCCCATCCCCAGCCCTCTCCTTTAATTTTAAATAACTTCCTTTTCATCCATTTGTTCTCTCTCCTGCTGTTCTGTTTTGTGCGTTTTACATGTTAGGCGAGCACTCTACCACTAAGCTACCTTTCCACGCCTCATCTTATTTTTTAAGATGTTATTGTTTTTTATGGTATGAACGTCTGTATGTGGATATGTGCATGTGACTGCTGGTGCCTGCAGAGGCCAGGAGCATTAGAAACCTGGAGCTGGAGTCACAGATACTTCAGAGCTTCTCAGTCTTCTCTTTTAAAGTTTTTTTTTCATTATTATTATTTTATGTGTATGGCTGTTTTGTATACATGTATATCTGTGCAGCTCCTGCATGCAGCATCTGCAGGGGCCAGAAGAAGGCATCAGATCCATTGCAACTGGAATTACAAACAGTTGTGAACTGCCATGTGGTTGCTGGGAATTGAACCCTGGGTCTTTTGGAAGGGCAGACAGTGCTCTCAAACACTGAGGCATCTCTCCAGTCAGTCCCTGTTTTTTGTTTTATTCTGCTGGTTTTTTGTTTGTTTGTTTGTTTCTGTTTTGTTTTTTGAGGTAGGTTTTCTCTGTGTTGTCTTCCCTAGCTGTCTGGAACTCACTCTATAGATCTGGCTGGTCTTGAACTCAGAAATCCACCTGCTTCTGCCTCCCTCCTGAGTGCTGGGATTAAAGTTGTATGCCACCTTGCCCAGCTTCTTTTTTAGCTTTTGAGTAATTTTTCTTCTCCCCGCCTCTTTTCTGTTGTTTTCTCTCTCGTTTTGTGTTTTGTTTTGGTGAGTTTGGAACCCAGGGCCTCCGAATATTGGGCATGTACTCTTCCACTCAGCCACATTCCCAGAAACCTTTATTTATAGCTCTTCTGTATACTCTTGGAGCTCCTTGATCTGCCACCACCTAACAGATCTTATGATGCTCAGGTATTTGCAAACCCACCTTTCTAGAGTGCAGTAAAGAGGGGACCTAGCATCATGCCATCCCTGCTGTCTTGGAGCCCTCCACCTGGGGCAGGGGAGATAGACATGAACTGAGACATAGGGTGCGGAGGAAGCAACATGAAGTACAAGGGGTTAGGACAGAAGCCCTAGCTTGTAAAGATTCTGAGAGCATGGCTGGCACCTGCCAGTGTGAGGCAAGATGGGGCGTGGTGAGTAACAAGTCCTTCGAGCTGAGGATTGGCTGTCCCTTAGCAGTCCCCTCCTCAGGACCCAGTGAGTACCAGGACTTTATCACAGGTCACACAGCTAGTCGGGGCAGGGCTGGAGTCTTAACTTTGTGGGAATTTAAGAAATCTTCTGTAGATTTCAAGGGACTAGGCATTTTTCTCCATGGAGCAGATGACCCAAGACTGGAGAGATGGAGAAGGCAGGTAGGTGTGTGTCTTCACCACCCCACACTCCACTGGGGAGCAACCAGGGATTCATGGGTGCACCTGTTTCACAGCCTAGGTAGGAGGAGAAAGAGGCCACCAAGAGGGACTAAACCCATTCTTCATGGACTCCCAGAGTAAATGGGAGCTCATGTGAGGATGGCTGCACTGAAGCAGAATCATAGCATGGAGATTAGAGAAAGCCTGGATGTCTGCCCCACTGCCCTCTCGGCCTGCTTGATTCCCCTTTGTAGACTATAGGCACTTGCCCTGGGAGTCTCATGATATCTATAAATAGGAACAGTCTCTGAGGCTGCTATTCCATCTGGGCATTCCCTCATCCCTGTGCAGCCCTGAGAACCCCTCAAGGATTCCCAGCAGTGGCACCCCAAAACTTCCATGCCTGGACAAGGAATATCTCTGCCTTGCTCTGTCTTCCAATATGACTATGAGTTGGGACCCTGCCTCAAGCCCCATTGCAGTCCCATATACCTCTGTGGTAGGCTTTGCAGGAACAGCAAAGTCTTGTGGGACTTACGTGTTCCACTCAGATCAGTGAAGAGTCTGGTGCATGCCTACTGTTGTCCATGGGACATGGGACATGGGAACAAAGAATGTGTCATTTCTGGATTCATGGAGAGAATGAATCAGAACATGGAGAAAACAAGCCTGAGGCTACGAGTCTAGCCTCCAGCTTCCAACCCAGAACATCATCAGACCAGCCTTGACACTACAGAACACCCATCTCCTCCTTCCCCCCATTGCTGTTTCTCTGGATGGAACTCTTCCTGTGATCTCATTGGCCCCCTTGAAGCTGGTTTCATGGCTGTTTGCATTGAGGAAAAAACAGAGGCTTGGAGCCTGAAAGGCCACTTCTGGTCACACTGCTGGGCCTTACACTTGGAATTGTCTGGCAACAAAGTATAGATTCTTGGCAACTCTGCCAAGCTGCAGGCTGCCTGGCTTGGAGTTTAAGTGGCTCATGGACACTCTTTCCTCTCATTTGTAAGCTGTGTCGGGGACCCCACATGGCAGGAGCCAATGGGGGATTCTGGCACTGCCACTGACTCAGAGTTGCATCTGAAGTGCCACAGGGACTTCTGGATCTCCTTCAGTGTGGGGCTTCTGGGCAAAGCCCCCACCTCCAAGTTGTCTCATATATAGTCCCTGCTTGATCTCCTTCTTCCAAACTTGCTGCCACTAAAAATAGGAGCCTCACTGGAGCTGCTCAAAGAGGCCAGTGTGCCCCTCTGGCTCACGGAATTCTTAGACAACAGCCATTGCGCATAGCCATCAAATCTGGGACACTCAGAATTTCAGAAACAGGACACCTGGGACCCTCAGACCCACATCTCTAGGCTGTATTGGGACTGGTTATCCACTAATTGGTCACTTTCTCCTGATTAGCTTTCATCTGTTTCTTATGGTTGTTTTCCTAGCCCTCACTATCCTCTCTAGCACCTCATCATAACTTCTGCCTTAAACCCCAGAATATCCCTGCTCCTGGTGGGTCTGCCTTCATGGCTTTCAAATGGGGACAGTCAGGTCCCACAGGGGACACTTTGGGGGATGTGTGCAGACATTTTCAGTTGGCATGATTGCAGGATAGGTAGGAATTACTGTCCCATGGGTGAGTAGAGGCCAAGGACATTGTGGATTATCCTACAATGTGCCGGGCTGCCTCGGCCCAAAGAAGGATCCTCTCCAAGTGTCAAGACTAAGTAATGCCAGTCTGCTCTAGGATATGCAAAATTTTGTACCCCTGCCCCACATTTTAGAGGCCGTGCCATTGTAACAGCCCTTATGTCAGGCTCAGCAGACAGACCATACCTTTCTAACCATTCCCTCCCATTTTCATTCTTCTATCCCCAGTGGTAAGCTTTTAATTCCCAGGGAAAATTGGATGGTGGGGGATTGGAAGAATCCATGCCAGCCCTCGCCCTTTCTGGACCATCCTCAAATTGAGGTTGATCCAGCAATTGCATCTGTCAAGCCCTGGCCAGGGCACAAGTTCCCCCAGCGTGTTAACCTTGGCCCAGGCAACTGGCTTACTCCCTGCTTGGCATGCTTGCCGTGTTAGGCAAGTGTGGCGGATAGAGAGGCACAGGCCAGGATTCCTGCAGTGCCTCCAGGCATTGGCTCTACAGGCAGATAATGAAGAGTTGGCTCTATCTGTGTTGTTTTGGGGTGGTGGGCATTCCCAAGAAGAGATTCCATTCTGGGATTTAGGGTCCAGAAGGCAGGCGTGGGCCATGTGTGTGGTTCAGGGTGGCCAGGCTCCCCACTCATTATCTGGCATGTGTTTGTTGAGTATTTGCATGCCAGATGCTGGAATGCTGCCATGAATGAGCTACAAATGTCCCAGTTCTCAGGGGGCTTATGTGCTTACAGTGCATCCAGACATGCAGCTATCCACCGAGGGAACCTGGTAGTACCTGGGAAAGTTAAGAAATAAATGAAGCGGGTGCCAGGCATGGTGGCACGGGCTTATAATCATAGCACTCAGAAGGCAGAGGCAGGAGGATGATGGATGTAAAAGTAGCTTGGGCTACATAATGAGTTCAAGAATAACTGGAGCTACATAGCAAGATTTGTCTCAAAAAGGGCTAAACAAAGCCAGGTGTGCTGATTTGTGCCTGTCGTCCCAGTAGTAGAAAGCAGAGGCAGGGGTATTGTGAGTTTAGAGGTCAGCTGGTCTCAAGAAAGACCCTGTCTCAGAAGCAAAATGAAGAGTAGGCATAGGGGCACATACCTGTGGTCCCAGCACTTGGGAGTAGAGGTAGACAGATTGGGAGTTCAAGGTCATCCTCAGCTACATACTGAATTTGAGGCCAGCCTGAGCTACATGAGATCCTGTGCCCACAAAAAAAATAAAACCAAAATCAACCCATCCAACAGGAATCCAATAACTAGTACATAGATGAATAAATTAGGGTAAAGAGGAGATAATAGCATCTCATTTGACTGAGCAGTCAAAGAAGTACCAACTACAAAAGTCCTGAGGCTGCTGCACACAGTGCTGCACAGCCTTACCCAGCACTTAGCAGGCAGAGGCAGAAGCATGGTGATGAGTTCTAGATAGCAAGTTCCAGGACAACCAGGGCAACGTAAAAACACACACGCACACACACACTCTCACACAGAGTTGGAAAAAGAGGGGTGGCTAAAGCCAAAGAAAGTTAGGACTCAAAGCTTCAAAGGAGTGGGGGTTTGGGGAGAATTTGATAAGGGTAAAGCAGTAAGGGTCCAGGAAATGGAAGGGAAGTTGAAGGAACCAACCAATAAAGACCCAGACCTCATATATGTGCCATTGTTGTGGCAGGTGGGACTCTAGCTTTTTCCTGTAGTTAGAATGAAAAGCTTATGAGTTTTACCAGGGTATGATTTTAAATCAAACAAAAACTACCCTGGTTGCTGGATGTGGGGAAGACTGAAAGGCAGCAAGCCCCTAGGGTCCTCCAGGAGACCTAAGGGGACTCCTTCAGAGAACCTCCTTCTAGAATACAAGAATGCAGAGGTCAAAAGCCTCTGAGGGATAGGGTTGGGACCTACAGGTCCCATCTGAAGTACCCCACAAGGCTCTTGGAGCTGAGGTATGGAGGGCCCTGGTCAGGGGAAACCCGGCCCTGGCCAGGGGGACCCCAGACCCTCAGGGTCTCCCCTCTTTGTTGCAGATGGGCAGCCCCATCCTGGCCTCAGCGAAGCCCTCCCCCGTGCCACCTCGGCCACCCATCGGATCAGCAGCTGGTGAGTGCCACGCTGTCCCTGACCTCAGGTAGGGCAGGGGGCCAATCAGGAGTGTCTAGGCTCCATCAAAGCCCTCTGGGGAATGAGAAGGGGACAGGAGGGAATTAAGAGGTCAGGCAGGAGGAGGTGACTCCCTGTATACCAGCCCTGGGTGTGTGCTGGTGCTTGGGGGGAGGTCTCAGCAACACAGAAGGTCAACTCTCATTACCCCTGCTAGGAGCCAGGCCAGAGAGGAACAAGTCTGCAGGTTAAACCCTTGGAATCCAGTCTCTCTGTTAAGTGATGCTTAGATTGATGCCTCTCTGAGTCTCAGTTTTCTCATCTGCAAAATGGAAAGTTACCTTGCCACAAGAGGTTTCACAAATTTGCCTTGAGAACTCAAGGATCATTGTGAAAGAACAGGAATCAACTTCAATGTTAATGGCCACTACTCTGATTCTTTTGTTTGTTTGTGGTGCTAGGGACAAAACTCAGAAGAGAAAGGTCTTACAAACTCAATGCAAGTCCTCCACCATCTATTCCTGAGTTCTAGCCTCAGCCTTGCTACTCTTTATTAAAGAGTTTAGTGGGTCTAATATATAAATACGATAGTTTCAAGATTAACAACAGGTGTAGAAATGAATAATAATGATTAAGTTCTGGCTCTCAGTTCAGCCCACTGACTCTTTGCTACAACCCTGAGAGGTAATTTTAATATTGCACGACACCTAAGTGCTTAGAGCGATAGCACTACTGCCTCCCCTTAGCCTATCTGTACTATCGATTTTCCCACCAGTTCTGTGGATGGGATCAAGCCACTCCCTTGTGAAGGCAGGCTCTTAAAATGAAGGGAGCCATACATCTGTGATCTCAGCACTCATGAGGCACATACTAGAGAATCAGGAGGCCAGGATCTTCCTCTGCTACATAGTAAATTCAAAGCTAGGAATGGATTCCTGAGACACCCCCCCCAGTGAAAAAAATATACATATGTGTATACGTATATGATGGGCACAATGGCACATACCTACTATCTCGGGTTTTAAATTTTAAAACAAGACAGTCTTGAGTCCAACACTAGCCTGGGATACATAATGGGACCCTGTCTAAAATAAGTAAATAAGCAAGCCCACCCTGGTAATACAGACTTATAGTATGCAGCTATTCCAGAGATTGAGGGAGGAGGATTGCTGAGTTCAAAACCTGCCTGAATTACAGAGTGAGTAGAAAGCTAACATAACTTAACAAGATCCAGTCTCAAAACTTTAAGAAGGGAGAGGGCTTCAGTATGTAGTTCTATGGTAGAGTGCTTGCCTAAAGTGAACCAGGTCCTAGGTTTAATTCGAAGCGCTGTGGGGAAATGAAGAGAGAACTGATCAGGAATACAAAACCTGGTGTGGTGGCCACACCTGTAATCCCAGCACTGTGGAGTGAGAGGCAGGCAGAGCCTGATGTGGTGGCCACGCTTTTAATCCCAGCACTTTGGAGTTAAAGGCAGGCAGATCTCTGAGTTTGAATCCCTTCTAATCTACATAATGAGTTCCAGGACAGCCGGGACTACACAGTGAAACCTTGTGTCCCCCTGGAAAAAGTCCCATTAATCCCAAGTCTTACTAGGTAAAGTGCTCCCTGATCCCTAAGCACTTGAATTATACCTATGTCTACCCTATATTTTGTTGTGGGGTCATAGTCCCCACTTGAAAGGTTGGCAAGCTTTTAAATAAGCACCTGCTTTGTGTGATAGTTTTCATTGATGAGAACTGTCGAAAAAGCTCCTTAGACATTGTATAAGGAAGACTAGATTCCTGACTCTTGAAAATCATCTCCATTTTTAGGATTGGAAAACTGAGGCCCAGAGAACTTTCCTCATCTACTCTGACCTCCCAGCCCTACCTATCTCCCTCCCAGGAAGGTCAGGGTCACTGGAACTATTAGTCACTCCTGACTGTACCCTCCTCCAAGAGGGGAGAAGGTTCATCCTTTGAGCTGTCCTGCCACAAAGTTGACCTTCACCAAATTTGGGGGAGAGATGTGAATAAGTCGCCACAGTTTGGGGAGGACCAAGACAGAAGCAGCCTGGAGCCCAGGTCAGAGCCTTGGATCCTCCCTGGGGAAAGGTGAGAGTTCACTGTACCACCAGATTTGGGGATACTCTTTTGAGGCTCTATCCCCAAGCTGTGGTCTCTGCACATTTCTCCAATGATGCAACAGGGCTGGGCTGTGTGGACAGGTTGCACCCTCAGAGTTGAACCTGGCCTTGTCGCAAGGCCTCTGGAAAGGCCCACTTGGACTTCCTCACCTTTACCCTATTACCCACAACCTCTCCACAGTCACCCTTATGCTGGATCTCAAGGAACTAACAGTTCCATCCAGCCTGGGAGGACTCCCTGTCACTACGACCCTAGGGAGGGGAACCAAGGGTCACAGCTAACTTATCCCCGTTGGCACTTCCTTGCAGCTACTGGGATGGAGACAGCCTGGACTTTCAGCCGGGCTCCCCACCACCCCATCTTCTGGGTCCCTTCCCTGCATCCCTTGATGTTCAGGGGTCTTGGGAGCATCCCATGGTCCAGGAGGCCAGGGAGGGTACCCCGTCTGAGCAGAGGTTCAAGGACTCAGTTATTGTGAGAACTATGAAACCCTATGCCAAGCTCAAGGGCTCTAGAAAGTTAATGCACCACCAGGGTGAACAGAAGTTTTTAAAGAAATACTCTCCAAGCCACCACAAGTTTGATTGGCTCCAAGATACGGATGAACAGGGGCCCCTGAAGGATACAGGGTTGCACCTGGACCTCCCTGCCCAGCCACCGACTGTCACCTCCTTCAGGAGGGTAATTGTGCCAATGGATAACACTCCCAAGACCTTGGACATGGAGGTTATGGGTACCAGAGAGGACCTAGAGGACTTTGGAGAGGTGGCCCAGCCTTCTGAGTGGGGTCTCCACACATCAGCCTCAGAAGTGGCCACCCAGACCTGGACAGTGAATTCTGACGCATTTGTGGAGCGACTGCAGCCCCTACTGTCCCCAGTCCAGACAGGACCATACCTGTGTGAACTGTTGCAGGAAGTAGCTGGTGGGGTTGACAGCCATGAAGAAGAGGAAGAGGAGCCAGATGTGTTTCCTTGCATCGAGTGCAGCATCTACTTCAAGCACAAGGAGCACCTCCTAGAACACATGAGCCAGCACCGCCGAGCACCAGGCCAGGAGCCCCCAGCTGACCTGGCTCCACTGGCCTGCAGTGAATGCGGCTGGGCCTTCACAGAACCTACTGCCCTGGAACAGCACTGGCAACTGCACCAGGCTTCCCGGGAGAAGATTATTGAAGAGATCCAAAAGCTAAAGCAGTTTCCAGGTGATGAGGGCCGTGAGGCACGGCTGCAATGTCCCAAGTGTGTCTTTGGCACCAATTCCTCTAGAGCCTTCATGCAACATGCCAAGCTGCATGTGGGTGGGTCACTGCCCAGTCGACAAGCCAAGGAACCTTTCAGGGGTGGCAGCCCAGTCTTAGATGTTAGCACCCTCGTCTATCCCTCCTATGGAGACTCCTCAGGCCTTGATACCTGTGTTCACTGTGGCTTCATGGCACCTAGCAAGAGTCTGCTCAGGGAGCACATGAGGCTAGTACATGCCCACGTCCATTGGGAGGAGGATGGAGAGGACTGTGAGGACCTCACTAGCCAGCCAGGGACTAGCCAGGATACATATACTCACTTACCTGACACTGCCACCGTGGACTATTTTAGCAAATCTGAGCCTCTCTTGGCCTCTGTGTGGCAGGAGAACCCTTCTGGATATGACCCTGGCCCAGCCTTTGGTCCAGATTATCAGCAGCCAGGCATGAGAGATTTCCCATTGTTAAATTCAGGCCAGCGATCTCTTGGAAAGCTGGCCTTTCCTTCCCCTATGGCATCTACTTCCCATTCTATACAGCTCAATAGAAACAAAAGCACTGCCCACCTGCAGAGAATGGAAGGCAAGAGTCACCCTTGGAGTGGAGAGGAAGAGGAAGACAATGAAGATGCAGTGCTGACTTCTGACATGGATTTTACTCCTGAGAATGGAGCCTTTCCACCCCTAGCCATCCCTAGCCTCATCCCTCAGCCAGCCCTTGAGTTGAAGCAGACTTTCCAAGATGCCCTGCAGGCAGTTGATGCCTCAGAGACTCAGCAGCAGCAGCTCCAAGCAATGGTGCCTATTGTTCTGATGGCAAAGCTCAGGCCACAAGTCATAGCTGCAGCCATCCGAGCATCCCCAAAGCTGCCACCTGAGGAGCTAGAGCTCAGAAGCACCCACCCGCTGGACTTCCTGCTCCTAGATACACCTTTGGGTGGCTCACTGGGTCTGGACTCACTCCTAGAAGGGGATCCAGCCATGGCACTAAAGCATGAGGACCGGAAATGCCCCTACTGCCCTGACCGTTTCCACAATGGTATCGGACTAGCCAACCATGTCCGGGGACACCTGAACCGAGTGGGTGTCAGCTACAATGTTCGGCATTTCATCTCTGCAGAGGAGGTGAAGGCTATTGAACGCAGGTTTTCCTTCCAGAAGAAAAAGAAAAAAGGTAGGGCATCGGCCTTGCTTTGGGAATCCATCTCCCTCTCTCAATGCCTGGGAGCCACAGAGCTGGACAGCAGAGTTCTAAACTTACCCACCCTTACTCTGAATCCTACTGTAGCATCCTGCAGGGTAAAATTTGGGGTTTCCCATCTTGAAACACCTGGGAGCCATGGGCTAGGTCACCACTAAATGTTGGTGGATGTGCAGCAGTGCCCTAGTGCCCTGGTCACAGTGGCAACTGGAGAGAGGAGTTTGAGCACAGCAGTCACCACAGGCAGATAATTCCATTTGATTCTTTCATGCAATAAATGTGTATTGAACTGGGTCGTCTCTGTTCTGGGCCCTGAGAAGGCCAGCAGTGAGCTAGACAACAGTTTTGCTCTCTTAGAACTCACGGCCCAAGCAAAGTAACAAGGACTTTTGGTGGGCTTCTGGGCCTGGGGCCACCTATGCAGTGTGAAGATTTCTAGGCAAAGAGTTTCTGATTCCAGAGGTCTACCTCTAGTTAGAGCACACTGGGTAGTTCACAGCCCACTTGGGGAAGGCATTAATATGGTGTTTGAGTGAGTGAGAGTGCAGAGAGAGAGAGAGAGAGAGAGAGAGAGAGAGAGAGAGGGAGAGGGG
>NW_022196910.1:3906840-3945339 GCF_008632895.1 Mastomys coucha | reverse complement strand
AGAGAGAGAGAGAGAGAGAGAGAGAGATGCTAAAGTGTGGGGATAAGCGGTAGACAGCCAGGAAACTAGGCAGTTATGGCATCAAGTGACCAGGGCTCTGAATCTGAGAGAGGAAACTGTAACTCTACCTTGAGGTCTCAGAGAAGGCTCCCAGATGTGAGTATCCCATTCTCTATTTGTCCATTTCTTCATATAACCTACATTTAATTTATAGTATAGGAGCATGTCAGGCAAAAATAGCCAAGGAAAGGATGTCTGTCTAATACTCTCATATTGCCAATCCAGAGCAGCCTCTTCTAGAAGATGTTCCTAACGCTGCCTGATGTGCAAGTGGAGGTCTGGGAAGGCAAGCTTTCTGGAGTGCCTGGTTTGGGGAGGGTGCACAAGCTGAGAGGTTCTGGTCAGGCGGAAGCATCAACAACAGAAGGGAAGTCAGTCATTCCAGGGCGATCTCTAGAGCAGGAAAAGTCCTGTGAAGGAGGCAGAGTTGGGGTGGAGAGCGGCTCCCCTCACCACTACCCCAACCCAGGAACTCTGTGTCTTCTTTCTGCAGTGGCTAACTTCGACCCGGGCACCTTTAGCCTGATGCGATGTGACTTCTGTGGGGCTGGTTTTGATACTCGGGCTGGCCTCTCCAGTCATGCCCGGGCCCACCTTCGTGACTTTGGCATCACCAACTGGGAGCTTACCATCTCACCCATCAACATCCTGCAGGAGCTGCTGGCCACCTCAGCAGCTGAGTTGCCCCCGAGTCCCCTGGGCCGTGAGCCTGGTGGGCCACCTGGAAGCTTCCTCACTTCACGACGGCCACGCTTTCCTCACTCCATGCCCTTCCCACCTACCTGGGCTGAGGACCCTGGGCCAACCTACGGAGATGGTAAGGGGAGGGGACAGGTCAGGCTCCTACCCTTCCCCAGGGGTGCAGAGGAATGGATGGGTAAGTTAGAGGGTGGCCACTCTGCTTTACTGGAAGCATTTCATCTGCCTGTAATTCCAGCACTCAAGGCTTGGGCAAGATGATCAGGGCCAGCCTGGGCTGCATAGCAAATTCCAGGCATGAGCTAAGCTACATAGTCATATCCTATTTTTTTTTAAAAAGGCATATTAACAGATTTTCTCACCGCTATATTACCACATGGGGTAATTTCTGTTTTATTCAAGGGCTGGTTCATGGCCCTTTCTGAATCCAGTTTCTCAATGAGTTCTTTCTAGAAGCAATGGCACTTTACAAGCACAAAGCCATTGAACTCCTTACAACAAGCCTATTAAAGTGTGTTTTTTCATCATATCCATATTACAAAGGAGGAATCTGAGGCACAGAGAACTTAATTGACCTGCCCCAAATTATATAGCCAGAGCGAGAGAAGCTTTGCAATCCAGGTAGTTGAGCAGCAAATTCTTTGTTCTGAAAATATTTCCTATGTTGAATACTATGTTCAATAGAACTTTGTGAGATGTCAGTAATAGTGTTTAACATTCTGTACTGGCCTCCACTGGGTACATGTGGCCATTAAGCACTTAAAATATGACCAGTACTGAGCCACTTGTTATCTTACTGTAGTGGATGGTACAGATTGGGAAACCAGACTCTAGGTATGTGGCTAAGTGATAGAGTACATGCTTAGCATAAGCAAGACCCACGGTTCGGTTCCCAGCGCTCACTAAAAAAAAAAAAAAAAAAAAAAAAAAAAAAAAATAGAATAAAACCCAGACTCTAGATTCAACCAGTTTTACCCAGCAACCCTGACAAACTCCTCCCATATTCAAGCAATTGTACTAAGGTTTTAACCTCTGTTATCTCAGATATGCCAAAAAACAAAACAACAACAACAAAAAACAAGATTGTAGGGCAAAGGTTTATATTCTTTTACTTTGATGTGCTGGGCATGGAACCCTGGGCCTCTTGTATGGTACACAAATGTTTTTGCCACTGAGCTATGTTCCTAGCCTTAGGGTTGTTGTGTACTCATCTTACAGACAAAGAAACTGTGGATTATCTGCTTTCCACACATAGGCGGAATTGGACTTCTGAGCATCTTATCGATAGTATCTGGAAATCTAGAATCAGTATTTAGTATCAGATTGCAGGGATGGGTTCAGCAGAACTAGAGGAAAAGTCAAAGACCTGATCTCTAAAAAAGCTGACTTTTTGGGAGCTTTTAAATGACAGAGAACTCAGCTGGGCATGGTGGTGGACACCTTTAATTCTAGCACTCAGGAGACAAAGATAGTGGTCTACATAGTGAGCTCTAAGACAGCCAGGACTATGGGAAGAAACCCTGTCTCAAGAAACAGAAGTAGGGGACATAGAACTCGACTGTAAGACACAGTTGAATGGAGTCTGAAGTCCTCGGCTCTGGGGAACGGAACATCTAAGCTGCAGAACTGATGCACGGTTACTGCGGCTGGGCTTTCTTCTATGGTTGTTCTACTTCAGTTCCCAGGCTACTGTCTAGATGTAGCCTTGTAGACTTGGCTAGACCCACTCCCATCTGTAAGCCAGGTGAAGGCACTTGAGAGTTTTTCAAAGGATAGGGCAAGGATGTCAAAAAGGATGTCTATCTCTTTCTTAAACAAGAAGAAACTGAGGCACAGACAGGTTGGTGGCTGGCTGAAGCCACATCAGAGAGACCAGGTGAGTGGGATATGGGGCTTCTTGCATTTAGTAAACGATTACTCACCAGGGATCCAGCCTTCCCACTTAATTTGGTTTACGATGTCTCAGGCATGGCTGGAAGGCAGAGCCAGCTCTAAGAGTGTCTAGGTCTGTAGAAAGTAGTCTATGAAAGCTCCAGCTCTGACCCCCAGCCCAGGCCTGTATATCATGCTCACACTTCTTATCTGGCACCAGGGCCAGACACTCCCAAGGATGAGACAAGTACATAATAGCCAGATTCACTTATGACCAATCTATTTCTATCAAAAAAAAAAGTTATGTGCCACTCCCCAAAGGGAGCTGGCCCAAACCCTAGGGTGAGAAGAAGCAAGAGTTAGCTCTTCATTGGCTTTGTCTAAAGGAAGGAGAGAGACATTTATGAATGATCTCTTCAGAGAACAGAGATGGGAGTGTTATGGGGTAGTTAAAACGACCCTAAAACTTTGCAAAGTTAATGGTATCCCAAATCGGGGCCAGGTTGGGGCAGTGGCCCTGCGTGGCAATTCTTTTGTTTGTTTGTTTGTTTGTTTGGAGACAGAGTTTCTCTGTATAGCCCTGGCTGTCCTGGAACTCATTCTGTAGACCAGGCTGGCCTCGAACTCAGAAACCCGCCTGCCTCTGCCTCCCAAGTGCTGGGATTAAAGGCGTGCACCACCACCGCCTTTAAACCGCAATTCTTTTTAAAAGGTTCTTCCCTTTTTTCCAAGTGAGCCAGAAGGGGAAGGCACCAAATTGGGGGCGGGGCACAGGTCAAATTCAGGCCCCACCCATCTGTCAAGGAACAGCAGGACGTCTCAGTTTGAAGTTGGGGCGGGAGGAGTGAACAGTGCTCTACAATCATAGGTGAGGAGGGACCAATTTTCTTGGATTGCGGGACAACACTATCTGGGAACACCTAGATAGATACTAGGGTGATGTGGGGCTGGGGGGGGGGGATCGCTGTGGTGGAGGATCTAGTGTTTTTCAGTATTGTTCTAGAAGCTTTGCCTTGAGTAAGGATACTTATGATCAGTTTCAGGTTTGTCTACCTGACTAGAGAGACTTAAAGAAAAAAGAATGGAACAGAGGCAGATCCAAGCACTACTGTCAGAATTCTAATTCTGAGTGCTTGTATTGAGGTGAATGTGTGTGGCTAGAGGGTTCCCTTTTTAGCTGTAGAGATGTGTATATCCTGGAGTGTGGCGGCTGCTAGAGGCGGATGGCAGCTTGGCCCTAAACTCGGAGCGGCTCCCGGGAGAGTGGAAATGGAATTCTCAGCGCCCAGAGCATTTCGCTCGAGGCACTCGGCGCTCATCAGGTCGCCCTGGGTGCGCCCGGAGGGGCGGAGCAGAGCACGCTCGGAGGTCGCGGCGCGCGGCGCTCCTCTGCTCTCGCCTGAGGCGGCCGCCCCGCGTGCGCCGGAGCCAAGATGGCCGCCTCCACCGCCCAGTGCCGAGTGACAAAAGCGGAGAGCAAGGCGGCGGCGGGGCCGCGCGCGGGGGGTGCCCGGGAGCGCGCACCCACGGGGGCGCCCTCGCCAGGCCCCCCGAGTCCAGGACCGGTGGTTCTCCCGGCGCCGCCGCCGCCTCCACCCCCACCGCCGCCGCCGCCGCCGTCGCGGGACGGGCCCAAGGCCGAGCCGGAGCCGGGGCCCGGGCCTGCGCCCGCGCTCGCTCCTGGTAAGAGTTGGCGGAGGGGAGGGTCCCGGGAGGGGAAAGTCGGCGTCCCTCCCGAAAGTGCCGTCGCCACCCTCAACACCCGCCGTCCGATCTCTGTGGCACCCCCCACACACACACCTCAGGCGCTCGGGCCCTGGGCTTCTCTCAGCCTCCTGGAGGTCCCAGGCTTCGGAAGCACTTTGCAGTCGCTCCTCGGGACACGCCGGCTCTGACAGAAGTCCCCTGCCTCTTTTGGAGTCTCAGAAGCTCCCAGTTGTCACGGTTCCGATCCCCTCGGTGTTGGAAAGCCACTTTTGGCCCTGCCCCATCTGACAGACGCGCCCACTTCCACCTGGAGACTTTGACAAAGTACTCTGTGTCATGATCTCGGTAGCCTCCTGTCCTGTCTTCTTGCCTCTGTGGGACTCAGATTGAGCAGAGAGCCACCTGCCTTCACCCCGTGGCCCATTGCTTTGTCCTGGTCGTCTCCGAAGTCTATCTGACACACTGTTCTTTCATCCTCAACTCTTGTTCAGAATTCTACCTCATCGCCTCCTACTATCCCCCATGCCTGTCCCCTTTAATGAAAACTCAGACTAAGAAAATACCCTTGATTCCTTCTCCCTACATATCTCTTACCGGAGGAGGCTTTCTCGATGGATGGAAGCTTAAGAAACTTCGTGCAAACTTCTGTCATTCCCACTCTTCCTGTCCCCGAGTTTCTTACCTTGGCCAGTTCAGCTGGTGATGAATAGTTTACTGCTGGGCTTGCTGTTGTCTTTGAAACCCCAGCTCCCTTGTCTGGTAGAGATTTCCCCCTCCCTGTCCTCAACTTCTTGCTTTTTCTACCTTGTCTCTCTGGCCTCCAGACTCTGTGTGATTCTTTTAACTGTTCTCACTTTTACCCCCAGAGAGGGATTTGTCTTAAAGGGTCCTCTGATGAGGAATCTCAGCTCAAATTTGCAATATGTTCTCAGACCAGTGAACCTTCTACTGGACTGAAACTACTCTTTGTCTTTCCTGTCATTGGACAATCTCAGTGTCCCTGCATGGGGCTGCCACAAGGGTTTATGGGTGCAGGCTCAGCTCTTTTGGAATGAGTGGCTTCCAGAAGTGAGAGCAAATGACAACGATGAGGAAGAAGTACCGTTCTTTCATTCTCCTTTTTGGGGTGGACAGCCTGACTCATGATTGGGCTGAGCCTGTCTCCTCCACCCCACAGGCCTGGGTTCTGAGGAAAACACAATGGTGGCCATGGACTTGGGGTCTCCTTTACTCCCAAAGAAGAGCCTGCCTGTCTCTGGGACCCTGGAGCAGGTGGCCAGTCGGCTGAGCAGCAAAGTGGCCGCAGAGGTTCCTCATGGCAGCAAACAGGAGCTGCCAGACCTCAAGGGTGAGTGGCCAGGATAGTCATGATCACAAAAGCACTTTTTGGAATAATATGGGTTAGCACTCATCTTCCTTATAGCACTTTAAGGCACCAAGGAGATACCTACTCAGCCACTCTTCTGCATTGAGTTTTTATAGCTGTGACCATGTGTGTGGCCCTCAGCTACTACCTTACTGGATAAGGAAGGACTATCCAGTGAAGCGGTGGACAAGGTGGGCAAGAGATCACAAACTTAGGTCATTCGCCAACCTTGTTGGTTTTGATCTTTCATGTGTTTCATATTTGTTTTTCTGTAGACTACAAGGTTCTTTCGTGTAATGCTAGTTCCTAGGTATGTTACTAAGAGCAAAACCAACCAGCCTTTGCACCATTGAAGTCAGGAGGGGAGGCCAAGAAGTAGATGGGGCGTGGGCCAGGACTGTTACTAAGACCTTTTCTGACTTAGCATTTGAAGTTTTGTTAGTTGCAGAGAGTAGGTTAGTTATCAGCTCCATATGTGATGTATGTCATGCACACAGGCATTTGTGTAAACATACTGTCATGGCACTCTGGAATGGTGTAGGTCTGAAAGGCATTCCCACTGGCTGGACCACAGAGAGTGTAGTCTCCTGTTGTGTGCCCTTGGGCACAACTATTCTCTTCTCTGAGCCTCAGTTTCCTTACTTTCAGACAAGAAATACTAACCCCCACCAAGTTAGAATGATTGTCAGGATCAAAGGGATTTGGCAAAAGCAAAACACTTATTTTACACCTGGGTAATGGGAGGAGAATGGGTTAGTTATACCCGAAAGGCCTCATAGCCTTCCATCCTGGCCTCCATCTCATCCTCCAGCCCAGAGCCTGACCACCTGTGAGGTCTGCGGTGCCTGCTTTGAGACACGAAAGGGCCTGTCCAGCCACGCACGTTCACATCTGCGGCAGCTTGGGGTCGCAGAGTCAGAAAGCAGTGGTGCTCCCATCGACCTCCTCTACGAGCTGGTGAAACAGAAGGGCCTGCCTGATGCTCCCCTTGGGCTGCCCCCTAGCCTGACCAAGAAGTCCAACTCACCAAAGGAGTTCGTTGCTGGGGCTGCCAGGCCTGGCCTACTCACCCTGGCCAAACCTATGGATGCCCCTGCTGTCAACAAAGCCATCAAATCACCTCCTGGCTTCTCAGCCAAGGGCCTGACCCACCCAGCCAGCTCTCCACTCCTCAAGAAGGCCCCACTGACTCTGGCAGGATCCCCTACACCCAAGAATCCTGAGGACAAGAGCCCCCAGCTGTCCCTGAGTCCCCGGCCAACTTCCCCAAAGGCACAATGGCCCCAGTCTGAGGATGAGGGACCTCTGAATCTCAGTGAGTTTGGGTACTGGGAGCTGAGGGGGGTACTGGGATGTTATGTGGTCCTCAGATGAGGAGGACCCAGGGTAGAAACTAAGACCTGTAGTTTCCAGAGCCTGGGTCATCCAGTCAGTGCTAGTTGAGGCACTCGCTATGTCTCCTATTGGGCTGTCTTGTGATGATTTTTTTCCCCATTCTGGTGATCTTCCCCTGGAGGTCTGCTACAGATCTGAGCCTACAGGGGCCTACTTGCCACTTGAGAAGAGCTCTTGTCCTCTGGAATGATGGTAGGGGTGGTAAAAGTAACAAGGGTGCCTGTGGACCTGGCTTTCCCAGTGGGAGTCTGGGATATCTTTGACCATACAGGTAGATGGGTAGACAGTCTACCAGACAGAGATTCCTTACATTGGCCCCTTTTTTCATGTCTCCTAGCCATTTGTGCTGAGGCATCTCCCTGTTTGTGCCCAAAGGTAGAGACCCTCCATCATGGTTGCCTTGTACTTGGCAAATAGGATCTGGAAAGAAAACCTCCAAGTTCAGTAGTCAGGTTTCTAGAGGTATCCATCATGCTTTCCTACATGTTGGCAGGTATTAGAGCCTGATGATACCTGTGTTTCCTGGCAGCCACTTGAATTGAATCTGCTGTGGTTTTAGGGGAGGGGGCCTTGGTAGTCTTGTGATTTACCCCCACACACACTCTTCCTTCACATTCCATCTTCCCCTGTAGTTCCTGTAGCAGAAGTCCCAGGGGAGGAGGGAGAGCATCAGGCTTTGACACAGAAGTACATCCATAAGCTCCCCACCTTTACTTGATGCCAATGGCTAGGCAGGGAGTAGGCTACCTGAGATCTACAAAATCTACAAAAAAAAAGAAGAAGAAAACAAAACAAAACCAAAAAGAAGCCAAAACCTGTCTAAGGCATGAAATTTGGATTCCTAACCACCTGGGCAGCTGGAAATCACAGCAGACCCTCCTGCCTTCATCCCTTAGGGCCGACCAAGGTGGCGGCCGTGAACCCCCTCCCCCTGTGTTTTGTCTCCGCAGCTTTAGATAGTGACGGGGGCAGAGAGCTGGACTGCCAGCTGTGTGGTGCCTGGTTTGAGACCCGCAAGGGCCTGTCCAGCCACGCCCGTGCCCACCTGCGCCACCTGGGCGTCAGCGACCCGGATGCCAAGGGATCCCCCATAGACGTGCTCCACGGGCTCATCAGGAGGGACGGCATCCAGATCCGCCTCCCACCCGGGCGGGGAGCCCTGGCCCCGCTGGGGCGGCCTCCTTCCGCCTCCACAGCCCTCTCCTTGCTCCCTCCCCCACCGCCGGCCAAGAAGGCCAAGCTGAAGGCCTCGGGTATGGCCAGTCCCTGGGGGAAGCAGGATCTCTCGGCCGCCGGCATTTTCTGGGCCTCTGATGTGGAGCCATCTCCTCTCAACCTCTGTAGGTTTTCACTTCAGCTGCCCTTCCTCCCTGTGGGCCCTAGAGCCCCTCCCTGGGGGGTCATGGCCCCCTCCCTACTCCCTCCCTGTTGTAGTAGGGAGTAGACAGGGGCCCTTGGCAGTGGGCTGGCTTAACCCAGAGATTTTGTTGGCAATGGGCTGCTGGTACTTCTCTCTTGGCCTTGACCTCTATCAACATGACCCTGCCTAAGAATGAAGGTCAAGGGGAAGGTCCTGCCTTTTGGTGTGGAAGATGTCCCAGGTCTAGACAGTATATGGCACCTAGGCTGGCTTCGTCCTGTCTCCTGCCCTGTTCTTATGGTGACCCACAAAGCTGTGGAGTATTGGTACTGCTTTGCCAGGACAGAGGTCCTATTAGCTCTCTGGAGCCTCTTCTGCACCTTACCTCTGCCCAGGGTCTGACCCCACCCCTCAGCTCCCTCACTTGTACCTGCCATCCACTACCACCCTAGCTTATGAACACATTGCTGCCCATACCTAGCTGGCCAGGAAACTCCAACAGGTGACTATCTAGATGATGTCCTTAATTCTAACTGACCCTTTTTCTTCCTGCTGCAGCTTCAGGCCCAGAGCCAACAAGAGATATCCGATGTGAGTTCTGTGGTGAGTTCTTTGAGAACAGAAAGGGCCTGTCTAGCCATGCGCGCTCCCACCTGCGCCAGATGGGTGTGACTGAGTGGTATGTGAATGGCTCACCCATCGACACACTTCGGGAAATCCTGAAGAGACGGACCCAATCCAGGCCAGGTGGACACCTCCACCCACCAGGTCCTAGCCCAAAAGCCCTGGCCAAGGTGGTGGGCAGTGGAGGTCCTGGCAGCTCACTAGAAGCCCGAAGTCCCTCTGATCTTCACATTTCACCTTTGGCCAAGAAGTTGCCACCACCACCAGGCAGTCCTCTGGGCCACTCACCGACTGCTTCTCCACCTCCCACGGCCCGGAAGATGTTCTCAGGCCTTGCTACATCCTCTCTGCCCAAGAAACTGAAGCCTGAACACATGAGAGTGGAGATCAAGAGGGAGATGCTGCCAGGGGCCCTTCATGGGGAGCCACACCCATCTGAGGGTCCCTGGGGCACACCTCGAGAAGATATGGCACCCTTGAACCTGTGTAAGTTTGACCCTGTGTCAGGATAGGTAGAACAGTTATCTGGTGCTCTTCTTTAATGCCCTTTTAGCAGTATTTTATAGATTGTGGGACTGAAATGGAAGCTCAACAAGTCCAGAGAACACAGAACTTGCTGTTTATACTCCTGTACAGCTTGTTTCTCTATTATTCATGCAGAAGTGGCAGAATCATATAATTACATCTATATGCCCTCTTTTGCCAATTTTAGTGGCTGCCAACCAGATTCTTAGCTGCAAGGATCCGCTAGTGATGTCTGCCACTGGAAGGATAGAGGGATGGCATTCAAATGTTTGAGCTATGCCTAACATTCCTGGTAATTGAGTGTTTGACATTTTAGTCAAGATCTCTGTTCTCCATAATGTTGTAGTAAGTGAATTGGGCAAGTTTCCTCATATAGAGGATAGAGATCAGCATAATCCCATGTCTCACATGTGATGAAGCACTTAGCATGGTGCTGGCTACAGAAGCTCCTCATACAGCATACTTGCTATCATGTCAGTGTTAATTGCTTCCCTGGCACTCTGTCACACTGTGTTCACTTTTGGTTGATTATCTGCTATACCCCAAGCAGGCAAGCATGGCCAGGGCTTCACCTTAGAGCTCACATGATAGCACCCTGCCATATGCTCTGAACCTTTCTGATTTTACACCTTCTCAGCAGTATTGGGAGATATAGGTTTTCATCCCCATCTTGCAGAGAAGAAAACTAAGGTTCAGAGGGAGGAAGTAGCTTGCCCAGCCTTATTCAGGGAGACTTTGTAAAAACAGCTAGAATTTGAGATAACAAGATAAGTAGAAGGACTGGATGGGTAAGGTCCCTTTAAAGGCCCAGGTGAGGGAGCAGTTTATTGGAGTCTGGAGGGGGCCACATGGATAGGGCATCCAGAAGTCTGGCACTATCTTGGGTCTTGAGCTTGGAGGCTTCTTTCCTGTCCACAGCCAATGTCTTCTTTCTCTCTCTCCCCCGACACCCTGTACCCCTTGCAGCATCTCGGGCAGAGCCAGTGCGTGACATCCGGTGCGAGTTCTGTGGTGAGTTCTTCGAGAACCGCAAGGGCCTATCCAGCCATGCACGATCCCACCTGCGCCAGATGGGTGTGACTGAGTGGTCTGTCAATGGCTCTCCCATCGACACACTTCGGGAGATCCTGAAGAAGAAGTCCAAGCTGTGCCTCATCAAAAAAGAGCCTCCAGCTGGAGACCTGGCTCCTGCCCTCACTGAAGATGGCTCTCCCACAGCAGCTCCTGGGGCTATGCATTCCCCACTGCCTCTGTCACCCCTGGCTAGCCGGCCAGGAAAACCAGGAGGTGGGCCAACCCAGGTTCCCCGGGAGCTCAGCCTGTCACCCATCACAGGGTCCAAGCCCTCAGCTACCAGCTACCTGGGCCCAGTGGCAACCAAGCGGCCCCTCCAGGAGGACCGTTTCCTCCCAGCAGAGGTCAAGGCCAAGACTTACATCCAGACTGAACTGCCCTTCAAGGCAAAGACTCTCCACGAGAAGACCTCCCACTCCTGTAAGCAGTGGGTGGTAGGGTCTTGGGATGGCATTTGTCGGGGCACGCAGGGCCCCTGAGGCAAGGTCCCTGTGGGAGGTGGGATTAGCTCCTGACCTTGCTTAGGCCACCTGGGTATTCCTGCACTCTTAGAATAGCAACCTCCTCTGTCTGTAGCCACCGAGGCCTGCTGTGAGCTCTGTGGCCTTTACTTTGAAAACCGCAAAGCCCTAGCCAGCCATGCGAGGGCACATCTGCGGCAGTTCGGTGTGACGGAGTGGTGTGTCAACGGCTCTCCCATCGAGACCCTGAGTGAGTGGATCAAACACCGGCCTCAGAAAGTGGGTGCCTACCGAAGCTACATCCAAGGTGGCCGCCCCTTTACCAAGAAGTTCCGAAGCGCTGGCCACGGCCGTGACAGTGACAAGCGGCCACCCCTGGGGCTGGCACCTGGGGGCCTATCCCTGGTTGGCCGAAGTGCTGGGGGAGAACCAGGGCCTGAAGCTGGCAGGGCAGCTGACAGTGGTGAACGGCCTCTGGCAACCAGCCCACCTGGGACCGTGAAGTCAGAGGAGCATCAACGGCAAAATATCAACAGTGAGTGCCGGTGGAGGAGGGTTGGGAGGGCAGTAGACACCTTCTAGAGCTTAGCCAACCACCACAGCTCAGTTGCTTAATCCCCTCCCTTTATTGGTGTGTCATTCTATCACTGCATGTGATACCTAGTCTTAAGTCTCAACAACCTCTGCCCATTTGTGCTCACTGAAAGCAGGTATGTCTCCAGGGCCCTAGCCCTTCTTTTACATCACCTACCACTCTGTCCATTAGAATTTGAACGCAGACAAGCCCGCCCCTCAGATGCCTCTGCAGCTCGGGGTGGTGAGGAAGCCAATGACCTGCAACAGAAGCTGGAAGAAGTGCGGCAACCCCCACCCCGGGTCCGGCCAGTCCCCTCCCTGGTGCCTCGGCCCCCGCAAACATCATTGGTCAAGTTTGTGGGCAACATCTATACCCTCAAGTGCAGGTATGCTAACACCTAGTAGGGCCTTGGCCATTAGAAGCCTGAAAATGTGCAGTTTGGGAGGTGGGGTCTCATAGGCTGTTTTAAAGTATAGCAGCACCCAGGTTAAGGGATTCTTCTCACTGACAGTGGAACTTCAGAGTATCAGACTGATATCTTGAACTTTGTAGCCAGCTAGACTTGGGTTCAGTCCTAGCTATGACATTTGACAGCTTAGTAACATTAGACAAGAGCTTTCCTGCTCCTGCCACTATTTTTTTTAATCTTGAAAAAGAATTTGGAAGCCAGCCATGGTGGCGCACGCCTTTAATCCCGGCACTTGGGAGGCAGAGGCAGGCGGATTTCTGAATTCAAGGCCAGCCTGGTCTACAGAGTGAGTTCCAGGACAGCCAGGGCTATACAGAGAAACCCTGTCTTGAAGAAAAAAAAAAAGATGGCATCCAAGTTGGCTGATGGTTCAGGACTGCTGTCCTTCCTAGCATTGGGAGGCTGACACAAGAAGATTGCCACCAGGATAAGTCCATAAAATTACATAATTTTGAGGCCAGCTTAAACTACAGAGTTAGAGAACGTGTCTCCTAAAATCCCAAGGGAAAAAAAAGAAATTGAATTTCACCTCAGTTGTCTGTAGCGATAGAGATGATGCTCTGGGCCTCTGTTCATTAGAACCTAGCTTAAGGCTTGCCACAAGAGAGAGGAAGGATGCTTAGACAGGCTTTGCTTTATACCCACCACCATCCCAGAGC
Source organism: Mastomys coucha (assembly GCF_008632895.1). Taxonomy (NCBI): domain Eukaryota; kingdom Metazoa; phylum Chordata; class Mammalia; order Rodentia; family Muridae; genus Mastomys; species Mastomys coucha. The sequence goes on along the minus strand of NW_022196910.1, from coordinate 3,932,491 downwards.
CATCATCACATGGCAAAGGCACCTGGGGAGTCCTCTTATGGAGCACTGGAGATCTCATGTCCAGGAGACCCTGCCATGACTCCACAATAGTAGACATGGCTGTCCACTAGGAGACACTTCTTCCCTTGAGTTCTTGTCTTAACATCTATGCTGTGTAGTAGTGGATATGCCTAAGCACTTGGACTAGACTACACTTCTGCCTTTCCTCAAAGCATTGGCCACTTCTTTCTGTGTTCCTATGCAGGTTCTGTGAAGTGGAATTCCAGGGCCCACTCTCTATCCAGGAAGAATGGGTACGGCATTTACAGCGGCACATCCTGGAGATGAACTTCTCCAAAGCAGACCCTCCGCCTGAGGAACCTCAGGCCCCGCAGGCACAGACAGCAGCTGTAGAGGCACCCTAACACACAAGCATTCCGGATCCCCTTTTGTGCCACCCATCCCCTCCTCTGTCCTCTCCCCGCTTTCCCTCTTTCTTTTCCGTTTCCAAAGGAGCAAGCCAAAACCTCAAACCGGCACCTCTTGGAGGCCGGGCACACTACAACCTGGGCACTGGGAGCCAGCTAGCCACCCTTCCCCCAGCTTAAAGACTCTGGTTGGTCTAGCAGGGGCAGTAGCCAGGCCCTTGGTAGTGGCCAATCTGGTTGCAGGGGAGAACAGTACTTCCCTGTGTCTAGCAACCAGGCAGGGCAATGTCTGCCATTCGTGGCCATTTGCAAAGACCCCAAAGACCCCTGTTCCCTCTTGCCCCGTCATTATCTATTTTAACGCACAGGCAAACACACACGCACATGCACCTCGTGAGACCTGGGATCTGCCCTAGCCCCCTCAGTTCCCAAGTCAAACGACCACATCATGCCACGGTGCTTGCTCAGGGGAATCCATGCTCCCTCTGCTATCATACTAGGGCTTGGGAGCTCCCACTGAGCCCATAACGCCACGGAAATTCTTGTTGGCTGCCCCCCCCCCCCCCCCCCCCCCCCAAAAGAGGCCTTCCTAGCTTGGAAGAGCTCAAAGCTGACAGCTGCCTCCTGCCACATCAGAGCCTCAGGGGCTCCAGGGCTGGGAGGGTAGAGTGAGGGGTGGGACTCTCCTCCCCCACCCTTACCACCCTCCCCCTTTTCACTGTTGCTTTCTATGTATAGCTCCCTAGATCTTTCACTTTTTTAAAAAATGCGTTTTGTGTAGAGAATAAGGAACGTGGATCTTTTTATTTTGCAACCCTGGGCCAGCTAGATACCGGGAGCTAATTGACCTTTTAACCTTTTCAGTGGCCACCTTTTGGTTATCAATGTACCTAGAAATATGTAAATTAGATTAAATTTCTCTTCTGGAAACACCCCAGGGCAAACAGCCAGTGTGTGTTTTTCTGTGAAGTGGACAGGCTGGCACTGGTTGACAGCTGGAGCTGGGGATCAGGGTTGTGCCTGGCGAAAGGCCCTGGGTTTCCTCTGTTAGCCACCAAAGACACAGCTGGGGATAAGTCCAAGTTCTCAGCTGTTGGCCCTTGGTACTCTGGCTGGTGAGGGGTTCTGGTTGGCTGGCCTGGGAAGGGAGCCAAGACAGAAAGGCTGGTTGGGTTTAACCAGCTACAATAACATGCCTACAGGAGTGGTTCTTGCCTTGGAGCTTTTACAAACCCTTTAAGGTATTGGGTAGAAACATCCATCTGCTGAGTGCTTTGGGTGGGAATGAGGTTCAGAGTTTAGACTCAGCTATCTTAAGATAGGATTTAAATGCAGTACTGGGGATCTTATCCCAGGCTTTGAACATAGCAGGCAAGTGCTCTGCCACTGAGCTATACCTGAGCTATACCAAGATAAATGTCAGGAAGAGATATCTGAACGCCAATAACAAGAGGGAAAGGGAATTACTTAATTTTATTTTATTTATATTTTTGGGCTTTCTTCGTGTAGCCCTGGCTCTCGTGAAACTAGGTATTTAGACTAGGCTGGCTTTGAAATCACAGAGATCTGAGAGCTGGGATTAAAAACATGAGCCACTACTACCCTGCCTTTTTTTTTTTTTTTTTTTTAAGTTGAGTGTTTTGTTTTTCAAGATGTAGCCCTGGCTGTCCTGGAACTCTGTAAATCAGGCTGGCCTCTAAATCAAGGGATCCACCTGGATCAAAGGCTTGTGCCTGACTTGCCCAGCCTGACTTTATTTCTTTAAACAGTGCTAGTTTCTTGCTCAGCTAATATTTTTTGAACGTTTCTAAGGTGATAAGATTCTGTTGTCTCCTACTTTTTTATTCCATGTGTCTTCTCAGTTCATCATTTTCACTAACCAGCCAAGTGCTGGAAAGTGGGACTAATCTCATTGGGTGTGGACAGCAGCAAGTCCCTTCCAACCTGTTTTTCTTTACTCCCCTACTGTGTCCTTATGCCTGGGGAGGAGGGTTTAACAGCTGCTGTGACAAACCTGCAGGTGTTCTTAGCCCAGGAATGTGTTATTTTATGTGGTGGCTCTTCTCATCCTCCACAGTCATTAGTCATGTCCAAGACAAGAAAAGAAGTGGGATTTCTCATGGTAAGAACTGACCCAAACATGTTTCTTCATAGCATTTTTAAATATAAAATCCATTTTTTAAAATATAAAAGCAACAGAAAATTTGAAAGTTCCAGTGATAGAAGTAATAACATGGAAGACCTTCCTACCTACTACATACACTGATGGCTGTGTCTTTGCACACAGTAACGTGTTACTCTACACTAATAGCTGTGTATTTTTGCAAAGATCATGTACCGTTCTTTCAACAGACCTTTTCCTAAAACTCTTGAGCATAGCTTAAGTCTTTGCTTAAACCACTCCATGGTCTCAAAAGAAACAACCTTAACTTTTGGCCTAAGCTCAACCTGTGAGGACATCAGAAATTAAACAAGACCTTGGATGAAATCATACCAAATGCTACAAAGTAAACTAAAGGATCTATAGATATCATGGGGCTGTACATTATTTAGGATGCCAGAAAGTATGGCACGCCAAAGAGGTAGTAAACATAAAGCAGACCTCCTTTGCATGCTCCCTGTTCACATGCATACAGTGCACTGGGACCAGCTTTCTTCTGCAAAAGTGTTTGGGGAGAAATTGTTATCAGGACATTGTATCCTGGACAAATGGTAAAAAGAAACCCATTTAATCACAGCAACATCCTAATCTGTACTTCTCTACCTCCCCTGCCCCATCTAAATTATGGAGAACAGTTTTGGCTATCCTATCAACTATTTCAGTATGTTTCTTTGAAGGATCTAGGCTTTTAAACAATGCCATTGTTATTACCCCTAAAGAAACTGCTAACAAGAAGTGAGAGATGACTCAATGGCAAAGAACACATATCACTCTTACAGAGGACTTGGGTTTGGTTCCCAGCACCCACATGGCAGCTCACAGCAACTCCAGTCCAGGCTATCCAGCACCCTCTTCTGACCAGCTCAGGCACTGGGGATGCATATGGTTGCATAGACATACATTCAAGCCGGACGGTGGTGGCGCACGCCTTTAATCCCAGCACTTGGGAGGCAGAGGCAGGTGGATTTCTGAGTTCGAGGCCAGCCTGGTCTACAGAGTGAGTTCCAGGACAGCCAGAGCTATACAGAGAAACCCTGTCTCGAAAAAACAAAACAAAACAAAACAAAAGACATACATTCAAGCAAAACATATACATAAGCTTAAAAAAAAAACCTAAACATTCCTAAATACCAATAGAACACCTTTAAAATTTCCCCAAACCACAAGAAGCATGAATCATAGAAGCAGAGCTTGATGCAGTTTCTCAAATGTTTTATTTACAGGGTTCCTCCAAGGATATCTCCCATGGTGACTTTCCATACAGCCAGGAGCCAGGCATAGTGCTTAGAACAAGGCTGGGACTGGGTTGCAGTTTTCGTTTTGTGGAGCTGAGCATTGAGCATAGGTTCTCATGTGTCAAGCATCTGTAATAATACATGATACATTGAGATATATTGCGTGTATATCAAATACCATACACAAACATTTATTTTAAAAGTGGTTTTTGAGAGGCAGGAGAGATGGCTCAGCGGTTAAGAGCAATAGCTGCTTTTCCAGAGGACCCAGGTTTAATTCTCAGCACCTTCATGGCAGCTCACAACTGTCTGAAACTCCAGTTCTGGTGATCTGACATCTTCACACAGACACACATGCAGGCAAAACACTAATACACATAAAATAAAAATAAATCTTAAAAAGAAAACAAAAATTTTGAGACCAAAGTAACTGGCTATCCACAAATTTACTGTGTAAACTCACAAAGATCTTCTTTCCTGTTACTGCTGGGATTAAAGGTATGTGCAGCCAAGCCCAACTATTTATTCTGAGACAAGGTTCTACATTCAGTGTTCTTCCAGACTGCTGAATGCTGAGGTTACAGGTGCAAGCCACCATGGCCTGGTTTTTGTCTATTTAGAAATGCGTCTTTATTTTGTAGTGTTGGAGAGCTCACACAAGACCTTCTGTACATACTAGGATAAAATGTTTTTCCACCAAGCGATATTCTCAGCCCTTAAAAATACTATGAATTGTTACATAATGATTAATAAGAAAATAATATTTACTATTTACTTTATGAAACTGGCCCCAATTCTTTTCCCTTTCCTTGAGACAGGGACTCACTGGAACCCAGAGTAGCTTAGAATTCATATAGCATAATCTGACCTTAAACTCGAGGCCATTCTGCCTCAGGCTCCTGTATTCTGTTACAGAAGTCAGGTACCACACATGGCCTGCTTCATTTGTTTTACCGTTATCTCACATAACCTTTGTCAGGACCTTGTTTAGCAGTTAGATACTAATTTTCTCTTTTCAACATGGCTTTACCGTGCCGGGCGGTAGGGGCACACACCTTTTTGTTTTGTTTCTGTTTTGTTTGTTTGATTGGTTGGGTTTTTTTGTTTGTTTGTTTTTTGTTTTTTTCAAGACAGGGTTTCTCTGTATAGCCCTGGCTGTCCTGGAACTCTGCCTCTGCCTCCCAACTGCTGGGAGGCAAAGGCTGGCAGGAGTTCGAGGCCACCCTGGTCTACAGCGTGAGTTCCAGGACAGCCAGGGCTATATAGAGAAACCCTGTCTCGGAAAAAACAAACAAAAAACAACAACAACAAAAACCCATGGCTTTACCATTCTCGTTTTGGGGCCGAAGCCGAAAGGACTACATAAATGGGTATGACTAACATTTCAGTGGCGGGGCGCAAATCTCTGCTCCTGCTAGCAAGTGTCTCGCTCACAGACACCTGGCAACCGCCACGCGTCGGCTCGGACCTCTAGGTTGCATGCAGCTCCGCCCCTTCTAACTCTACCTTTCCATCTTCTCCCCTTGGCCTATCGGCGCAGGTTTTTGTTAACAGGAGGCGGAGAGTAAGGCGGGGTCATCGGGGGTTGGCAGTATCTCCTACCACTGTCGCGAAAAGGTGTAAAAATAGACAGGTAGCTAAACCAATAGGCGTGAAGTCCGAGGTTTGCACAAGCCAATCAGATAAGGAGGCGGGGCTGGGGCGTGTGTGGAAGGACCCCAGGGATTGTTGTGGCGTCAGACGCGCAGAGTAGCGGTCTGTGTCCACGGCTCGGGTGTTCTCTGCGGCCATGAGCTACACAGGTAGGCCCAACAGGGTGAAGGGCGCGCTCCAGGCCGGGGCGTCAGGACGGGCTGAGTCATGCCAGGATCGCCCACGACTCCTGTGGTGTCGTGGTCATTGCCCTCTGTGGTCACAAAATGGCGTCTCAGGCTCTTCCCTTCGGGGTCGCATCCCACAAGCTTCGGCTCTCAGTGACCTCAGCCGGGCATCTTGGAATCTCCTAGCTGCTCAAGGCCTTGCTTGTGTCTTCTGTGACCGTAGGTCTCGGGTCTCAACGTTAGGTTCAGGCTTTTACCACCTCCGTCCGTCCCTGACTAGTGCCCCACGGACATCCACGTCTGAGACTTCGCTTCTCAGGCCTGAGCTCCTGAGATCAGTCCGTTGGGGCGGCTGCTGTCGCCATTGCCTCCCCTGAGCAGTTTCGGTGCAAAACGTCGCAGATCCTTACTCATGGCATTCCCCTTCTTCATCTGGTCTAAAGCGGGGAAAAGAGCCAGCCTCCCCTACCTCACTCCCCCAGGGGGCGGTGGGAATCAGTAAATATATACTATACATACGGAGGCTCTGAACCGTTGCAGGGAGCTTTAGGGACCGAGTTTGAACCTTGGTGAAGAATGACTACTTTCCACTAATTCACTCAACTTACCGAATTAGGTGCTGAATAGGCACTATCGATGCTGACAAGAATTTCTTAAGCAGCTTATAGGTGAGGACAGACCTTAGTAGGCCAGTAAATGAATGTATATTGTATTTGGGGCCTTGAATATTCTGAAGAGATTCAGCCATTACATGGGGAGCTTTGAGGCCTCTGGGAAGGGTGAGGTTTAAGAAGAGATGTAAGCAAAATAGGAGAGAGTAAAGATAGCTATCGCTGTAAAACATCCTGGGCTGGAACCGCCTACCTACTTAGATCCGTGATATTTGAGCAAAGAGGAAGGTGGGTGATGAGCATGGTGAGGGGGTGTGGAATATGCTTGAGTGACTGTAAAATCATTCTTGAGTGAGTTGCCAAGGCTGCCTGGGTTTGCCTTGGCAGTGACCAATGAAACTTATCAGTCAGCGCCATAGACAATGCCTCCCACTTTACTGGAGGTATTTCAGGCTTGAACTTAAGTGGTTGCTGGGTAACCCACATTCTGTTTGGAATGTTTAAGGCTTTTAATGGAACCTGAGCCTTATGCCAGTCCTCCTAAGCCCCTGGGTCAAATGCTTGCCAAAACCTAGGGATATCTAACAACCATCCTCTAGACCAGTGGTTCTCAATCAGGGTGATTTTGCCTGCCTCACACCTCCCAGCTCCCAGGGGTACATTTGGCAATATCTGGAGTCCTGTTTGGTTTTTATCTATAATGTGTGTATGGGCAACGGTTGGGGGTTGGGGACTGGTATGCAGTGCTACTGACATCTAGTGGATAAAGGGTAGGGCTGCAACTCTGCAGCCTGGAGTGCACAGTATGGCTCCCACCACAACATAGTTTACTTTATTTACATGTATTTACCTTCGTCTACATGTATGTGTTTATGTGAGTGTGTCAGCCATGTATGACGGTACCCCTGGGGGCCAGAAGAGAACATGTGTCTCTTAGAACTGGAGTTAACAAACAGATGGTTGTGAATGACGTGGGCTCTAGGATCTAACTCTAGTGCAGCATCTGTCCAGCCCTTCAGTGTTTTTGGTTTGCTTTGGTTTGGTTTTTTGTTTGTTTGTCTTTTGTTTATTGTTTTTTCGAGACAGGGTTTCTCTGCATAGCCCTGGTTGTCCTAGAACTCATCTGTAGACCAGGCTGGCCTCAAACTCAGAAATCCACCTGCCTCTGCCTCCCAAGTGCTGGGATTAAAAGCATGCACCGCCACTGCCTGGCAAGATCTTGTCTTTAAAAACAAGAAACAAATTAGGGGCCTAGAAATGGCTCAGTGATTAAGAGCACTCTTGCCAAGAACCTGGGTTTCATTCCTAGCACCCACATGACAATTCACAATCCTCTATAGCTCTGGTCCCAAGGGATTCAATGCTCCTGGCCTCCGCAGGTACCAGCACACTTGTGGTGTTCAGGCCAAACACCCACACATAAAATAAATAAACTTTAAGAAACAAAAAGTTGCTGGGTGGTAGTGGTGCACACCTTTAATCCCAGCACTTGGGAGGCAGAGGCAGGTGGATTTCTGAGTTCGAGGTCAGCCTGGTCTACAGAGTGAGTTCCAGGACAGCCAGGGCTATACAGAGAAACCCTGTCTCCAAAAAAAAAGTTTTGGTTTTTAATTAAGGCTTTAAATTTTTAGGTTAGGTTAGGGGCTGGGAAGATGGCTCAGCCGTTAAGAGCACTGGCTGTTTCTCCAGAGGACCCAGGTTCAATTCCAAGTACCCACATGGCAGTTCACAATGGTCTGTAACTCCTATTCCAAGGGACATACAGAAGAAATACATGCAAGGAAAGCACCAGATAAAAATAAATATTTTTTAGAAAGAGAGAATTTAGGCACACATCTTTTATTTTAAAAAAAGAGATAGAGAATTTAGGTACATGCTTTTAATTTCATCACTCGGAATGCAGAGTCAGGTGGATCTTTTGAGTTTGATGCCAGCCTGGTTTACATAGCAAGTTCCATGACAGCCAGGGGTACATAGAGAAATTCTGTCTTGGAAAAAAAAAAAAAAAGATTTTAGGTTAGAGCCAGGCATGGTGATACACCCCTTTAATACAGGCATGACAGTAGCAGAGGGAAATTCCAGGGCAGCCAGGCCTACTCAAGAGAAATCCTGTCTAAAAAGTAAACAAAAAACTAAAAGCCAGATTTTAGGGTAGAGATGCTCACACTATGGATAGTACACTCATTTCCATATAAACATGTGAAACGTAGGTAATTATGTTTTAGCAACTCTAAGGATAAAACTTGAAGATGGAATGCTTACCCAGCAGTGCACACTTCTTCATATGGGGAAACTAGAACTATAAGTCAGGTGGCTTGTCCTAGCACCCAGGACGCTGAAACAGGAGAGATGCTGTGAATTTGAGGCCAGCCTGAGTCTCCAAGTGAGACCCTCTCTCACAATATAAAGACAGACAGGCAAGGAGGTGTAAGTATTGGTATTAACATAATTTCAAAACTAACCCAATGTTTGTTTGAAATAGAAGTAGCTTTTCTTTCCCCTCTTTCTCTCTCTCCCCCTTCCTCTATCTCTCTCCCCCCTCCTTTCTTCTTCCCTTTCTCCCTCCCTCCCTCTTTAAAAAGAAATTTCAAGACAGGGTTTCTCTGTGTAGCCCTGGCTGTCCTAGAACTCACTCTGTAGACCAGGCTAGCCTCGAACTCACAGAAATCCATCTATCTCTGGTCAGAAGTAGCTTTTCTTATAATGATTTGATTCCATATTTTTTTTTTGTTTGTTTTTGTTTTTTTGAGGCAGGGTTTCTCTGTGTAGCCCTGGCTGTCCTGGAACTTGCTCTGTAGATCAGGCTGGACTCAAACTCAGAAATCCACCTGCCTCTGCCTCCCAAGTGCTAGGACTGAAGGCGTATGCCACCACTGCCCAGTTGTTTACACATTTTTATATAATCCTTGTAACAAGTTAAACATGACCTGTCTGTACTGGTTAATGTGTTCAGAGGTCTAATTAAAGTATGGAATCTACAGGTTTTAGAGGTTTCTGAACTGAAGGGAGGCCTGCCTGCTAATCTGTATTAAAATGCCATCTTAGTCGCTCACTTTCTTATGGCTAGTTTGGGGAAATTAACCACCTTGTACATGTGTTTAGGTTTTGTCCAAGGATCCGAAACCACTTTGCAGTCTACATACTGTGACACCAGTGCCCAGCCCACCTGTGATTATGGTAAGTGTGGCTCCTAGTGGCAACCAGAGTATTCTGCCTTGTTTCTGCTTGGTTGCTTTTAGTTTTCCTGTCACCCTGTCTTGCCTAATTAAACCCAGACTGATATGTGCTACTGTGGCTTATTTGACCAGCTTGTACTTCTTTGAGGCAATCTGTAAATGGTAGCTTGTATTACAGAACAAGCTGGGCTGAAAAATGTTGAGGCCTTAGACCTTTCTACATTTTGTTGAAATAATATGGTTCTTGACCAAAGATACAGCTTCGGTAAATTTCCCTGAACATCTGGGAAAGAAGTTGGAGTCTACCAGTCACATTCAACCTTTTGACATTGGAACAGATGACATTGTTGTCTTCAAAGTTTTCTCTAGAGAGCAATACAATTGACTTACAAAATAAAATTTGCAAAATAAAAATTAATAGTGCATTAAGAAAGTTGATGATTTTTGTATTGAGTACATTCGGAGATATCTTCTACTGAATGTAACTGGAAAAGATTGAGCCAGGTGAGTCCAAACTATTAATTCAGCACCCCCATGGTCTTGTCAAGTAGCCTGAAGCTAAGAGCCTGAAGAGTCATACTATCTAGCTGGAGTTTAAGAGATTGCAGCTAGGCTATCTCAAGCCAATGAACACACAATGAAGGAAATTTCCAGTTGATAAAATCGATTGTGAAGAAACAGAAGTCGACACCTGATGAGAGAGATCCACCGGTACTGCCAGTCTGTTTTCAGTGCTACCCAGTCTGAGAAAGCTGATCTCAGTATTCCTTGCCCCCATTTGGTCCTCTTTGGTCACCACTTGGGTCCTACAGAGACAACTCACTGCTCTGTTTCCTTCCCTCCCTCTCCCCTTTCTTTCCATGTATGTATGTATGTATTATGATTGTATGTATGTATATATGTACGTACGTACGTATGTCACTTCATGCATGTGGATGTCAGAGGAGACAACTTTTGGGAATAGGCTCTCTGCTACCTTTATGTGGCTTCCAGAATGAAACTGGAGGGTTAGGCTGTTTAATTGCCATTGTATCTATTGAAAATCAGTTATCTGTTACTATTTCTGAAGTCTTTGTTCTCTTTCAGTGGCTATTTGTCTGAATTTTCTCCAGTACTATTCTGTGTTAATTATTGGATACTATAGGTTTTGAAATCTATTAACATGAGTCACCTGGATTTGATCTTCTAACATTTTGTCTTTGTTTTTCTAGACAGGGCTTCTCTGTGTAGTCTTAGTGTCATGGAACTCACTCTGTAGACCAGGCTGGCCTTGAACTCACAGAAATCTGCCTGCCTCTGACTCCCAAGTGCTGGAATTAAAGGCATGTACCACGACTACCTCTGGCTTATTTTAACTTTTGGCCAATTTTCTTTTTCAAATTTACCTGTGTTTATTTTATGTGTATGGGTATTTTGCCTACATGTATCTCTATGTACCATATGTGTGCAGTGCCCATGGGAGGAAGAAGACATTGGACCCTGTAGAAATGAACAGATGGTTAGTAGTTGTCATGTGGGTGCTGAGAGCGTCATATGTAAGAGCAATAAATGTTCTTAACAGCTGAGCTATCACTTCAGCCCCTGGATTTATTCTTTGTTCTCTGTTTCTCTCTGTCTATCTCTGTCTCTCTTTGCCTCTCCCCGTGCCCCTCTCCCTCCCTCCCTCCTTCTCTCTCTCTCTCCTTCTCTCTCCTTCTCTCTCTCTCTCTCTCTCTCTCTCTCTCTCTCTCTCTCTCTCTCTCTCTCTCTCTCTCTCTCTCTGTGGGAGTTGGAGGTATCTCACCATGTAGTCTTGGCTGTGGTGGAACTCATAGAAATCTGCCTCCTGAGTGCTAAGATTAAAGGTGTGTGCCCCATGCATCTGTTTTGTTTTGTTTTGGGGTTTTTTCAAGACAGGGTTTCCCTTTGTAGCCCTGGCTATCTTGGAACTCCTTTGTAGACTAGGTTGGCCTTAAACTCACAGATTTGCCTGCTTCTGCCTGGCAAGATTAAAAGCACTTTGTAACACCATGTTTAGCCATACATTAATTTTTAATTTTTTAATGTTTTAATTTTTTTTCATTTTTAAAATTTCATTTATATGAACATTTTGCCTATATGTATGCCTTTTATCCTCAGAAGCCAGGAGAGAACATTGATTCTCTTAGTACTGGAGTTATATCATAAATTTTGTGTATTAGTTAGGGTTCTCTAAAGGAACAGGACTGAAACTGACTTAAGTATGTGAGCGTGTGTGTGTGTCTTTGTCTATGTGTGAACATATTAAAAGCAAGTTTATTAGAGTGATTTATATGCTGTGGTCCAGGTAGTCCAATAGTGACTGCCTCCTGACAGATAGCCAAGAATCTGGTATTGTCCATAGACTGGATGTCTCAGCTGTCCTAATCTGTTGCAAGAGTCCTGAAGGAGTCCTAAAGAACGGCTTCAGGCTGTCTTCAGTCTGCATTGTAGTCATGAAGAAGAAGGTTCCCAGACGAGAGAAGGGGTGCCTCAGCCGTAAGATAAGTGAGCTTGCTAGCACGAGTGAGGGCAAGCAGGCAAAAAGCCAAAGCTTTCTTCTCCCATGACCCTTTATGTGGGCTGACACCACAAGATGAGGCTCAGAGTTAGGATGGGTTCTGACCTCAAGTGATTCAGTCAAGAAGGTTTAGTTGATTCCAGATGTCAAGTCCAGATGACAACTAACATTTACCATCACAACCTGGTATCTCACTCAGCATGTAGATTATAATTCTTGTTTTCTTTCTTCCTTTTTTTTCTAAAGATTTATTTATTTTTTTATTTATATGAGTACTCTGTAGCTGTCTTCAGACGCACCAGAAGAGGGATTGGATCCCATTACAGATGGTTGTGAGCCACTGTGTAGTTGCTGGGAATTGAACTCAGGATCTCTAGAAGAGTAGTCTGTGCTCTTAACCGCTATCTCTCCAGCCCAAAAAGATTTATTCATTCATTCATTCATTCATTCATTCATTCATTCATTTATTATTTAATATATATACACATATATTAAATATATGTATATATAAATATATATGAGTGTATGTATGTATGTATATGTGTGTAGATAGATAGATAGATAGATAGTATTCTATCTGCATGTACACCTGCATGCCTGAAGATCCCATTATAGTCACGAGCCACCATAGTGCTCTTAATTGCTGAGCACTATGTTTCTAGAATCTCTCCAGCCCTGATTATAATTCTTAATATTGAACTATTAGAACATGTTCACTTGGTATGTTGATGTTGCTTGTTGTGGTCATCTCCTTCTCATTTTAAGACAGGTTCTCGCATTGGGCAGTAGTGGTGCATGCCTTTAATCCCAGCACTTGGGAGGCAGAGGCAGGTGGATTTCTGAGTTCGAGGCCAGTCTGGTCTACAGAGTGAGTTCCAGGACAGCCAGGGCTACACAGAGAAACCCTGTCTCAAAAAAAAAAAAAAAAAAAAAAAAAAAAAAAAAAAAAAAAAAAAAAAAGACAGGTTCTTGCTATGTATCCCTGGATGGCCTAGAATTTTTGCCAGTCCTCTTGACTTTCCTTCCTCGGTGCTGGAATTAAAGGAGTAAGGGCCCATACTCAACTTTTCTTTCTTTTAAAATTTTCACTGTTAGCCGGGTGTAGCAGCACAGCATTTAATCAGCCCTAGAGGGGAGGCAGGAAGTTCTTTGTGATGTTTGAAGTCAGCCTAGTCTACAAAGCAGGGTAGCCAGAGCTATAAGAGGGAAAGAGGGGAAAAAATAAAATTTCCTTTGCCAACCATGAGTTCATTTCCTCTGTGGACAGAGTCAGAGATGCCTCTTCTGACGAGGCAGGTCTCATGGACACACATTCTTAGGTGTAGCTTCCTGCTGAAGGGATAGCCCCCCATTCCCACCTACTGAGAGTCCATCAGAGAGTCTCAGTCATTCCAGGTATAGCAAGTAGCATATAGTGAATGCTTGTCCAAAGGGATTCCTGTAGACCAGGAAGGCATTGGACTTATGATCTTCCAAGTAAATGGGGTTACAGGCCTGTGCTTAACAGATGGCAGCTCTCTGGTCTGGTCGTAGGAGGCCATTTGCCTATCCTTGAAATGTAAAGTTGTCCACTGGCTCACTCCCACCACCTTCCCTTGTTCTTCCTTACTTGGTTCTGGTAGCTCCTTGATCCCAAAAAGCCTGAATGCCACTTAGAGCCCTCCCCATAAGCAGAGTCCTAGTGTGTTTGTGCTTGCTTTCTCGTCCTGTCTGTGTACACTATTTGTGATGCTAGCAACCTACCTTCTGAACAGCTTCTTGATTCTTCTTGTGACTCTGTTGACCTTCTTTCTGGTCTGTGGAAATGGCTGCTATCACTCTTCCCTTATAAGATCTTTTGTGTCACATCTTCTTGAAACAGCTAGCAGCATCCCAGCATGTGGGGATCATTTTATCTGAGAGGCTTGTTGAATAGACACATGGTTTGGATTTCCCCATCCCAAGAGGATGTTTGCTTTGTGAGCTCTCATGCCAGTTTATTAAACGTAGCAGTCTTCTAGAACTTCTTAGGTGGTTTCCATCATCTTCCCACTTTGTTGTATACAGCCCAAATGCAGATGGTAACCGTTCAGTTTATTTAGTTTCCCTGTTTCTCTGTCATTCATTATACTGTCTTCTCACTGTGGTTGGTTTGTCTGTCAGTAAGCAGAGATGCCATGCACTAGGAGGTGACTGGGGTCATACTAGGAGGTGCTAGCAAAGTGGGCATCTGTTCTGTATGCCCCTCTGGGGAATCCCATTGACTCTCAATTCTCATGTGGTTTTTGTACTTTGGACTTTACTTTCCTAAAGGAATAAATTTTTACTACATGTGATCAAATCTAGAGTATATTTATATTTAGTTTATGATCCAGATTGTTCTTTCAAAGACTTTTTTTTTTTTTCAAAAAGTGTTTGTTGTTGTTTGCTCTGCTTTTGAGACAGTCTCAAAAAATCTTTAACAGTCTTATAGCCTGGAACCTACTGTGTGAACCATAATGGCCTTGAACTCACAGAGTTCTGCCTGTCTCTGCCCCCTGGGATTTTTAAAGTAAGGTCTCACTCACTATATCACAGGGTGGTCTGGGACTTACTATGTAGTCAATACTTGTCTTGAACTGCTCAGGTCTCCACCTCTAAAGTGCCAGCATTGCAGATGTTCATCACCATGCGGGATTCTGGGAGATGCTTATTGTCCTTCCCAATGTATTGTGCTCCTAGTTGACGCATCAAGTGCTTTTTAGCCTTCTCTGTTAAGGCATGGTTTATGGACCATCTGTTTCTCTGTTCCAGTTGAGTGATAGGGTATGTTGCATGACTTTTCTGGGGCACTAGGAGCAAATGTCTATTCTATACCCTAGGATGGCACCAAAACATAAAATCCAATCCACCCTATTTGATGAACCTTAGTTTACTTGGGCTTACAGGAGCGTGGGTGAAGGATTGTTTCTAGGAGCACATACATCTTATAAGTATCTACATCACAGAAGAAAGATCATCCTCAAATAATACCTTAAACTATTCATTGTTCATATGTCCTTGGGTAGGGAAGGAGCCTTGTGTACCATGCCCCCATTTCATAAGGGAATTCAGCTAGACTCAGTCTTGTCAGGATATCATGAGGATATCAACACCTGATCTGATTTTAAGACAGCAGTGTCCATACAGAAGACAGAGTTCCACAGCAGAGTAATGATTTCAGTGTATGTACTGCTTGTATAGCAGTTTGTGTATTCTTCATTCCTCCAGTCAGTCAGTCAGTCAATCAGTTGTTATTTTGTATCTCTATCTCAGAGTTTTATCCCTAGACCTCATTGCTAAAACATAATAGCTGTGTTTGGTATGTTTCTATAAAAGTTTTCTCAGGGCCTTACACATGCTAGGCAGACACTGTAGCCTGCAATCTCTTAGCCAGGAGGAGGAAGGTCATCTTCTAAATCTAATTTTGTAGTGAAAGAGGGTAGAAGCCAAATTTATTAGCTAGGAGTGTTAGAAACTGGAGGCTTCTTAAATACTATAAACACAGAGTCTCAGAAAGCTGAATAACAGTTGGGGAGAGGGTAGCCAGGTGCTTGTGTGGAATTCAGTGTATAGCACCTTGGAAAGTTGAGTCAGGTATTGAGAAAAACTGTACTTTTGAATTAAACTATAGTAAGCTTAAGTTCATGTACTAGAAGTTACTATAGAAATAATAATTGCCCTCATTGCTTTCTGTAGGATATGGAACTTGGAACTCTGGGACAAATAGAGGCAAGTATCTAGCCATACTCTTCTTAGGACTGTACTACTTATATTTTCTGGTTGCCTATGTGACCAAGCAGGACTTAGGTGGGTGTTTTTGGAGCTGGCACAGGATGTCCTCCTTAGAATGAGAAGGGCCTACCCAGCCTCAAGTGGCTAGGAGTTCCCCCAGCTCTTTTTTGACCAAAACAACTTTTTTTTCTGTGTTTTTCTCTGTCTGCTGCCTCCTCCCTTCTCCCCACCCCCTCTGTCTCTGTCCCTCTGTCTCCATAACTGCAGGCTACGAGAACTATGGTTATGGCTATGGCTATGGCCAGGATAACACCACCAACTATGGGTATGGTATGGCCACTTCACACTCTTGGGAAATGGCTAGCTCTGACACAAATGCAAACCCTAGTGCCTCGGGTAGCGCCAGTGCCGATTCCGTTTTATCCAGAATTAACCAGCGCTTAGATATGATGCCGCACTTGGAGACAGACATGATACAAGGAGGTGTGTACGGCTCAGGTGGTGGAGAAAGGTAAGTTGAGGTGCTGCCTAGGGTCTTAGGCTCCTGTCTGCTAGAATCTTTCATGAATGTTTCTTGGTATCTACTTCCTGTCTCCTTGCTCTGTGCTCCCCGATACTGTGCTCCTAATGAGGTCACTGTGCTTCCCTTTGTTAACCTGTCATCCTCCTTGCTAACCCCCATAGCCAACTTACCCTGTCTGCGTGCAAGGGAAGAGCAGGCACCTATAGTGCTGTCTTGGCTGTATCCACAGAATGGCTTCTCAGGAGTAATGTCTAATGTGTCCCCCCTCATGACAAGGGAGGATCCTGCACAGTGCCAAGGCAGGGCAAATTGGGTTTGGTGAGAAGTATGGGATCATCCTTTGGGACTAACCACTAGGAGCCAGGTCATCTCCATCCAAGTGGTTAGGCAGATAAAGAGTACTTGGGGCTGGAGAAATGGCTCAGCAGTTAAAAGCACTGACAGCATTTCCAGAGGACCAGTGTTCAAATCCCTGCACCCACATGGTGGCTCACAACTGTCTGTAACTGCAAGATCTAACAATTTCATATAAACATACAGGCAAAACACCAATGCGCCTTAAAAAAAAAGCACAAGATGCCAGGCAGTGGTAGGTCAGTGGTAGGTAAATCCCACTTTAATCCCAGCACTTGGGAGGCAGAGGCAGGCGGATTTCTGAGTTTGAGGCCAGCCTGGTCTACAGAGTGAATTCCAGGACAGCCAGGGCTACACAGAGAAATCCTGTCTTGAGAAACCAAAAAAAAAAAAAAAACAAACACAAGAGTACTTCCCGGCCACTTGCTGGTGCCTTATAAATGTATACTTCTGGGGAACTTTTGTCCTGGCTTCATAGATAGGGCTACTGAAGCAAAGCAGAACACACCCTTTGCCTGAATGTAAGTAAATGATAGGGCTAAGTTGGGCTGGGCCTCACCCTCAGATCTGTCCTACTGCCCATGAGTGTTGTCATTGGCAGAATAGCTTTTGGTTTGTTTCAAGAGTTCTTGCACCATAGTAAGAAGGGCACATATATTTCTAATATAACATAAAGGAGAGCCACCGGGCAGTGGTGGCACATGCCTTTAATCCCAGCACTTGGGAGGCAGAGGCAGGCAGATTTCTGAGTTCAAGGCCAGCCTGGCCTATACAGAGTGAGTTCCAGGGCTATACAGAGAAACCCTGTCTCAAAAAACCAAAGGGAAAAAAAGTGGAGGAAGGGGGAACCAGATAACTTCCACTGATAGGTGATGGAGAACAGTGAAGAGGGAGGGGCTGGGCTGGTCTCTGGGAGGACCAAGTAAAGCCCCAGGGATCCTTGGGAAGAGCAGGAAACTTGGCTCACACTGCTGCAGGACAATTTGCTATAGCATGGAGCTTTGGAAGTAAAGCCTGGGATGAATGGCAAGTGCTATTTCTTTTGCATCTCTTGATGCTTCCCAGTGAGACTTGGAGAGGGAAGTACAGAGAGGGCCTTGTACTTGTAAAGTATGGGGGAAATAAGCCTAAACACATCTCTGTCTTAGCCAGGTGGCCTGGCCTTCTTCCTAGGTATTGTGTTGAGTTTTTTGTTTGTTTGTTTGTTTGTTTGTGAGACTAGGAATGACAGAGCATAGTAGGGCAGGAGCAGTAGGCTAGGCAAGCTGGAGTCAAGGGACTGTAAAGGGCTCTGCCTGATGCTTGCCATGTGTCTCCACAGATATGACTCCTATGAGGCCTGTGACTCAAGGGCCATCCTGAGTGAACGAGACCTCTATCGGTCAAGCTATGACTATGGCGAGCTTGACCCTGAGATGGAAATGGCCTATGAGGGCCAATATGATGCCTACCGTGACCAGTTTCGAATGCGTGGAGGAGATACATTTGGTCCAAGGGCTCAGGGCTGGGCCCGGGATGCCCGGAGTGGACGGCCAATGGCCTCGGGCTATGGGCGCATGTGGGAAGACCCCATGGGGGCCCGGGGCCAGTGCATGCCTGGTGCCTCCCGGCTGCCCTCCCTCTTCTCCCAGAACATCATACCCGAGTATGGCATGTTCCAGGGCATGCGTGGTGGGGGTGCCTTCTCTGGTGGCTCCCGATTTGGCTTCGGTTTTGGCAATGGCATGAAGCAGATGAGGCGGACCTGGAAGACCTGGACCACAGCTGACTTCCGGGTGAATAGGCTGACCTACCCCTCCTGATCCATGCTGGGATATAGCTACCATCTCTGAGTTTACTCCTTCTTTCTGTTCTAGACCAAAAAGAAGAAGAGAAAGCAGGGTGGAAGTCCTGATGAGCCAGACAGCAAAGCTACCAGAACAGACTGCTCCGACAATAGTGACTCAGACAATGGTAAGTTAGGGAATGTGGTGATCTGCTCCCTGCCCCCACGGGACTCCTGGATGGAGCTTGACTGTTCTCTGCTTGCAGATGAAGGCACTGAGGGGGAAGCTGCAGAGGGTACTGAAAGTGCTGAGGCTATGGAGAAAAGCTCCCGAGCAGTAAGTAACCCTAGACCTCAGGCTCTTGCTCTCTGCAGGTGGGGCCTAGGAGTACAGAGCTTGCTTAAAGACACATAGCCAATGTGCTGTCACCTGTATGCATGGGTGGTGAGTGCTCAGCACAAGGAGGCTGGGTATCTCGGGAAAAGTACAGACCACTTCACTAACAATGTGTTTCCTTGGGAGCAATGGGGGCTTACAGGCCTCTGTGCACCAGGTAGTGGGGAGGTCTAGCACCCCTTAATCCTTTAGAGCCAGGATAAGTAGCTGTGCCCTTTTTAAAATTGAATTTTAAAAATTGTATATTAGGAAGGAGAGGAAGAGGAGGGAAAAGAGGATGGGAGAGAAGAAGGCAAAGAAGATTCGGAGAAAGGTAAGTCTTCCAGGGTTACCTGGGTACTGGGGGAGCTCTTCTAGGTGCTTGTAGTGGGAGGAAACCAGCTGAGGGTAGGGTTGTAGCAGAAAGATGGCTGGCTGGGACCTTCCTTATGGGACTGGGTATATGTTAGCAGGGCCTTTTCTTACTCTGTGCCCTCACAGCCTGCCTCCATTTTTCCTAGGCAGAGGTTATGGATGGTATGGCCTCCAGTGTAGCACTTTGGTTTTGCCTTCAGGTGGGGGCAGCAAGCAAAAGTGTGGGGAGCCCCAGGCATACACACATACCCTCCCCCTTGGTCCCTCAATAACACACAGTTCCAAGTCCTCAGTGGCTGGTGTCCAAGCTGGGACCCTTGGTGCAGTTTTTACGGCTCTGGTTTGCGTGTCCTCTCCCTTAGCGCCTCTCCAGCCCTTGTTGGGAGTCCGTGTCCCCCCACCCGAGTGATGAGCGCCAGCAGGTACCTAACAGTAAATCCAGCCTCAGCCCACTGTTGCCGCGGTGCCCGGTGGGGGGGTGGGCAGGGCCATGTGAACGGCCTCCCTGTATCCGCCACCCAGTCCCTCTGAACACGCTTGTGTTCCCACCAAGACAGCCTGTCTTTGCCTTCCAGCTTCTCTGCACCCACTCTGCAGAGTGTTCCAGAAAATAGAGGGGTCAGCACGTGTCTCCCCTCTCCTGGTGCCTAAGCCAAATCTACTTCCTGCTCAGCCCAGGGCACCCAGCCCTGCTCATGGCCTGAGGCTTTATGTATACAGCTGCTCTCAGATGGACCCTCTGGAGTGGACAGCGGGTGATTCAGCCACAGGCCACAGGGTCTATTTTGTTAGAGTCCTGCTGGTAACTCTGCCCTTCTGTTACCACAGGGGCCCTGACCGCCCAGGATGAGAGCAGCCAAGCCAAGCGCAAGTTGCAGGCAAGCAAGAAGAGCCAAGACAAACAGAAAAAGCGGCAGCGAGACCGTATGGTGGAAAGGTAACTGTCTTCCCTCCATCCCTCTGCCTCTGCCCTGCTCTGGGGCTACCACCAGGAGAGCAGGGTCATAGCTCTGCCATCTCGCCGCCCTCTGACCTCCCTTGGGAGCCACCACCTGCTCTGCTGTGCATGGACCCTGCTTCCCGCCAGGCCCAGCTCCCAAGTCCTGACTCATCCCCTGCCCCTCTGTGGCCACCTGGCGACCGCTGCCATCTGTGGCCTGAGACCTGGCACTGCTCAGCACCATTGCCCAGAAGTTCCAGCACTAGGTCACTCAGCGCACAAGCCCTGAGGTGCGCAGGGGGCCCGATGCCCCTGAGGGAGGGGGCCAGCTCATCAGAGACTCAAGGTCCAAGGCTCCTGTGCTACCCCAGCTAGCTGCCAAGAGGCCGCCACCGTGCCCAGGAGAGATGACAGCACCTGTGGGCTATGGCAGCCTCTGGGTCTGCTGTTGGCCCTGCCCACCGGCCCTCTCAGGCCGGGCCTGTCTGTGGCTGAGCCCTTCACGCCCCTTGGTCGGGTCTGTCTGCCCTCAGGGCTCCCGCACTGGCGCTTGCCTCCTCCGCCTCAGACTCTTGCTCTTGCTGGACCTTCCACTCAGCCTCGCCGGCGCCCGGCCCCTGGGCTCTTCAGACAAAGCTGACCCCGTGGCCCAGATAAGGACGTCCGGCAGAGGTAGGGACCCGCCCCGAGGCCTCGGTGGCGGCTGGCCTCCTCCGCCCCTTGCTGCGGCGGCCTGTTCCAGCCCAGGCCCTAGACCCCAGGCTTCTGCTGTGGACACGAGGCCTAGACAGAGAGCACCTCGCCCAGTGATTCCAGGCTGCCCTCTGGCAGGCCAGGCGGGCACCCTCCTTCCAGCTCAGACTGGTCTCTTCTTGGAAGAGGAAGATGAGGCAGCAGGTGCCCAGGCCTGCTGCCTCCCATCCCTCCTGACACCACCCCCCAGGCATTCTGAGCAGAGGATGGGCTGGGCCATTGAGTCCCCCAGACCTGAGAAGGAAGATGCAGCACCTTTTCAGGCACTGCCTCGGGACTGCGTACTCCACTCTGCACCTCAGGCCCTCCTGGCTCTCGCCAGGGCATCCTTCCTTCCGGTCCCCAGCTGGGCCAAGCACAAGCTCCTGCCTAGCCTTGGTAGAGAGGCCTTCCGACAACCTTCCAGCGACTCTTTGCCTGTTGCAGCAGTAGCTGCCTCGGGTCTCGGCCTCCTGCCTGTGGGAAGGAAGAGTTCCGCCCCTAACCCCTACGTTGCTGTAACTGCAGCCTACAGACTATCCCCTTCTGCTCCCGACCCTACCAGTCCCAGCCTACCCCTCAGCTGGGACTGCACTTCAGAGCGAGTCCTGTTTCAAGGCCTGCACCTGGGTTGGGGTAGCAGTGACGTTTCCTGGGACCCTTGCAACCTCAGCCTCTTGTTTCCCTCCTGTGGCAGGATCCAGTTTGTGTGTTCTCTCTGCAAATACCGGACCTTCTATGAGGATGAGATGGGTAGCCACCTTGACAGCAAGTTCCACAAGGAACACTTCAAATATGTAGGCACCAAGCTTCCCAAGCAGACTGCTGACTTCCTGCAGGTAAGCTTCCGAGCAGCACATCTATTGATTTCTCGAATCTCTGGGATCGCCAGGCAGCTGACAAAACATCTGTCTCTGATAGGAATATGTTACCAACAAGACCAAGAAGACAGAGGAGCTCCGAAAAACTGTGGAGGACCTTGATGGTCTGATCCAACAAATCTACAGAGACCAAGATCTGACCCAAGGTGAGGAGGTTCCATCCCACCAGGATGGCTGCCACCAGGTAGGCCCCTAGCCTGCCCTTTTCTGCTTCTTGGTATAGTGGCTTGATGTTCCACTGTTCACCCAGTTTCAGGCTTATGTAGAAGTGGCAGGGAAAGTTAAGAAACTAGTCTGATGTTTATGGTACCTGAGACCAGTGATGACTTCTTTCTTCTGCCCCCATCAGAAATTGCTATGGAGCATTTTGTGAAGAAGGTGGAGGCAGCCCATTGTGCAGCCTGTGACCTTTTCATCCCCATGCAGTTTGGAATCATCCAAAAGCATCTCAAGACTATGGATCACAACCGAAACCGCAGGGTGAGTTGGGGCCCAGGCGTTCTTTCCTGGAGTTGTATGTAGCCTCTGCTTGCCTATGTGAGGAAAGCAGGGGCAAAAAGGAAGGCCAAGGAGATATATGCAGACTGTCTGACAGGGGTGACATTGAGCTAGACTTTTAAGGATCAACAGCTAAATTCGTTTCAGAAATCGGAGGCCAACAAACAATAGTGGTATGGCTGGAAGAGAGAAGGGAACTAGATGTAAGGCTTGCTTCTGTCATTGCGGGTATTCAGTTGTCAGATAAAAGTATTAGAAGTAATGAAAAACTAGACATCTGCCATGAAGAATATAGGGAGCTGGTCTCGGGCCATGTGGCTAAGAATGACCTTGGAAATGAAGAAGAGGATTGCTGGTGAAATATAGGAACAGGACACTGGCCTGTGGGAGGGACTGGGAGCCTCGAGTGATTCTCATTCCTAGGAACTGAGTGGACAGTGATACTGTTATGATTGTGGACAGGAGTGTATATTTGATGTGGGAATGGGGGAAGGAAGCATCTTTGGTAAGAAAATTACTCCATTTTCTTGTCTTCCAGTGTGTTCCCAGGCCTGTCTGAGGTCAGAGAATATGTAGGGTTGTTTGTTTGTTTGTTTGTTTGTTTGGATATTTTTTGAGCTTATAATGTAATGACATCATTTTCCCCTTTCCTTTTCTCTTTACAAATCCTCCATGTGCCTCCCTACATTGCTCTCCTTCAAATTCATGAAAATTTGCTCTCTCTTTCTTTATTTGTTGTTACATATGAGAATGTATATGTTTGTGTATTCCTAAATAGATAAGTGCAACCTGCTCAGTCTGTTACTTCATGTTTATGTTCTTAGGGCTAATCTAAAATTAGATAACCAATTGTACTCTTCCTGGGGAAGACTATTTCTCCCAATCTCAGCATTCTTTGCTTGTGGTAGTTCTTTGTCTAGGTTGAGGCCTCTTGAGTTTCCCTTTTTGCATTTGCATGTCTATTGGTTTCATCCCATCCTTGTTCAATTAATGTTTAGGCAGCCATGTTATGAGACTGCATGGATGTAGCTGCTGATGTTTCTAGAAGATAAAATCTCACGGCAAACTCCCTGTTCCTCTGGCTCTTACCATCTTTTCACTCCTTCTTTCTCAATGATTACTGAGCCTTAGACTAAAGAGTTGTGTTATATCACTGTGTTTGTATCAGTTGGAACTGGGCTTCACAACTCTGCATTTTGATTCGTTGTGGTTGCCTGTAATGGTCTCTGACTTAGAAAAAGTTTCCTTGATGAGGAGCAAGGACTGCACATATTGGTGGGGATAAGGACAAACACTTAGAATATAGCTCAGAATTATGCTGGTTTTTTTTTTTTGTTTTGTTTTGTTTTGTTTTGTTTTGTTTTTTGGGTTTTTTTTGTTTTTGTTTTTGTTTTTGTTTTTTTGGTTTTTCAAGACAGGGTTTCTCTGTGTAGCCCTAGCTGTCCTAGAACTTACTCTGTAGACCAGGCTGGCCTCGAACTCAGAAATCCTCCTGTCTCTGGAACTCTCAAGTGCTGGGATTAAAGGCGTGCGCTACCACCGCCCTGCTAGAATTATGCTGTTTTAGTAAAGTGGTAGTTATAGGTTCTTCTCCAAGATCCATGACTTCACTAGCCCTGTGATAGTTGGCTAGGTTTCTACCAGGCATGGTTTCCCTCTTGATGAGTGGGCCTTCAATCCAGTTAGGGAAAAAATATGATGGAAGATGGATAATATAAGACATTAATAAAATGTATGAAAAATTAGCTCTAGCTAGGAAAGTATAAAGTTGGAATTGACATAGTTTCCCTTTGATAAAATTACAGGTGAGGCAATTTGAATGCAGTTTAAATGCTACACATTTGAAAGTTCCAGATGAGTCAGGCATGATGGTGGCTCACACCTGTAACCCTGAGACAAAGGATTGCTGTTAGCTCTAGGCCCACAGGGATACAGAGTGAAGCTCTATTTCAAAATGAAAACAAAAAAGTATGTTTCAGATTAGAGAACTAGAAGGCTTCCATATATTATTATTTTGGTAACTGATTGCTAGGTTGTAATTGACATATATCAATAACAACAATGATAGTATCATAATTTAGCAATTTTGCTAGACAGTGGTAGCGCACACCTTTAGTCCCAGCACTTGGGAGGCAGAGGCAGGCAGATTTCTGAGTTCGAGGCCAGCCTGGTCTACAGAGTGAGCTCCAGGATAGCCAGGGCTACACAGAGAAACCCTGTCTCGAAAAAAACAAAAAAAAAGGAAAAGAAAATATCAATTTTACAATGTACACTTTAGTCAAGCTGGTGGTAGCTTGGGAGGCAGAGACAGGTGGATCTCTCTGAGTTTGAGGCTATTGAGGGTTGCATAGTGAGACCCTGTTACTACAACTGTAGTTTATCCCTGTAATCCTAGTGCTGAGGAGACTTGAGAAAGAGTACAGGTTCAGGTATAGCCTGAACTATATTGACATTGCAGGAAAAAAGAAGAAAAGAAGGAAGGAAGGAGGGAAGGGGGGGAGACTGGGAAGGCAAAGGTAGCTCAGTTGATAAATTGCCTGATGTGCAAGGATGCAGACATTCCTTGGCTTACTTGTCTTGAGGCCATGTCTTCTGGGCATTTACAAAGCTTTTTTTTCTATAGATTCTTCTGTATAGCTTTTATAAGGACACTTAGCACTGGATTTAAGAACTATCTAGGTAATTAACTAGATACTTTTCCCATTGTCATGACAAAATACCTGACTGCTTAAGCAACTTAAAGATGGTACAGTTTATTTTAGGTTACAGTTCAAAAGTACAGTCCATCATGGTGAGGAAGCCATGGTAGTGAGAGTTTGAGACAGCTAGTCACATCGCGTAATACTGTGGAAATAGCCAGTCTTGGCTCCTTACACCTATAATCATCTCAGGTCTCAGGGACACAGAGACAAGTAGATTCCTAAAGCTCTTTGATCTGCCATTCTAGATAAATTGATGTGTTTTAGTTTCAGTGAGAGATCCTGGATCAGAATAATAGGTGGAGAATGATGAGGACAGATAGCCAAAATCTCTAGCTCTTACACATACGTGCATATTCACAAACAAGTATACAAACATGCCCACACTACACAT
Organism: Mastomys coucha; assembly: GCF_008632895.1. Taxonomy (NCBI): domain Eukaryota; kingdom Metazoa; phylum Chordata; class Mammalia; order Rodentia; family Muridae; genus Mastomys; species Mastomys coucha. The sequence continues at coordinate 3,907,294 of NW_022196910.1, read as the reverse complement.
ACAATATACATTTACAACACACACACAATATCTTTTCTTTTGAAATTAGAATTCAGTAGCTTTGAGTCGATCCCACTGACCTCAGAGTTCTGCAATCATACCACAGTTAACTATAGAACAGGTTAGCTGGCACCCACCCTTGTTATCCAACCCTGGCTCTAGGGGGCTTACAGTTTACTGTTTATTTGGCTATTTCTGACATTGCTTATAAATAGTCACATAATACATGGTCTATGATTGCTTTCATTGTAAACATGGCATTTCCAGGAATCTCTACATTATAGCATGCATGCATCAACTTCGTCCTTTGAATGGATTAATATATTCATTGTTTAAATATACTTTTTTGGTTTGGTTTGGTTTGGTTTTTCTTAATCCACTAATCCTCTCAGGACAGTGGTTCTCAACCGTCACAATGCAACTTTTTAACACTTTTTTTTTTTTTTTTTTTTTT
>NW_022196910.1:3905402-3906773 GCF_008632895.1 Mastomys coucha | reverse complement strand
CCTGGAACTCACTCTGTAGACCAGGCTGGCCTCCAACTCAGAAATCCACCTGTCTCTGTCTCCCAAGTGCTAGAATTAAAGGCATACGCCACCACTGCCCGGCTGGCCCATAATGCAACTTTTTAACACAGTTAATTGTTGCTTCTTCAGAATTGTATTTTTGCTAGTTACGAGCCATCATATAAATGTCTGATATGCAGAATATTTGATATGCAACCCCTGTGAAAAGTCATTTAATACCCCCAGGGCTCTCAACCCCACAGGTTGAGAACAACTGCTCTTAGACCTTTGTGTTGTTTTCACCTTTTAGCTATAATAATAACACTGTTAGGAACATTTGCTTACAAGTTAATATATGAGCTTATTTTTATTTCTTTTGGGTATATGCCTGAAAATAGAATGTATACGTTAAAGTATAACTCTTAATTGCTTTCAGCAGCTATAAGATTTGTTTTTCAAAGTGGCTGTACCATTTTACATACTTAGAGGCAGTACAGGAATGTCCAAGATTCTGTATATTCTCACCAATGTTTGTTAGAGACAGGGTCTCATGTAGCCCACATTGACCTTTCTCTCTTAAAGTTTTTGGTTGTAAGCCTAGCATTTAATGGTTGAGCCATTTGTCCAGGCCCAGACTGATGACTTCTCTGTGCAGCTGAACCCAGTCTTTCTGTCTAGAATTATAGTCACGTATCCCCACGCCCAGTTTATGTAGTGTTGGAGATAGAACCGTGGCCTTATGCATGCTAGGCAAGCAGTCTGCCAGCCTAGCTATATTCCCCAGCCCTTTATCTATGTTTAACTACCTAACACTTAGTCTAGCCATCCTACTGAGTAAAAAGTGCTATTCTTGGGGGAAAATCTACTCAGATTCTTGGAGTATTTAAAAATGGTGTCTTCTAAAACTATTAGAGTTTTTCATGTTGCTTTTTAATGTTTTTGTTCGTTTACATTGAACTTAGGACCTTGTCCATAAGTTAGCATTCTACTAAGCTATATCTCCCATCTTCTAATTCTTTTATATTTGAGACACAAGTCACTTATATGATAAGACTTGCAAGTATTTTTCCTACTCTGTGGGGTTTTCCACTTCATTTTTTCCAGACAGGGTCTCATTATATAACTCTGGCTATTCTTGAATTTGCCATGTAGACAAGTCTGGCCTCAGATCCACCTGCCTCATGTTACCAAGTATTAGATTTAAAGGCATACACCACTATGCCCAGCTTTTTTTCCCCTTCTTGATGTATCTTTTACTTCACAAAAGGATTTGTTAGTGTTGTTTTTAATTACTTAAATGTTATGTGTGTGTGTGTGTGTACATGTGAATGCAGGTGTGTGTGTGTGTGTGTACATGTGAATGCAGGTGTG
>NW_022196910.1:3875396-3905321 GCF_008632895.1 Mastomys coucha | reverse complement strand
TGCAGGTGTGTGTGTGTGTACATGTGAATGCAGGTGTGTGTGTGTACATGTGAATGCAGGTGTGTGTGTGTACATGTGAATGCAGGTGTGTGTGTGTGTACATGTGAATGCAGGTGTGTGTGTGTGTGTGCATGTGAATGCAGGTGTTGGTGGAAGTCAGAAGATGGCATCAGATCCCCTGGGGCTAGAGCTACAGGTAGTTGTGAACTACTTGACATGAATAGTAGGATCAGGTCTTCAGAAAAAGCAGTGCATGCCCTTAACTCCCAAGCCATCTCTCCAGCCCCTCACAAATGTTTGTTTGTTTGCTTGCTTTTCTATTTTATGTTTTGTTTTGTTTTTTGTTTTCTTCCTTTTTTTTTTTTTTTTTTTTTTGTAGTACTGGAATTGAGATAAACCCCTTGTACATATATAGGCAAGCATTTAACCACTGAGCAACATTCTCAGCTGTTTTGTTGTGAGGCATGGTCTCACAGTGTAGGTCACTTGCTTGACTGCCCCTAAGTGGCCTGCAACTGAAGATCTTCCTGTTTCAGCCACCTGAGTATGTATGTGGATTATAGGCATGTACTGTCATAGCCAGCCAAAAGTTTAATTTTGATAAAATACACTCTTTTTACGTTTTATTGTTTATGCTTAGGGTATATTATCTGAAACTGTATTAAACAATGGTCATGCAGGAACTCCAATACTTCCCACTCCTCCTTTGTGTCTGGTTGGCCTAGAACTTACTGTGTAGAGGGGCTAGCTTTGAAATTATGGCAGTCTTGCCTCTGCCTCTTGAGTGCTGATATTCCAGATGTGAGCCACTGTGCCTAGGCTTGCATTTTCTGGTTTCAGCTTTTACAATTAGGCCTTAATCCATTTAATTGTTTTATTATATGAAATTAGGTCAGGACCTAATTTCATTCTTTTGCTTGTGAATATCCAGTAATCCCAGAACTACTCAACAGTTCTTATCCCTGGTAAATGACCCATGCCCCATGTGGAAAGTCAATTGACCATAACTTTATAGGTTTATTTCTGGACCCCAAATTCCATTCTATTGTTTTTGGTTCTTTGGGGGGAGAGGGGACAAAGGACTTGTCTATTTGTTGTTGCTGAGAGTCCTCACTCTAACTTGGGCTGGCCTTGAATTAGAATTATTCTTTGTGTCTCCACCTGTGTGCTTGAATTTTTCTGTCTTTGTACTGTAGCCTCATGATTAAATTTAAATTCAGAATGTGTGATGTGCCCAACATTGTTTTCAATATTGATTCTGTTATTATGTGCTATTTGTTTTTAGTATTAACTTGTCATTTTCTCTGGAAAAACCAAGCTGGTATTCTGATAAAATTATGTTGTGTTTTTAGATGATATTGGGAAGTCCTATTATCTTACAATATTGTATTTGTTGCTTCTTGGTGCAGTGGATAGAGTGAATGTTAGTCTTGTAGTAATACTGTCTTCTAATTGATGGTTATGAATTTTTCTTTTATTTTGGGCTTTTTGTTTTTAATTTTTCCTTTCACCAGTATTTTTCAGAACATGATTTATGCCTGGTATGGTAGCATAGTCCCTTAACCTAAGCCCTTGGAAGGCACAGGCAGGTGGGCTCTGTGAGTTTAAGGCCAGCTTGGTCTACATAGTGAGTTTCAAACCAGTCCACCAATCTGGGCCAAGGTGACAGTTGTTTTTCCTTTTTTTGGTTTGGTTTTTTATAGTTTTATAGATATTTATTACAAGGCCCAAAGATTTATTTATTTATTTATTTATTTACTATATGGAAGTACACTGGAGCTGTCTTCAGACACACCAGAAGAGGGCATCAGATCTCATTATGGATGGCTGGAGGCCATCATGTGGTTACTGGGATTTGAACTCAGGACCTTCAGAAGAGCAGTCAGTGCTCTTAACCGCTGAGCCATCTCTCCAGCCTGACAGTTGTTTTCTTAAAGCATTTCTATTGTGTTGTTCTTACTGTCTTGGCTTCACCTGTCTGATGAGACATCCGTTTGCAAGTGAGGTTTTATTTGCTTTCAAGCTTTTTTCTTATCTTGGGCTTTTGGTGCTGTGAGTAATGATACATCTTTTTTAGGTATCTGTGTTTATTCTTTGTGAAGTTCATGGGACTTCTTTGTTGTGTAGATTAAAGCTTTCATCAGTCTTGGGAAGCTTTTAGCCTTTTTTTTTCTTTTTTCTTTTTTTGGTTTTTCGAGACAGGGTTTCTCTGTATAGCCCTGGCTGTCCTGGAACTCACTCTGTAGACCAGGCTGGCCTCGAATTCAAAAATCTGCCTGCTTCTGTCTCCCAAGTGCTGGGATTAAAGACGTGCACCACCATGGCCCTGCTCTCTTCACTGTTTCTTCTCTCTGTTTTTTAGATGGTATAATTGTTGCCTGAGTTAGAACAAAGTCCCATGCTCAGGGAATTCCAATGGCTTAGACTCAGCCATTTGTCTTAGGAAGCCAATCAAAGAGACAAACAGTGTCGAAAGCAGAAAAGAAGTCTTATCAACAGTCTGATTACCCTGTGTAGACAAACACTGCTTACAGTGGTCTTGGTTTCTAACAGGAAAGATGAACAAAAGCAAGCACGAAGAACCTTATTAGCATCTCGCTCTGACCATGACCTGCCATTACTTTAGGATCTGCTATGCTGGAGCCAAGAAGATGTCTTGTTTAGGGGCTGTTTTGGTTCGTTGTCTTAACGCTGATCCAATAACTGTAGGGAAAAAAGACTCCAGGCTAATTCAGAAGGAAAGAAATAGAACAAGAGGAAAAACAAAGTAGGAGTTCCTGGGTCAACGTCTGCCTTCTTAAATCTTCACTGTTGAGCCAACAAGGTGGCTCAGTGGATAAAGAAAGGCACTTGCTGAATTTGATACCTGGGACTCACATGGTGGAGGGGAAGAACCCACTCGTGGAATTTGTCCTTTGATCGCCACTAAACAAACAAGCAAATGTTAATTCAGATCCCCCACTGTCAAGCGTTTAGTGCATTTCAGTGAAGGAGAGATGAAAGTAGGACCCTATAGTATGATACTCTTGACCTATATGCTTGTTCAGTCTATATTTGCTGTTGAACCCCTCTGCTGAATGTTTTGTTTCTGTTACACTTCTCTTTTTTCTGAGATTTAGTTATACTTTTATAAAAACATATTACTACATCTCTGTTGCTAGTCTATGTTCTATACTGTGGTGGCTTTGTTTGCTTTTGTGTTTGGTTTGGTTTACTTTGGGTTTTGAAGACAGCATCTCACATGTAGCTTTGGCTGCCCTGGAATTTGTTATTATAACTAAGCTGCCCCAAACTCACAGAGAACTGCCTACCTCTACCTCCAAGCCCAGATTAAATGTGTTCTTCATTGCCACTTTGAAGTATGACCACACCGCCAAGGTGGTGGTAAATGAGTACTCAGATTATCTATCATCCAGTTACATAAAGAAAACACTTGTGTCAAATAACTGTAAGAAGAGCTAGTTAGGGCAGTGGTGGTGAACACCTTTTTAGTCCCAGAATGGTCTCTAGAGTGAGTTCCAGGACAGCAGGGGCTACACAGTGAAGAGACTAACATCCAGTCACTATCAAACAGGACTGCTTCCTGTTTTCTGTTTTTAATTTTGTTTGTTTTGTTATCTTTAATATGGATCCATTTCCTTTGACTATCTCATAATCTAGATGTCTTAGAAATCACATCATGACTGTCCCTTCTGGGCACTGATCCTCTCCCTCCACATAATGTAGCAACTTGTTAACCTATTTGCTTACTTGGGTAATTAATGACTAGCCAAATTCTGTTGTTGTTATTGTTGTTGTTATTCTCCTTTCTATGGGTGTCGGGAGTTAGACTCCAAGCCTTGTACATTCTAGACAAGCACTCCACCACTAAAGTACACACTCCTAGGATGAGCCAAATTCTCTAGAGATGTTTCTACTAGTGAAGTCTCTTTCATCCCTGTAGTGAGAGTCTGATGTTGTCCTTTTGAGGGAGGAACCCATTGGCATATTACTGCGACTCTGAGATGCTATAAATCACCTGGAGTGGTTTTAAGTCACTTATCTTTTCCTAGCCACATCAACTAATACACTTTATTAATTTCTTGCCCGCTGTTCTTTTGTTCTTAGCAGTGTCCTGGAATTTAACTTGCACTCTAATTTGGTTAAATCTTGGCTTGCAGCTTAGTGTTAGAGTGTTTCTCTTCCATGTGTTGACACCCGAAGTTTAGCCCCAGCACCCATTTACCTCAGATGGGACTTCTTACAGGAGTAGTTTCTGAGATTATTGTTTGAGATTTACTTTCAATCTGGGGAGGCTGCTCTTAGCTCTTGTTCTGGGTTGTAGTTGGTTGGTTGGTTGGTTGGTTTTGTTTAGTGGCAATATAGCCAGTCTTTAGTTCAGCTCATATTACTCTCTAGTCCTCCAGCTTTTTCTCCACATTCTCCATTGACCTCTTGACCTTCATTCTTGGGTAGGAAGTCCATTCCTTTGAGGGAGATACTGAGAGTTCACTGTTCTACGGTGGGGCCATCCTAAGGCAAACAGTCTGAGCCAAGGAAGGACCAAGACAAAGAAGCACTTCTCTCTGTGCCGCCCTCAGCATCGAGAAAGACATGAGCACGTGTGAACTGGCTGGGGTCTCATTCTTTTGGCTTCTCTCTCTCTCATCTGGGCCCTTTATGAACAAGAATATGTGGGCCCCTGTATTCTTAGCATGGTGTGCCCTAAGGCAAGCCTAAGTCAAGATGGCAACTAAGCTATTATCTTTGCATCTAGAACTGAGCCTCAGGAATAGGCTGCAGGGCAGGGATTGAAATGCAGTTGTTGCCAGGCCGTGGTGGCACAGGCACGCCTTTAATCCCAGCACTTGGGAGGCAGAGGCAGGCGGATTCTGATATCGAGGCCAGCCTGGTCTACAGAGTGAGTTCTAGGACAGCCAGGGATACACAGAGAAACCCTGTCTCAAAGAAAAAACAAAAAACAAACAAACAAACAAAAATGTAATTGTTGCTGTCCCTGGGTCAAAGTATCTTTTCTTTATTAAGCAGTTTATCTACTGTTTGTCATTTGGAACATTCCAGGTACTTCAATTGGTAGGTTTTGTTTTTAAGTCTTATCAGTCTCATTAGAGAATGGAACCCCAGAACCCCTCAGATTGTCATGCTGGAAGTCTGTACACTCTAAGTAAGATTTTTAGGCTTCCAGTTTGTTTCTGTGTGTGTGTGTGTGTGTGTGTGTGTGTGTGTGTGTGTGTGTGAGGGAGGTTTGCGCATATATGGATGTTTGCACATAGATTCCATATGCTTTGGAGGCTAGAAGACAACTATGGGATGTCATTTCTCAGTCACTATGAACCTTCCCTCCCTCCCTTCTTTTGACCTTTGCTTAACTGGCCTGGAACCCACCAAGTAGTCTTAAGTTAGATGGCCCACAAACCCCAGGAACCAGCCTGTCTCAGGGACTTCCCTGTGCTGGGATTATAAACACATACTATCACAAACATATATGTATATTTTTGGTGTTTTTTCGAGATAGGGTTTCTCTGTGTAGCCCTAGCTGTCCTGAAACTCACTCTGTAGTCCAGGCTGGCCTCAAACTCAGAAATCTGCCTGCCTCAGCCTCCCAAGTGCTGGGACTAAAGGTGTGTGCCACCACTGCCCCGCCACAACCACATTTTTATATGGTATCTGAAGGTTGGACTCAGGTTCTCATGCTTATATAGCAAGTACTTTACTGACTGAGACGTCTCCCAGCCACTGCTTGTTCATTTGGTTTGGTTTTGGTTGAGATAGAATCTCACTATGTAGCCTAAACTAGCCTTTAAGTTTCAGTGCCCCTGCCTCTACTTTCCAACTGCTGGGATTACAGGCATCTGCCTACTACACCTACCTATGAAGCCTTTTAAACTTTAATTCCAAAAATCATAAAAAGATAATACCAAGATGAAGTTATAGATCAGATTACTATTAAAGATAGGAAGGTGTGAAGAGAAAAGATAAATATCATTTTAGTAGTAATTTAAACACAGTAAATTATAATTAATCTTGTATCTGGTCTGCAAGGATGACTCAGTAAGAATAAAGCAACATTCTTAGGATAAAATATCGGGAGGGGAAGTGACAATCTTTTTCAAAGTTACATTTATTCTTTTGTTTACTTATATGTGGTGGCATGCATGCACACTTGTTCCATATACACAGAAGTTTGAGGACAACTTTCTTGGGAGTTAGGCTTTCTTTCTCCATCATGTGGGTTCCAGAGATAGAACTCAGGTCCCTAGATTTGGCAAGTAGTAAGTACCTTTACCCATTGAAGCCATCTTGCCAGCTCTGTAGTAACATTCTTATGAGAAGCTGAATGATTATAGCAAAATGATCTTAAAGTTAGTGAATGTAGTAAGGAGGATGGGAGTTAAGATACACCAAAAATGGCAAGACTAATAGTGGCCAAAAATGCTGTAGAAAGGGCAGTTGTGAGTTCAGAAACTTGCTCAGCAGATATTTAAAACTTACTGCAAAACCAATACAATTTAATAAAAAAAAAAAAAGCTGATGTTGGCCAGGGATAAAGCAAGCCTGGTGGTGGTAGCCCATGCCTTTAATCCCAGCACTTGGGAGGCTGAGACAGGCGGATTTCTGAGTTTGAGGCCAGCCTGTTCTACAGAGTAAGTTCCAGGACAGCCAGGACTACACAGAGAAACCCTATCTCGAAAAAATAAAAAAACAAACAAAAAGAAAAGAAAAGAAAAAGAAAAAGAAAGCAAGCAAAGTTAGTTGTTTTCTTTCTTTCTTTTTTTGGGGGTGGGGTGGGGTTTCAAGACAAGGTTTCTCTGTGTAGTCCTGGCTGTCCTGGAACTCCCAAGTGCTGGGATTAAAGGCATGGCTACCACCACCAGGCTTGGCACAAGCCTTTAATCCCCATCCTCAGAAGATAGAGGCAGGCAAATCTCTTGAGTTTGAGACCAGCCCAGTCTGCAGAGGGAGTTCTAGAACAACCAGTGCTGTTCAGAGAAACGCTGTCTCTAAAAACCAAAACCAAACCAAAATAACAAAAAAATAAGATTATAGCCCTATATTTTAGTTTAGTAGGAAAATACTGGTACATTTTATAAATTTGCTACATACCATGTATTAAATTCTAGGAATTTTAAATGTAAAAAAAATAAACAATTAGAAGACCAGGAAGAAAATTAGATCATTTACCTTGACTGTTCAAAGAAATCTTCCTGAGCAGGCCAGGCAATCTAGAAGCCAAGGGGGCTTGGCTTACAGAAATTCTGGGCATTTATTTCCAGTGTGCACATCAGAAAACTCAGGGTTGCTGACAGCCAGGGCAATGACACTGGAAGAGCAAACATTCTTTTTATCTCACAGCAAAATTATAGCAACCAATGCTGCGAAGAGGCAGGTAAGAGGAATCTGTTTTGCTGGTCCTGACTTGGAAGCTTTGGGTTCACCTCATCTTTCTGCCTCTGCTTCTGCAGTAGCTATTACTATAGATGTGTTCTAACTGAGCACGTCAGGCTCTCTATTTTCTGCCTGGGTGCTGTACACTTGGTTGTTTTAATGTTGGCACAGTAAGTGTAAGTCACTATTAGATCAAGGTCAAAGAAGCACTGGATATATTTGGTATATTCACTTGGTTAGAATTAAAAGCACCAACCTGAAAGTATGTACATTGTTTTTTTTTGTTGTTGTTTTTAAGAATTTTTCATGTTTGGTCATTATGAACAAAATCTGGAAACAGCTTTTTATATTCAACTTCTGGACACACAGAGGGGGTAAGGAAGAGCAGTGTGTTAGCCAGTGAAAATTATTGAGGAACTGTAGTAGTATTCTAATTCTTTACCTTAATCTGCTACTTGAGTATATACTCGGTCTATTCATAGATAAAATGTGTAAAGAAAACTGTAAGGTCTAGTGAGGTGCTCAGTGGGTAGGGGTACTTATTGCCAAGTCTGGCAGCCTGTGTTTGAGCTCTGGGACATTGTGCTGGAAAGAGAACCAACTCCCTTTCATTCTTTCTTTGGTTTCATAATCATGTCTGTACTTCTACGGCTGAAGAAGTGACCCAGTGTGTTCATGTAAAGTCTTCCAGACAGAATGACTCAGATTTGATAGTACAGGTCTACAATTCTAGTATTAGGAGATCAAGAGAATCACAAGTTCAGAGCCAGTTTATAAACCAGGCATAGTCTAATGTTCCTGTAATCCCAACACTTGGAAGGCTGAGGCAGGAAAATTGCCACAAATTTGAGAGCAGCATGGACTACATACTGAGGTCAGGCCAGCCTGGCCTACAAAATATCTCAAACAAAAAATAATTCCAAAACAACCAAACAAGTCCTAGAACCCCCTACACTACCATAGCAAGACCTTGTCTCAACAAAACAAAAGGCCCAGGCTTCACACCTAATTGCATGTCTTTTATACTCTGCCAGAAGGCCCTGATAGGAGGAACTGGTTTATTTCTAGTTCTTAAACTTTGGGATAGGAATTACTGAGGCATATTTGTATTTCTGGTGTATTCCATCAAACAGCTTTTTCGAGTCTGTAACCAGTTGCTCCACCAGTAGGGAAGTGTCTTTTTTCAACCTTACCATTATTTCTTCATATCCAAATCCTGTGAGTTAAAAGGATGTACAACATTTAAATATAGTTTCATCTATATTCTCATTTTGTTTTGGCAGTCGTATGTAGTCCAAACTGGAATTCACTCTATAGGTCAGCGTGGCCTTGAATTTGCAGCGGTCCTCTTCCTCTTAAGTGTTGGGCTTACAGGTGTACATTGCTAGGGCTATTTTTATACCCTCCTTATTGGTTCTAAACAATCTCCTTGTGTGCTAGGGCAATTTGCTCCTAGGTTCCTCTGTGTGTGTGTGTGTGTGTGTGTTTGTGTCTGTCTGTGTGTCTGTGTATGGGGTTGGGGAGGGAATAGCATGTGTGTAGAAGTACAAGGACAACTTGCAGGAGTTGGTTCTCTCCTTTATCGTATGTGACCTTAGAATTGGGTTCAATTTGCCAAGCTTGGTAACAAATGCTTTTACCCAGAGTCATCTTGCCAGACCCTTTATTGTTTTTACATTTTACTTTTTTTGTTGTCGCTGGGTTTTTTTGGGGGGTAGGGGAGCAGTAAAGGTTTTTCTGTACCCTGGCTGTTCTGGAACTTGCTCTGTAGACCAGGCTGGCCTTGAACTCAGGAAGATCTGCCCTCCTGCCTCAGCCTCCCAAGTGCTGGGATTAAAGGTGTGGGCCACCAACATTTTACTTTTACTAGGTTTTATTACATCTGGGTGTGTGTGTGTGTGTGTGTGTATCTGGGGATTAAACCTAGGGCTTTAAGAATACTAAGAAAGCACTCTATCATCAAACTATTATATTATGTCCAGCTGGCCCGCTGGCCCCCTCCCCTTTTTTACTTTTTTTTTTTATGTTATGCCTGCATGTGTGCTCACTATTCAAGTGCCTGGTGCCTGTGGTAACCAGAAGAGGGTCTCATATTCCCTGAAACTAGATTAGAGATTGTTGTCAGCTACCTTGTGGGTGGCAGAAATTGAACCTGAGTCTTTGAAATACTAACAAGTATTTTTACTTTTACGCTGAGCCATCTCTCTAGCCCCCAGTCATCTTTTATTTTCTGAGACATAGTCAAAGTTGCCCAAGTTGACTTTAAACTCGGTAGTCCAGGTAGGCCTTCCATTTGAATGCCCTGTGCCACTAAGTCTAGCACTTACTATAGTTTCTATATAAGCAAGTCAGGTTTCAAACAGCAAATATGGTGTGGATGATCAGATCACATCCTAGTTCCTTGCATGCTTGTCCAGAGTGACTGGACAAATTATGCCCAAGGTGCACTTAACTAGTTACTGGTGAATCTGAACCTCAGCTGGGTTTGTTGGGATTCCTAGAGCAGCCTCACCAGCCCTGTTTGCCCTGCCCATAGCTCATGATGGAGCAGTCCAAGAAGTCCTCTCTTATGGTGGCCCGCAGTATTCTCAACAACAAGCTCATTAGCAAGAAGCTGGAGCGATATCTGAAGGTGAGGCAAAGGCGAAAGCGCTGTCCTAGTCCTGACTTCTGTGTGAGCCTGGTCCCCATACTGTCCCGGTGATTCCTTCCTCCCATTAAGGTCTCTATCAATCTCTACAGGGCGAGAATCCTTTCACTGACAACCCGGAGGAGGAGAAGGAACAAGACGAGGTAGAGGCTGGCGCTCTGGATGAAGGGGCACCAAACGAAGCGACTGGACTCATAGAGGGCGTGCCAGCACAGCCCCCGGTGCCCCAGGAGCCCGCACCAGGGAGTGCAACACCACCACCTCCGCCACCACCAGAAGAGGAGAACCCAGTACCCTTGCTGGGCGGGGCGCTGCAGTGCCAGATCCGCGGGATCCCGGGCCTCGACGTGGAAGACGACGAGGAAGGCGGTGGGGGTCCATAACCTTTACCTGGCAGGGCTCGCGTGGCAGAGGCTGGAAGTCCAGCCTAATAAAGTGCTTTCCCACCCGAGGTCTTCGTTTGTGTTGTGAATGGTGAGGGCGGGCCCCTGGAAATATCCAGACACTAAGTGCGTCTGCGCGCGGGTTAACGCGCTGGAACAGCTCACGCGTGCGCGGACCGGAACGCTCCTGCGCACTAGCTTACCCTTGAGGCACAACTCCCGAGATGCTGTAGATTTGCAACCCGGAAGGCTAGGCGGGTCGGCGGGGGCGGGCCCACTGAGCAACCAATGGTAGCGCCCAGAAGGAGAGACGTACGCTCTTCTTCTTCCAGTAGCAGACAGCACGTTGAACGCATGCGTTCTAAGCGAATCTAAGAAAAGGCTTTGCTGTGGGGTCGCGTCGAAGACATGGAGCAAGGCTACGGAGGTTAGTATTGGGCTATTCTGCAGCCACGGGAGACCGTGCTGCATGTGGTATTCGGGCTTAGCTTGCAGCCGGAACGCACTTGCCACAGCCCGGTTCTGTGTACAGTCGGCCCGGACGCGCGCGCTTCCCTTATTGGGCTTCTGCGCAATCGTTCCCGAGGCGCCGCGTGTGGATTGGCCGGTAGGACTCGGGGCGGGGGGTGCGGATGAGGCGCGGAGGCCGACGCTGTGGCGGGTTTCTGGATGCGCCCTGGACCGCTTTCACCGTGCAAGCCGAGTGGCTTTCATCGCTGCCGGGACCCGAGGACCCGGGCGGCCTCAGTCCCGCCTTCTCTTCCGAAGACGCCACAAAATGGCGGTCCCAAGGGCGGGGCTAAAACGAGCGCTGGGGGAAGGCAGGGGGGTGAGGTCCGGCCGGGTCGCGGCGGCCGTGGCGAGGAAAGAGTCTCAGAGCTCATCCTCAGCAGGTCGTCCTTGCGAGCTCATATGCACTGGGCTGGTTTTCCTGAAGACTTACGGGCAGCGCGCGATCAGCCCAGCCGTGCACTGCGGCAACCCCCGGTGCAGCTCTTCGGGATAACCTGGCTGGGTCTCTGCAGTGTATGCGGCGTGTGGTGCCCGTGGGAGGTGTGCTGCCTGAGGGACTGGAATTCTTGACTGTAACATTACAATGGCCTGGAGGGATCCAGGGGTCTGCGGAAGTGGGAACGTTACCTTTCCTAACCTAACCTTCAGCATCTTTTTGCAGTTAGGCTTCGCTTCTCGAGCTATCTGCTTTTAATCTCCTAGGAGGCCTTGACTCTGTACGGAAATGTATCTACGTGAGATAGTTGGAACATGTGGAATGGGGTTGGAAGTGAGCACAGGGAGTGGTCAGTGGCTTCTGGCCCCTGAGGAAGGGGTCTTGAGAGGCAGCAGAATAACAAGATCCCTAGAACTGGACTTGCCCAGAGAGGCCTGAGATGTGATAAACACGTGTGCTTGAGTATCTTCAGGGACAGCCTACCACTCTCTGCCTTTGGGATCCTAGATCTATGTCTTCCATTCTTAGCCTTTCCACCAGATACCTGTCACAACCCTGCTTTAATACTTCCTTGGGTCAGGGAATTTCGTGGTGACTCCCACTTTCTACCTGCTAATAACTTTACAGATGCAGTTAGAGTGTGTGCAGCCTCCCTGGTGGCACTCCCTAAGTGGCAGTTAGGTATGGCGGTACTTGCTGAGTGCCTGTCAACACAGTTAAGGGACTATGTTAGAGTGATGGGTTTGGGATATTCTGGAAAGGGAGATAACCATTCACCCTATCAAAGTGAAGTCATTTGACAGCCTGGGACTGTGCCACTGTTTCAATTTATGTACTAGGCTCCAGGAACACAAACGAAGAGAATGTAATCCCCCTTCTGTTCAGAGGGGTGTTGTAGGAGATGGATTCGAAGGTCAGGTGGAGGCTTGAAAGCCTAGAGCGTTGAGTGTTTAGTTACATGGAAGCAGACCCTAATGTTTATGTTGTCAAATTCCCAGCTTAATTTCCCAGTTTTGTGGCATTTCTGGCAGTACTCGGAGTTTTCCCACTTATGTGGCCAGTGGAGTGGGCACTGTGACCTAATGCTGTGTCTTGTGTCCTCCAAACTTGGTTCCCTTCCCCTTTTTTGCTTTGATTGACAGCTCAGCCAGGTAAAGTGTGATGGTTTGAGTGCATTTGGGGGTGGGGGCAATTCTTGGAGGATGAAGGTGTGCTAGATTGCATTGTAAGTTGACACTTTGGGTATTATCACAACCCTCATTTTCTTGAGGTAGGGTAGAGTCTTGACACACAATCTTTTCACAGGCTATGGGGCATGGAGTGCTGGACCTGCCAACGCCCAGGGTAAGTGGTTCCTGCTTAGTGGGTTGGATTGTGGGTTTTCTCCACTGCACGGCCCTCTGTAGTAGAGCCCAGCATCTGCCTTCACCAGGGTACATTTTGCCTTTTAGTAAACAGAATACTCCGTGCATCACTCTACTATCCCACCGCCACACTTTTTTAAAATCTGAAAGGAACTCAGTAGATTGTATATTTAACATGCAAGGGGCTCCAGGATTGAGCCTCAATAGCACCCATCCATTCCTGTTAGCCTGTATATACAAATTGTATATTCCTGTTATGTTTATCATATACTATGGAGCATTTGTTTTGTGGTACTTTTCTTGTGACCATTTAGAGAGATAAAACCTTTTTTTGTTTTTTGTTTGTTTGTTTGGTTTGGTTTGGTTTTGGTTTTTGGTTTTTTGAGACAGGGTTTCTCTGTATAGCCCTGGCTGTCCTGGAACTCACTCTGTAGACCAGGCTGACCTTGAACTCAGAAATCTGCCTGCCTCTGCCTCCCAAGTGCTGGGATCAAAGGCGTGCGCCACCACCGCCCAGCCTGGGCTTTTGTTCACCCTTGTTTTCCGAGTCTAGAACCTGCCTCCCCACTCAGCCCCATTCCAGGGGACAAAGGCTTCCCTTGTTTTCCAGTCCCAGGCCAAACCCCTAGCATCATTGGAGGCAAGCCACTTTTTTGTGTATCACTGTGTGCCCCATGAGGAGGTCTTCAAGATACCTATGCCACATAATATGCTCTTGTTCAGTTGAGAATGTGATTTTTTTTTTCCAACTGATGCCTTAGGTATGATTGGAAATAACTAGGTGGGGGATCTAAGGTCCAGGCCAGACTGTCCTCTCAGTTGATATTGTAGTGTAGACCACCATCTTAGGAATTACTGTGTACCTTTCTTTTCTTAGCTTTCATGAGAGAAGTCAGGCTTGCCCGGGAGAGAAATGTCAATGGTGCTTTGTACCCATTCTGTTAAACTTGAGCATGCTAAGGACCACTGCCACCACCAGTCACACCCTGTCTTCTGGTGCAGTGAGGTGGCAGCTGTTCTTAGGTAACTCTAGCATTGAGGTGCTTATGTGTTTTTGTTTTTCCTAAGGTACATATGGAAGTGGTATGACCAGCTGGCAAGGTAAGAGCTTCTGAAAGGGATCTTGAGGTGGGCAAGTGAGTTTTTAAACAGCTATCCAGAGGGGCTGAGGTACAGGTCCCCATCCCCCCATCCTAGCTGTGCACACAGTTCTGTTGATTGTATGGAAAATAAAGCTGCCGGAGCACTGGGCCCTGAGGCATGCCAGAGCTAGGCTGACCTGAAGGGGAGTTTGAACTTGTCCGGGAGGGATTGTGGATACAGGATTGCAGGAACAGTTTTCAGATGTTTTTGTCAGTAGCTGGAATTGCTATTCTGAGGTTCTTAGCCACCTCTGGCTTTGATTAGGAAACAAGTCCTTCTGTCTCTTAAAGAAAACCTGCTACTACAACCTGTGGCCACCTGTCTCTCTGTTCTTGATCACATGTGTATTGTGGTATGATGTTGGTAATGCTTAGTTCTATAACTTTTTCCTTCTTGGTGGACAGAGATTATTCCCGCAGACAAGAATGTCATGGCTAGCCTCATGTTCTAAGGCCTAACATGGTTCTTCTTTCTTCTGATAGGTTATGAAAACTACAACTACTACAACGCCCAGAACACCAGTGTCCCTGCAGGAACACCCTATAGTTATGGCCCAACCTCATGGGAGGCCACCAAGACCAGTGATGGTGGCCTGGCAGCTGGGAGCTCTGCCATGCATGTGGCCTCTTTTGCCCCAGAGCCATGTACCGACAACTCTGACTCGCTCATTGCCAAGATCAATCAACGTTTGGACATGTTGTCCAAGGAAGGAGGCAGGGGTGGGATCAGCAGCAGTGGGGAGGGCATGCAGGACCGAGACAGGTGATTATGGCCTTCAACCTTTGCTGGTGGAACCCCTTTCTGGAATCATGGGAGTGGGTACCAACTTATTTAGAAAGCCTTCTTTCCTGTTCCTGTGTTAGGCTGGAGTTGGACCCTGTGGGAGGGCTTCACTGAAGTTTTCCTAAACTACCCATAAACCAAAGATTCTTTGTTAGCACTGTTTGAATGAGTGTTCTTAGGCTAGTTTGCCTTCTGGGCATTTAGGTAGATACTGGGTGGGTTTGTTTCTTGTTCTGAATGTAAGAGGATCACCTTAGTGTACAGTTAGGGCTGGGGGCAGATTACTGGGTAGCCTGCATGGCTTAGGCTGCTCCTAATGGGCTGTATATTTCCTTTGCAGCTCCTTCCGCTTCCAGCCATACGAGTCCTACGACTCCAGGCCCTGTGTACCTGAGCATAATCCCTACCGCCCTGGCTACAGTTACGATTATGACTTTGACTTGGGGGCTGACCGCAATGGTAGCTTTGGTGGGACATTCAATGACTGTCGGGACCCAGCCCCAGAGCGGGGCTCCCTTGATGGTTTCTTCAGGGGCCGGGGCCAGGGCCGCTTCCAGGACCGGAGCAACTCCAGCACCTTCATACGTAGTGACCCCTTTATGCCACCCGCAGCCTCGGAGCCCTTATCCACTCCCTGGAATGAGCTGAACTACATGGGTGGACGTGGTCTAGGTGGGCCCTCCACCAACAGGCCACCTCCTTCCCTCTTCTCCCAGTCCATGGCCCCCGACTACAGCATGATGGGCATGCAGGGGGTGGGCGGTTTTGGTGGCACCATGCCTTATGGATGTGGCCGGTCCCAGACTCGGATACGGGATTGGGTAAGTTCACCAAGTTCTGTCAGGCCTTCCTGCCTTCTCTTCCTAACAGCTTTGTTGAGGTAAAAGTTGTATACTGTAAGATGCCCTCACTTCCCAAGTGTGCAGTTCCACTTTCAGTAAGTTTACACCACTTGGTTGGATGTCTCCATCAGCTCATCTGTTCTCTAGCCCTGGGGTTGACCTGTTGTAGTAGATACTTCACAGCAGTAGAGTCACACATTTGTGTGACTTGGTGTGTCTGGCTCCCTCGTGGGCTTTTGGACTCCTGTTATAGTCTCTCGCTTTTTTGAAGACTTTTTTTCCTGCCTTAGTTTTTCACAAGTGCTGCTCTTTACTTGTGGGGCATCTTACAGGCCCGGGTTAGCAGTATATGACATGTGTTTGTGTCTGTAGCCCAGAAGGAGAGGGTTTGAACGCTTTGGACCAGACAACATGGGCAGGAAGCGGAAGCAGTTCCCATTGTATGAAGAACCTGATGCCAAGCTGGCCCGTGCTGACAGTGAAGGAGATCTGTCTGAAAACGGTATGCTCTGGGAATCACTGAGCTGGGTGGGTGTGATGTGAGTCACTTGCCTGCTTGGATTGAGGTGGCATTGTTTGGTTAGTCTGGTCACTGAGTTTGGGGATGTGGAAATGCTCTGGGAACCATCCACCTAAGGGCTAACACTGCTGTTCCCTGTGTCTGCCAGATGATGGAGGTGGTGACTTACGGTCAGGGGATGAAGAATTCAGGGGGGTAAGTTTCACCTTCACAGATTGTCTCTGGGCTTGCTTGCTTCTGTCTTATTTTTCCTTACAGAGGTGAAAATAGCTGTTTGGCTTGTCAACCGCATACCTTTTGTGTGCATCCTATAACAACTGTTTTGTTTTTGAGTTTGCTTGTTTTTAATTCTTCTCTCATACATTATATCCCAAAGGAAGTTTCTCTTCCCTCTCAGTCCCCCCCATCCTCCTCTCCTCTTCCCCAGATCTATTCCTTCTGTTCCCCTTCTGAAAAGAGCAGGTCTCCCAGGGATATATATCATCCACTGTTTCTCCTTCTTAAAGCTCCCAAACCATTTCCTTGCCTTACAAGTGCTGAGTCTAGCCTTCTAATGGTGGGGCTCTGCAGAGTGCTGCTGGCGCTGTCTGGCCTCTTGTCCTGATACCCAGTCACTGGGGAGTGTCAGCAAAGGCCTGAGGAATGCACAAGGTGTCAGGAAGTTTCCTCTGGGTACTTCTAATGGTCAGGCGCAGAGCCAGGTGAGGGTGGGCTGGCAGATCTTGAATAGCTTTCTCTTTGGGCGCCAGGTGGTAGAATCCAAACCTTGAGCCATGCTCTCCAAGTGCTACCTACCAGCAACAACTTCGAAGCTTTTCTAAGAATCTTTCTTGCTCCCCATTCAGTTGAAGTGGTTCTTGAGGCTGGAAGTCTCTGCAGATCTCTTAGACCTGCCCAGGACATTGACTCTGCCTAGATAATCCTAGGATCTCTATTTATACTAATTTGTTATTATGCTGAACACATACTTAGAAATTTGGGAAAGCCTGTTTCCAATCAGTGCTAGAATAGAATATCCCAGACTGGAGCAATTCCCCCTGCCAGTGGATAATCTCTTTTTCTATGATACAGAACTATATTGGATGCCTTTGCTACTGGGCAGGTTCTGTCACTTTGAAGAGAACCGAGTTGGTCACTGTAGAAAAAAAGAATTACCTTTATGGTCTTCTAATAGCAATGAATTAGAATAGGGCATGCACGCTCTCCTCTTTGCTTCAGGTTTCTTTTTTTTTTTTTTTTTTTTTTTTTTTTTTGGTTTTCGAGACAGGGTTTCTCTGTGTAGCCCTGACTGTCCTGGAACTCACTCTGTAGACCAGGCTGGCCTTGAACTCAGAAATCTGCCCGGCTTGCTTCAGGTTTCTTGGTGCTGCCTCATTTCCCAGTGCCATAGCAGGCCACGTACTGGTTAGAACTCTGGAACTTCCACCTCACTGCCTGACATTATATTTCCCCTTTTTCAGGAGGATGAATTCTGTGACCCCAGGAAGCAGAGAGGTAGGCGTTGCCCAGTATCTTTTGTAGCCTTTCTTTATCTGACCCACACTCATTGCCCAGCTCCCAACCAGCTTCTGAGCAAAACAGACTTTGCATGGAGAACTCCATGGTTCATGGCAGAGGAGCTGCAGCTGCGCAGTGGACCCACACTATGGGAACTATCCTCAAAACTTGGTTCCAATGTTCGGGGCAAGATTTGCTTGAAAGGAGTTCCTTTGCCTCAGTAGATACAAGTTGTAGGAGGTAGGAAGCCCAGCTGTGGGTATCTGCGATGCCCGTGTTAGGAAAGGGGGTTCAGAAATCTGAAGAGAAAGAGGTCCCTTTTCTATTCCCATATTCTGTCCCATCTTCTTTATTCCCACAATGAGTATTTTTGTTATTGTTGGTTTTGGGGTTTTTTTTTCCCCCTTTTTCTCAGTTGTGAGCCTCAGTTTTGTACCCTGGCCTCTGTCAGAAATACTGGCAGCTTCAGTACTTACGGACAGAAAGAAAATACCTACTATGGTTGACCTTGTATTCAGGCCCATATCTAAAGACAGTTATCACTGAACAGGTCTTGTTAGTTCTAGGGCAAGAGACCTAAGAGGTGAGCAAAGGTTATATATACCCCAAGGGTGAGAATAAGCCTGAGCAGCAAGGCCTTAGGCTCACCCAGCAACCACTTGTCTTTCTCCCTGTTGTGTGGACCTGCCTTAGCTGGTTACTCTCAAAGATCACAGGCTAACCCTTATCCCTTGTAATCAGAAGGCCTTTGGCTCCTCTAAGGTTCTCAGGTTAGCTAGCCCTCAGATGTCCCCCATCCTACACATTTTGTCCCAGCGCGGGATCACCCCCAGCATCCAGCAGTTCATGCAGCCGGGCAAATGCTAAAGCAAAGGTGACATGTTTGTTGCGCACAGGTCCTGCTACCCAACCGGGATGACTTTGCTATTAAACAGCAGTCATAGTTTCAGGCAGTGACCTCTTGCCAAAAGTCCCACACGTCCTTTTGAGAGGCTTCTGAGCAGCGCACGCCGGTCGCCATCTTCGTGGGACAGTCTCGGGACTGGCATCAGGGGTAGGGGTTACAGTTCAGATGCTTATCCAACCTTTTTTCAGCATCCAGCCCTAGCCCTGAGCCTGGGGCTCTGGCGTGGTCTCATGCTGAGATGCTGGCCACAGGGCTGTCCTGGGAGTAGATGGGAGGACCAGTTGGTCTCTTCCCATTTTTGTGTCTAGGATTGTTTCCCACCTGGCTTTGGGAAAGTCCGAGATTGTTGGTTTTGTGAGTGGAAGCTAGAGATCGGGCCAGCAAGGACTGTCAGACCTGCTGAGTCCCTAGCTTAGGTGAAGCCAACAGGACAGTCACCACAGCCCACCTAGAGGTGGGATGGAGGGTGGCAGTGCAGCTTTGTGTATTTCCCAAGACTTTCCAGCTGCTGCCTCTGTGTGGGTATTTGCAGAGAAGAGCCAATAACAAAGTGCTATATTGGTCGAGCAGCCTGGGACAGGACAGAGTAGGTGGCCATGAGTGGGATGGGCCTCTGCCCATCAGGCCATGGAAGGAGTGAGGCAACTCCTCTGGGTTCTCTTCAAAGGTCCTGGTACATCAGGAACCTCTAACAGCTCCTCGGTGCCTTGGGGTATCCTAGCCCTACCACAAAAGTATGGAAGCTGGGCACAGGGTGTGGCTGCCAAGCTGCAGCATCCAACTTGGCCCTGGAGCTGACCTCTCCAGCAGGCTCCTCAGTGTCTCGAGGGGACTTTTCTGTTACAGGAGAAAAGGAGGACGAGGATGAGGATGTGAAGAAGAGACGGGAGAAACAGAGGAGGAGAGACAGGATGCGGGACCGCGCTGCTGACAGGTGAGGGGCTAGTGAGGTGAGGCAGGCAGGCTGTCAGGGCCAAGGAAAGATTCCCCCACCGAAAGCAGTTGGGTCTGGGCACTGTCAGACCCTCCCTCTGTAATGCATAGGAGCTTTTATAACTCCAGCTGTCAAGAAATCTTAGCCATGGGGCTGGAGAGATGGCTCAGCAGTTAAGAACACTGACTGCTCTTCTAAAGATCCTGAGTTCAAATCTCAGAAACCACATGGTAGTTCACAATCATCCGTAATGAGATCTGGCACCCTCTTTCGGTGTGTCTGAAGACAACTACAGTGTACTTAGATATAATAATAATTAAATCTTAAAAAAAATCTTGCCAGGCAGTGGTTGTGCACGCCTTTAATCCCAGCACTTGGGAGGCAGAGGCAGTAGGATTTCAGAGTTCGAGGCCAGCCAGGGCTATCCCTGTCTCAAAACCAAAAAAAAAAAAAAACCTTAGCCAGGGTAATGGAAGATACAGCTTAGAGAAGTGTGTGGAAGATGGATGTAATTTTGCTTGGAGAATCCACTTCTGAGACTACCATCTTTCCTCACTTTTGGAATTAGAGCCTGAATGCCAGAACTGGGAGCTCTCTTGGCTCCTCAGCTGGCCTAAGTGATCTACTACTGTCTGCTGCCTTGGCATTTAACCTCCCAGAAAGTGCTCTTCATCCAGTAGAGCTGCTAAAAGGGTGTCTTGATTCCCTGTCCAAATCTAGACAATCTCTGGGGTTCAGCAGAGTGAGAATACATGTATAAGTTATTCTGCTGGCCAGATTTTATATCACACAAGAATGCTAAAATGCCAGGCCCGTATGGTGACTCTCTTGACTCCATCATGGAACTGTCCCTCATGATAAAGAAGCTACTGGCTATATGAGAATCTTGCTTTTTGTCATTATCCTTACATAACAAGTCCTCTTACCTATGGAGCCATTTCCCCGGACCAAATGACTTAAATTTTTCATTTCTTAAGGGGTGGGGCATGTGTTTACACAGAGGTCTTTTTTTATGTGAATGAGTACACATCTGCCACTGCTACCACTGCATGCTGATGAAGGTCAAAACGAAGTGTGAAGGAATTTGTCCTCTTTTTCCACCTGTAGATGGTGCAGGTCTAAGCTTGGCAGCAGTTGCTGAGCAGTTTTCCAGACTCTAACTCCTGTCTTAAGGCGTAGATCCTTCCATCTGGTGCTGTTTCCTCATTGGCCTTAAAGGCTCAACACCCGAGAGACTGAAACCATAAAAGGCTCTCCTTGGCTCTTTCAAGGACAAGACTAATCCTGGTTGTTTTGCATTTCTGTACCCAAAGATGAGCTGGTGATCTCTGTATTACCACTTCTTTCTATGTTCTCTCTAGGATTCAGTTTGCCTGTTCTGTATGCAAGTTTCGTAGCTTTGAAGACGAAGAAATTCAAAAGCATCTGCAAAGTAAATTTCACAAAGAGACTTTGCGATTTATAAGTACCAAACTGCCCGACAAGACAGTAGAATTTCTCCAGGTAAAGTATGCAACTGTGTTTGTAGGTAGCCCTGAAAGTATAAGGACCCTTTAGGGAGGCTTAAGAGGAATGAGAGGCCTAAACATGATACAATTTCTTTTCCCAAATTGAAACTACTGTACATGTTCCTGTATCAGAGTGATAATAGCTCTCTGACCACAGCAGGTTTTGCCCACAGTAGCACCTTGTCTCACTCTGCAGTTGAGAAGTGCCCAGTGTAGTGTGTTGACATTTAATTTGGTGCTATCTCTCAATCCTTCTAGGAGTACATCATAAACAGGAATAAGAAAATTGAGAAACGGCGTCAGGAGTTGTTAGAGAAGGAGAGCCCTAAACCCAAACCAGATCCATTCAAAGGTAAGTTGTGATCCAGTGTCCAGGTATAGAATGCAACTCCTGGAGGCTCCTGCTCGATTGCTTTTTGTTGTTGTTTTGTTTTGTTTTGCTTTTTGTTTTTGTTTTTTGAGACAGGGTTTCTCTGTATAGCCTTAGCTGTCCTAGAACTCACTGTGTATACACCAAGCTGGCCTCAAACTCAGAAATCTGCCTGCCTCTGCCTCCCAAGTGCTGGGATTAAAGGCATGTGCCACCACCACCCGGCTGCGTTTGATTGTTATTACCACACTGCAGCTCATGGTCATCTATGGCTTCAGTCCCAGGGAATCCAATGCCCTGTTTTGTCCACATAGACATGAATACTGGCAAAATATCAACACACATAAAATAGATTGAAAAAGAAGACAATGCAAAGGTTTATATAGTTTTTTATTTATTTTATGTGTATGAGTACACTGTAGCTGTACAGATGGCCCCCACTTGCTCTGGCATAATACACTGTAGCTGTCTTCAGATGCACCAGAAGAGGGCGTCAGATCTCATTACGGGTAGTTGTGAGCCACCACGTGGTTGCTGGGATCCGAACTCAGGACCTTCGGAAGAGCAGTCAGTGCTCTCACCTGCTGA
Source organism: Mastomys coucha (assembly GCF_008632895.1). Lineage (NCBI taxonomy): Eukaryota > Metazoa > Chordata > Mammalia > Rodentia > Muridae > Mastomys > Mastomys coucha. Next base: position 3,883,497 of record NW_022196910.1, on the reverse strand, counting down.
ATCATCTTGCCAGCCCTATATAGTTCCATATATTACAGTACTTAACATTTATGAGGTCAGAGTTTGTTTAATCCCCACACCATTAAAAAACAAAACAAAACAAAACAGCTCTTAGGAGCTCTGGCTGGTCTCCTACAGTTTTTGAATTTGATTCCCAGCACCAACGTAGCAGCTCACAACTGTCTGTAACCCCAGTTTTAGGGGATACAATGCCCTATTCTGACCCCCTTGAGCAACAAGCACATGTGGTGAGCAGACATGTGCAAGCAAACTGTACATATAAAATAAGACTTTTTTTTTTTTTTTTTAATTAAACAGCCAAATGGTGGCAGCACTTTAATCCCAGCACTTAGGAGGGGAGGCAGGTGAGTCTCTGAGTTCAAGGACAACCTTTTCTACAGAACAAGGCACAGGATACCTAGGGCTACATAGTGAGACCCTATCTCAAAAAACTAAACAAAAACAAGCAGTGCTAGTTAAGGGCTACCAAAAAATGTGAGGCCGAATGCTGTGGGAAAGCACTTAGTGGAAAGAAGCCCTGTATGCAGTGAGGTGAGAGCACAGCTGTGTTGACAGCCCATCAGTGGGATGTGACGCAATCTAGCAGTTCTCTCCTGGTGTAGACATAGCTGCAAGGATGAGGTGTGGACAAAACAAAACATTCCTCACAGTGGGGCAGGTCTCCAGCTTCTCTCCTTCTGTCCTAAAGATACCCTAGAGGGAGAAGAGGGAGGCAGCGTGGTCCAGGTGGAGGTCTCTGTGTTAGTGCTTGTCTGGAGAGGAGGAGGAAAGCTATTTGTTGGGTTCCATTCCAGGGATTGGCCAGGAGCATTTCTTCAAAAAGATAGAAGCCGCGCATTGCCTGGCCTGTGACATGCTCATTCCCGCACAGCACCAGCTCCTCCAGCGGCATCTGCATTCCGTGGACCACAACCATAATCGAAGGGTAAGTCTTCTTTTGATGCAGGCTGGCTCCTGGGATGACCTCAGACCCTTGTATGTTGTATTAGGAGTGCTCGCATTCTATCAGGTCTTGCCTTCACTTCAGAGTCCGTCAAAATGCGGTTGCACTTGGTGGAATGTATCTCTGATTCTCACCTACCTGGAGGCTGCGTTGAGAGGCCGGCTTTCATCCCCTCTTCTCTCTCCTTGTTCTCAGTATGTAGCCCTAGCTGGCCTCTCCCTCTGCCTCCCAAGTACTAAAGGTACTTAAAAAGAGAAGGGAAGCTGGGCGGTGGTGGCGCACGCCTTAAATCCCAGCACTCTGGAGGCAGAGGCAGGTGGGATTTCTGAGTTCGAGGCCAGCCTGGTCTACAGAGTGAGTTCCAGGACAGCCAAGGCTACACAGAGAAACCCTGTCTCGAAAAAACCAAAAAAAAAAAGAGAGAGAGAGAAGGGAAAACACAGAAATTTGGTGTGCAGATTGGCCATATATATATAGTATACTATATATAGTAGCTGAAATTCTGGATTGAAACTGTTTTCTACAAATCAGAGTTAAGTTTCCAGCTGCTGAAAACTTGGACTTCAGTAAGGTGAGACCAGGACCACTCAGAATTCAGTGTGGTTTGGGTTTTTTCTCATCCCCCTTCCCCTCTCCCTTTTGCTCCAGGCCCCACTCACTCCAGCCCACAGGTTTTTCATTTGTTTCTCGTTATGAGTGGTTGTGAGTCGCCATGTGGTTGCTGGGATTTGAACTCGACCTCTGGAAGAGCAGTCAGTACTCTTTACGACTGAGCCATCTCACCAGCCCCTGACTTGTGTTTTAGTATTGGTTTGGTCTTCCATTGATGATGAGGCTGAAGATTTAACTAGGGATTAACAAGATTTTGTTTAAGTACAAACCATAAGAAACTCAGAAAGAAGGAAGACCAAAATGTGGATACTTTGTTCCTTCTTAAAAGGGGGAACAAAATACCCATGGAAGGAGTTATAGAGACTAACTATGGAGCAGAGACTGAAGGAAGGACAATCCAGAGACTGCTCCACCTGGGAATCATTCCCATATTCAATCATCAAATCTAGACACTATTGTGGATGCCAGCAAGTGCTAGATGACAGGAGCCTGATATAGCTGTCTCCTGAGAGGCTCTGACAGTACCTGACTAATACAGAAGTAGAGGCTCACAGCCATCCATTGGACTGAGTACAGGGTCCTACAGGGTCCCCAATGAAGGAGCTAGAGAAAGGACCAAGGAGCTTGCAGCCCCTTTGGACGAACAACAATATGAGCTAACTAGTACCCTCAGAACTCCCAGGGACTAAAACTCCATCCAAAGAGTACACATGGGGGGACTCATGGCTCCAGCAGCATGTGTATAGTAGAGGATGGCCAAGTTGGTCATCAATGGGAGGAGAGGACCTTGGCCCTGTGATGGTTCTATGCCTCAGTGTAGGGGAATGCCAGGGCCAGTAAGCAGGAGTGGGTAGGATGGGGGGAGGGAACGGGTTTGTTTTAGTTTCTATTCTTTTTATTTTATTTTTTTATTTTTTATTTTTTGGAGGGGAACCTGGGAAAGGAGATGTTGTAAATAAATAAAACATCTAATAAAAAAAGGAGAAAAAAAAAAACCCAAGGTTTTGTTGATAGGTTTGTGGGAGTTGTTTGGTTTCATAAGAAGTCTGATCTTAGATATAATTGGCCTTTATCTGCAATCCTACAATCACAGATTGAACCAACTGAAGATTGAAAACTTGGTCTAAGAATTACAACTTTACTGAATGCATTGCAATTCTTTCTAATGTTCCCCAACCAGTACCTTATAGCTGTTTGCACAACTAATTTTGTTAGGCTTGTAAGTCATCTAAAATGTAGGAATGCATAAGCCTATGCAATATTTATTTTGGGTTTTGGGAGGCAGGGTTTCTCTGTGTGGTCCTGGTTGTCCTGGAACTTAGAGATTCATCTGCCTCTGCTTCCTGAGTATTGGGATTAAAGGCATGCACCATTACCTGGCTGCATCTCATCTCTTAGTACTTGCTTTTTTTTTTAATTAATGTGTATGGTTGTTTTGCCTGTTTGTCTACCAGTGTACCATGTAAGTGTCTGGTGCCTATGGATATCAGAAAAGCTCCAGATCCCTTTAACTGGAGTTAGAAACTCTAATTGGGAGCTGCCATGTGGATGCTAGGAATGAACCCTAGATCCTCTACAAGAGCAAAAAGTGTTTTTAGCCACTGAACCATCATCTCTCCAGTTCTTCTAGGACTTTCAGAGATCTGCAGAACAGCAGTCTACAAGCCAGGAGTCAGTATATGAGAAGATAAGCCTCAAAGCAGTCAAGTAGTTCACGAGCTTCTTTGAGACAGGATCTCACCCTATAGGGGCCGAGCTCAAAGGCTCGCACCACAGTGCTTGCAGTCTGAAGTTTTGGTTTATTCTGCTGGGATTTACTATGAAAGCAATATAACCTCCCAAAACTTTAGTTTTTCCCTGTTTAATTCACACAACTTACCTTTTTGTTTGTTGTTGAGATACAGTCTCACTAAATAGCTTTGGCTGGTATAAAACTAGCCATGTATACCAGACTAGCCTTGAACTCAGAGTTAGAGGTGAGCACCACCATGCCTCTGAGTGCTATTTAGCCTTGCCTGTGCACATGGAACATGGTCTTAGGAGTCATACCTGGTTTTGTCCTATAATACAACCTTTCCACTTAATTGCACTGCTTTTATTTCAAGGGCTCTCTGGTACTTTTCTTTCCTGTTTGGCATTTTGAGATTTTCCTCCAAAATAAAGATGGCAGTTGCATGTCATGAAAGCTTGGAAGTGTCCTAGTTTTATTTCTTAATGTGTGTGACCAGAAGCAACTTAGTAAAGAAAGGGTTTACTTTAACTAATGATTTCAGGTTATATACCACATCATTTTGAGGAAATAATCAAGGCTGAAACCTGGAGCAACTGTCATGTCCATAGTCAGGAGCAGAGAGAATGAATGCATGCGTGCTTGGTATTTAGCTGGTTCTCTCTTACATAGTCCAGGGGTTGGTGCCACTCCACTGATTCAGGCTAGCCTGATCTAGACAGTACAGCATCGAGACTAGTGGGTGGTTGGGTTGTGTCAAGTTGACAGTTAAACTAACCATTGCATACCCTGGCTAGTTTTCTGGTTTCTCTTGGCTATTTTAAAAAGCCTTTTTTTGGTTGCCTTTGCAGTTGGCTGCTGAGCAGTTCAAGAAAACAAGTCTCCATGTGGCTAAGAGTGTTTTGAACAACAAACATATAGTGAAGATGCTGGAAAAATATCTCAAGGTTTGTATTTTGGAATCTAATGGACCAGAAAAGCCTTGGGGATGGGAGGTTTGTATGATAAGTGTAGGCAGAGTGCAGTATTCAGCATTTCTGAGTTTTGAAAAAATTAGAGATGAGAACATAGGCGGGTTTTGATCCATGACAGTCTTGGATTTCCACAGACTTGGTGCTTAGCCGTGGGCCTTGCGGGGGTGGGGGGGGCGTTTGTCGGAACACTGCTTGTGCTACTAATACTCAACACACACTCCAAAAAGATGGTTGTGTAGCTGTAGAGTACTGAACAGGTATTGGTGATAATGCAGGGCGGTGGTGGCACACGCCTTTAATCCCAGCACTTGGGAGGCAGAGGCAGGTGGATTTCTAAGTTCAAGGACAACCAGAGAATCCCTGTCTTGAACCCCCTACCCCCTCAAAAAAAAAAAAAGAAAGAAAAAGCATCCAAGCTGAGAAGCTGAGTGTAGTGACACATGCCTGTAGTTCCAACTACTCTGGAGCCATGGGAGAATCAGTTCAGCCCAGGAAATTGAGGTTAGCAGGGCAACATATCAATACCTGGTCTCAAACAATTAAACAGGGCTGGAGAGATGGCTCAGTGGTTAAGAGCACTGACTGCTCTTCCAGAGGTCCCAGCAATCACATGGTGGTTCACAACCATCTGTAATGAGATCCAATGCTTTCTTCTGACAGCTACAGTGTATTCATACACATAAAATAAATCTTTCAAAAAAAAAAGCCTGTAAATGAAATTAAAAGTGTGTGATGGCACACATCTGGGAGCCAGATGCAAGAGGATTACTGAATTTTGAGGCCAGCCAGAGCCATAATAAAAATAGGGTACAAAAAGTTCAAATTGGGTCTGTGGGTGCCACTAGTGCTGCAGAACTTAGCGTGTGTATACTTGGATTTAATCCCCAACACCCCCAATATGTGTACTAGTTAACAGATAAGAGGCTGTGGGTTTGAAAAGGATGAAGGGGAACGTGGGAAGAATTGGAGCAAGGAGAGGAAGGGGGCAAGTGTCATAAGTACAATACTTACTTATTCTAAGTAAATGTACCAAGCTGAAAGCTTCGAAGGCTGCAGTCTGCCAGTGTAGTGTGCTGCTTTGTAGACCCTCCTAAGAATGAGGGCCCATAAACTGGGTCTCTGCCTGGCTGGGGCGCTGATTGTGTTTCCTCTGTGTCCAGGGCGAGGATCCTTTTGTCAATGAAACTACTGATCTTGAGACAGAAGGAGATGAAAATGTAGGAGAGGAGAAGGAGGAGACACCAGAGGAGGTAGCTGCAGAAGTCTTAGCAGAGGTGATCACAGCAGCAGTGAGGGCTGTAGAAGGGGAAGGAGAACCGGCTGCAGAGCGTAATGAAGTCCTAGTGGAAGTGGAAGGGCGTGTGGACACAGCAGAAGCCGGCAGTGACCCCCACACTGAAAAGCTACCAGAAGAGCAGACATGTGAAACAGCATCTGAGACCAGGAACATCGAAGACAAGGCCAGAGGCGAAGCAGCCGTGCCAGCAGCAGGTGCAGGAAGCACGTCACCTGTCATAGCTATCCCAGGAATCATGGAAGATGAGCTGGAACAAACTGATGCAGAGTCCAAAGATACTCCCACAGAATGATCTTTTGTTCCCTGTTTCAAGGGATGTGTTCTATCATGTGTTCTTTTTGTTTATAAGTTGTACTAGGTGTGTGTTGTTTGGTGGAAAGACTGGGCCATTTCCTTCCCAATGCACCTCAAGGACCGATGCTGTACAGTAGATGGCTTCCCATCTCTGTTAGAACACAAAAAGAGGTAAACCATTTTCCCAAGTGGCCTTTGATGGCTATCTGTGCACTGCAGTTAGAATAATAAAAGTAGATCTTCCTGATAATTGTTAAGTCCTAAAACGGACAGAATGTGAGGTTTTGTATTGTGTTGTGTTTTTGTTTGGTTGGTCTTTATTTCATTTTATTTTGCTTTTTCTCTCAAGCAATCCGATACGAATATAACTTGTTTGAGAAAAAAGAATTTTTTAATTATTTAGGGGAATTCCCTCATTCGCCTATGCATGGTTGATGTGGGACACACACAGTTCAACCATCCATGTGTGTGAGAGCTGAAATTGTGCCCCCTAGCAATAAACAGTCCTGCCTGTTGCAATCAATATCAGACCATTTTTTTAAGGCCTTTATTTCAGCTTTGGCATTGAAATAGCATCTTGCTTGGACCAAGCTCACCTTCAAAATCAATCTAATCCTCCTGTCTCAGCCCCTGGAGTACTGGGACCATGTGTGTACAGCCATGCTCAGCTGGGCTTTGGTTTTATAATACACTGTATTCTATGTTCCGCACCAGATGTGACAGCATCCTGTTAATTGTAGACACATGGCATGACAAAGGGCCTGTGTATGAGAGAGTCCAAGCTATTCCCTGGGAAGCAGACCTACCTGAGCCTCTAGAGTGAAGACACTGCAAAGGGCATTGGGCCTCACTGTTCAGTGCTTGCTAATCAGTTTGATGTTTGTGTTCCGCCTCTATTAGTGCAGGATTATGGGGTTTTTGTTTTGTTTTCTCTTAATTTTGTTATTTCCACCTAAAAGTACTTAGGGCAAAAAAAAACATGAAATTATTCCGTTGATGAAAAACAAATGTAAACTTCCGTAGATGGGATCTATCTGTAAAAGCTCACACAGTAAAGATGTTTCATTTTAAGCAAATAGTTTTCCTTTTGCAGTCTGCATCTGGGAAAGGGAGGCTGGGCATGTCCTTAAAGTAGCAAGGACTAGGTTTTATAGGCTCAGAATGGTGGGGTTTTCCCTACCTTTTGAAGTTACAATGCTGTCCATCATTAACTGTACACAGCTCACATCTTGGAAACATCAACCAATGAGGAATTATAAAAGGCAATAAAATATTGCAGCAGTTTCATCAGGACTTCTGTCAAGGAGCATTACTAGGGAGTTTGAGATAAACTTTGGGAATATCAATGTCAAAACAAGCAATAAATTGATGTTGTGGAGACATTTCTGTTCATTACTGCTGAGTGTGTGTGTGTGTGTGTGTGTGTGTGTGTGTGTGTGTGTGTGTGTGTGTGTTTCTGATCTGAGAATGAAAGCCAGGGTCTCCTGGCAAGAACTCTTAATTTACTACTTAGTGTGTGCACATGAATATGCCACCCAGGAGAAAACCTGTGGGTCACAGGGATCCAACTCCTGTCTTCAGGAGGTTTGGCAGCCAGCATCCTTACCTGGCAAGATCTCTCCAGCTTTATTTTTGATAGTCTCCAGGGTACTGGAATTACTAAAAACCAGCAGTGTGAAAAAGAGACTTAAAAATGTTTGGTTTGGGGCTGGTGAGATGGCTCAGCAGTTAAGAGCACTGACTTCTTCAGAAGGTCCGAGTTCAAATCCCAGCAACCACATGGTGGCTCACAACCATCCCTAATGAGATATGACTCCCTTTTCTGGAGTGTCTGAAGACAGCTACAGTGTACTTACATATAATAAATCTTTTAAAAAAAATTTTTTTTTTGGTTTTAGAAATAGTTTCTCTGTGTAGCCTAGCTTATCTGAAAATAGCTCTGTAGACCAGGCAGGCTGGCCTCAAACTCAAGAGATCACCTGCCTTTACCTTCTTTGGGTACATCATGACCTTTTCCTGGCTTGAGGCTAAGAATTTTATAAGTAGGCCTGTCATTGAGAAACATCTCATTTTAAGAGTGTATGTTCCCTCATGTGGGTTGTTTCATTATACATGGAGTTAAGTAAACTCCAAGATAAGGAAAAATTACTTTGGTATATGAGTCTTATAGATGCCAGTAACCATGAACTTTTCCATAGGGCACATTTGTTTTAAATGTCAATCCTAACTAT
>NW_022196910.1:3871259-3875386 GCF_008632895.1 Mastomys coucha | reverse complement strand
AAAGGCGTGCGCCACCACTGCCCGGCTAGAAACAGATCTTAAAGCCTGACCTGCAATCCCAGCTACTTCAGAGGTTGAGGCCTGCCTGGTCAACTTGACTCAAAGGTTTACATAGCTTTGTTAGGAAGCTTGCCTAGCATATGTGAGGTCCTAGGTTTAATCCCCAGCAGAGCTAAAAAGAAAAGATGCTGGGCAACTTGTGCAAGGGTAGCTGGGTTTCAGCACTCGGGTTTCTCTAGTCATACATACTTCCTCTGTCACAGCACTGTTTAGCCAAGTTCGGGCGTGCTTAGTATCAGCACTTGGAATTCAGGTCATTATAGTGATCATACAGATTCCAAAGCCACGCTTAGCTGCACAAGATTCTTGATTAAAAATAAACCACGTTGAGTGCATACAATAAAGAAAGTCCACCCTCACAGATTCTTATTAAGCCACTTGACACTATTAAAAGACTGGCTCAGGGCTGGGCGGTGGTGGCGCACGGCTTTAATCCCAGCACTTGGGAAGCAGAGGCAGGCAGATTTCTGAGTTCGAGGCCAGCCTGGTCTACAGAGTGAGTTCCAGGACAGCCAGGGCTACAGAGAGACAGAGAGAAACCCTGTCTCAAAAAAAAAAAAAAAAAAAAAAAAAAAAAAAAAAAAAAGACTGGCTCATGGACCTGGGGTTGCAGCTGCATGCCAGAGTGTATGATTAGTAGAGTTCCTTACTCCCTGTGCTAAGAATTAAGTCATCCCTACCCCCCTTTTTTGATGAGATAGGGTCTCATGTATCTTTGGTTGGCATTTTAACACTATGGAGCTAACCTAGAGCTTCTTGCCCTATTACTTCTGAATACTGGAATTATAGCTTTGTGCTACAACTGACTAGGCTTTTTGTGGGGTGCTGGGGTCAAACTTGGGGCTTTATGTCTTGCCTTGTAGTTCAAGCTAGACATGCTCTTTCCCCAACCTTCTAAGTGCTGAGATCCCAAGCATGCACTATCACCCTGGGCCTATTAACTGTTTTAAAGTGGGCAGTGGCATTGGGTGGAATCACACTTTTAAGTAATCACTTTTATCTAGTTCCAAGACAGGTTCATCCTGGCCCCACCCACCCACGCCCCCAAGACAGGGTTTCTCTGTGTAGCTGTCCTGGAACTCACTCTGTAGACCAGGCTGGCCTCGAACTCAGAAATCTGCCTGTCTCTGCCTCCCAAGTGCTGGGATTAAAGGCGTAGGGTACGCCACCACCTCCCGGCTGACAGGTTCATCCTTAAAGCCTTCTCATTAATGTTGACTCCTGTTTAGATGTGGTAGGCCAACCTTGAATTCTCAGGCTGACCCAGTAGGATTTCAGCCTGGACTATATACAGAGAAACAGTCTCCAAAAATAAGCCTGATGTCAGGTGTGATGGCGTACACCTTTGATCCCATCACTCAGCAGAGGCAGGCAGATCTTTGTAAATGTGGGACCAGCGTGGTCTACATAGCCAAAGCCAAACAGGGCCACAGCAGAGAACCTGTCCCCAAAACAACAAACACAAGCTTGGCATGGTGGCTAACATCGGTAGTCCCGGCACTTAGGCTGAGGCGTGGTAGATTTTCATGAGTTTAATAAGGCTACCCTGGGTTTCAGAGTGAGAATCTGTCTAAAAAAAAAAAAACATAGAACCCAATGAACAAGTAGAAGCCCTTGGTACTGCTCTCTTCCCACCCAGGAACCTGCCCACAGCTATCTAACTAGTTAGAGGATCTAGTACCTGAAAGGGCTCTAGCAGGCCCAAGAATGACAAGCATGGCTCATTTTCCTCTACTTTGCTGAACTGTTACATTACATTCCTAAGCTAGTCACCAGGGTCTCTTCCCTTATTTGGCCACTTCTCTCCCTGAGGCTGACCACCAAGATCCAGCTATCAAAGCATTGAAGTCCAGCCGTCAACACCCCCCCCCCTTTTGATGGCTGTAATTAACATGTTCACTCAAAATTAACCAACTCATTTTAACACAGGGTTTCCCTTTATAAACTGCCACTTGCCTAGAGCCACTCTTCTATCCAGAGGCCATCTTTTGTCTCTCAGAGCAAATACTGCCCCCAGCCCCTCCCCCAACCCCTTGTTCTTTTTTTTTTTTTTTCCTTCACCCTTGTTCTCTCATGTCTTTTGTCCCTCTGAGGCAAATAAACCTCCTTTGTGCTGAGAACTTGGCCTTGGGGTGTCTCCTGATGATACTGGTCCTTTTAGTACCCCTTTCTATCCTTGACACCAGGCATGCATGTGATTTGTGCACATACATGTAGGCAAATACTCATGCACATAAAATAAAACAACAATAATATGAGAGCTGGAGAGATGAATGAGGACCCAAGTTCAGGTCCCAGCACTCATGTCGCAGATGGCAGGATCTGAAACTGTCTTCTAGGTTTCCATGGGAACCCGCACTCAAGTGCAAACGTCATCAAAAATATATATAAATCTTTTTTTTTTTTTTTTTGAGACAAGATTTCTCTGTGTGGCTCTGGATTTGCTGGAACTCACTTTGTAGACCACACTGGCCTCAAACTCTGGAATCTGCCTGCATATACTTTTCTGAGTGCTGGGATTAATGGCTACACCACTATTGGCCTACAAGATCGTAGAGGGTTTTCAAGTTTAAAATTAACCTGACCAGGTAGTGTTGGTGCATGCCTTTAGTCCTAGCACTTGGGAGGCAGAGACAGGAGGCTCTCCAAGTTCCAGGATAGCCCGGTCGACAAGGCATGTTCCAAGACAACCAGAGTTACTTGGTGAGACCCTATCTCAACGACACAAAATTAAATTGTGTGTGTGTGTTTGTGTGTTTCTTTTGGTTTTCCGAGACAGTTTCTGTGTATAGCCCTGGCTGTCCTAGAACTCACTCTGTAGACCAGGCTATCCTCAAACTCAGAAATCCGACTGCCTCTTCTTCCCAAGTGCTGGGATTAAAGGCATGAGCCACCACTGCCTGGCTGTAACCTCAATCTTTTTTTTTTAAAGATTTTTTATTTATTTATTTTATGTGTAGGAGTACACTATAGCTGTACAGATGGCTGTGAGCCATCATGTGGCTGCTGGGAACTGAACTCAGGACGGCCCCGCTCACTCTGACTTAATACACTGTAGCTGTCTTCAGACGCACCAGAAGAGGGCTTCCAATCTCATTATGGGTGCTTGTGAGCCACCATGTGGTTGCCGGGATCCGAACTCAGGACCTTTGGAAGAGCAGTCAGTGCTCTTACAGGCTGAGCCATCTCGCTGGCCCTGTAACCTCAATCTTATTATTCATTTGTTTTGTTTTATTTTTTTTTTCTGGGCCTTGAACCAAAGTTCCAATGCTGGGATCGCAACCTGTCATGTTTATTTTAGTAAGCCACTGTGAGTTGGCTCAAGGAGTAGACACTAGCCATCCAAGCCTGCCCGCCTGAGCTCCATCCCCGGGAGAGGTATGGTAGAAGAAGAGAGCTGGCTCCTGAAAGTTGCCGTTTTAACTGCACCCACAGGCTTCAGCATGTGAATCCCTCACCCTGAAACACACAAAATAGACTAAGGCTAATTAAGAAGGAAAAGAAGTGTGCAAGGCATGGTAGTACATCCCAAGGCAGACCTGAACAACAATGGGGGTACCTTGTCTCTACAAACTACAATGGTGAAGTATGAAGACAGGCCTAAGGAATAAGTGTAGAAAGGATCCCTACAAAGTTCAATTCCCAGCACCCACACATGGATTCATAGCAACTGCAATTCCAGTTTGGGTGAGGGGGAAGTCTGACACCCTCTTCTGGCCTCTGTGGGCACTGCGTACATGTGGAACATAAGCAAATTCAGAGAAACAGTCATAACACATAAAATAAAGGTAAATAAAATCAGTAAATAAAGTCAAGAAGAAGGGATGATGACCTGCAGGAAAGCCCCAGACCAGGAGCTGAGAGATGGCTCAGTAGTTAAGAGCACTGATTGCTCTAAAATGAGAACTGGAGTTGGGTTCCACTTTGAATGGCTCACAAATACATGTAACTCCAGCCAATGGCTTTGAAGTCTTCTGGTCTCAATGGGCACTGACACACAAGCATGTGCCTGTACTTACTCGTACACACACAAATAAGATTAAATCCCTACAAAGAAAAAAAAAAAA
>NW_022196910.1:3869996-3870363 GCF_008632895.1 Mastomys coucha | reverse complement strand
GGAACTCACTCTGTAGACCAGGCTAGCCTCAAACTCAGAAATCTGCCTGCCTCTGCCTCCTAAGTACTAGGATTTAAGGCATGTGCCACCACTGCCCGGCTGGGTTTTGGATTTTTGAGCAGGATTTCCCCTGCAAGACAGCAGGCTGTCTTGGAACTATCTCTCTACAGATCAAGCTGACCTAGAACTATGAGATCAGCTGGCCTCTGTCTCCTTAGTGCTGGGAATAAAGATGTGCACCATGACTTCCTTAATTTTGCCAGGCTTGGTGACACAGGCTTTTAATTCCACAATTTTTCAACCCCTTCAATTGTTGTTTTGTTGTTCTTTTTTTAAAAAATTTTATTTTGTTATAGTTATATATATA